>NC_132935.1:11652352-11957087 GCF_034638445.1 Ciconia boyciana
ATGTTAAGTAGTGAACTTCTGACTATAATTCAGCTCCATTCTCAGTTACGATCTGGTGACTAGAGCTCTACTGCTGATGACTATGTTGCAACATACACTTGGAAGGATGAAATGGATTTAAAAGACCAAATTTTGCAGTTGGTTGCACTAAGCTATCTCATTTGGTGCAGTGAGACTGCAGTTTTATAAACACAGTCTGGTTCTTCAGTTAGGAAGGGAATGGTGTATGCAGTCATCCAGAGCCGGGTGAGCTCTTGTGCCTCAGCACACCATGTGCTGGACAGTTTTGGGCACTCGACTGGGCGAGACCCACAGCTGCAAAAGGCCTTTTCGTTGCACGGAGGATGCTATAGGCCAGGACCAGGTATGTGACAAGATGAGCTCTCTTTGGGGATCTTGCAACAGGTACTTGAGCCCTCATTTGGAAAGCACTCCCAGCTTTTGCCTTTGGGAGCCCTTCTCTCTGCATACCTTGCAAAACAACATGCCTGAGTCTTTAGACTCAACAGTCACTTCTGTGCAAGGACTGTTTCCTTGACACAAGAAGGAAAAGACATGCCCATAGCATCTCCCAGAGAGCAGTGCCTGTTATCCCTGACTCAGGGGAAAGGTAGCTGGTGAAATCCTATAGAATAAAGCTCCTTTTCATGGCTGGTTGGTTGAGTCATATCATGGACCTGCATTAATAGAAAAGCAGTAAATCAGCTGAGAAATAAACCCTATGCCTCAGAGCTGCCCTGTATTCTTCTCACCAGAGACAATAGGTCAATCTGTCATCTAAGATGCCCTGTTACCATAACCTCTGAGCTCCTCACAAGGTTCCTGGAAAGTAAGGAAATCCTACTGGTCCCTGCTATCGATGAGGAGCTGACATCTTGACTTCTAACGATGCAGAGAAACACACAGTGCAATTTTCATAGCTGTCTGCTAGGCTAGTTTGTTTAGGCTGGTAAAGACCCTTAAATATATTCTTCCCCCATGTAGGAAATGGGGTCACAAGCTCTTCCTTCCTCACAGCCTTTTGGTCTGTAACCGAGGACAGGGCTGAGCCCAAGGCAGTGGGGTCACAGTGCAGGTGAAGTAAACATACAGGAGCAAAGTTGCAGATGCCTGGTCAGAAAACAGCAATATTACAACTTTGGGGTACTGTCACTGAGGCATATGATTGGCCAGCAGATTCAAGAGGTCTCAGATTTTTTTCCTTAGTTTTGTTCTTTTGAGTTTTTTACCTTGAAAATTTCCAGCACTGGAGTGCTTAGCTTTCAGTGCTCAGCTTACAGAGGGGTGTGTGTGTGTTTGTGGAGCAGGGTGAAGATACAATTAAGTCCTTGTCATCTGTCAATCATTTCTAATGTGTCCATGTGGCACAACATCTTTCTGTGTGGAGCTACCTGTCTGAGCTCTGCAGCATATGCTAAGGGCAGAGTGCGGTGCTGCCCTTGAGTACAGGACAAGCACTCAGACGAGTCCTGAATGCTCACTGCACCGAGCACGTGTGCACAGGGGATGAATGAAGTCATGGTTTGGTCCCAGCTATACTCTGTGAGTTAGGTTATTCAGGGTATTGGTCTCTAGCATACGGCTGCCAATTCCAAGGACTAACTGTCAGATACTTAAAACCCAGCTCACAATACATCACATCGTGCCAAAAATCAGAGCACCTCAAGCCTTTCTGCTGGTGCATAGTTGGCTTTCTGCTTGCTCATGTTACACAACACATCACTGAAACAAAGACAGAGCAAACACGAACTAATGTGTCGAAGAAACTGGCAGCAACACAAGTATAGGTCAAAGTTATCTATCTCCTGCCTTCCCCAGAAATCAGGAATGGAGTGTGGGAAAGAGAAAAATCTTTTTTTTTTTTTCCTTTTAAAGCTTTTAATTCTTTTGCTGGAACATGTCCTGTAAAGGAGTTCTTGGCATTCAATGCCTAGCTTACAGGTGTGGGTATTTGTGTGAGCATGTGGAGCAGAGGGAAACCGCACTCTCAGTAAGGGTGGCTACAGAACAAGACTCCCATTTCACAAAACAAATCCAAAACATGGAGGATTTTGTGGAGTGATTTCCCTATACACACATACCAAGTTGTCGGTTTCTGTTGATCCACTGGTTAGGGCCATCCAACAGCTGACAACTGGGCAAGCACAGTTGTTTTCAACTGTGGGAGCCTGCTTTGCATTCCTTATGTTAGCTGCTTGCAAAGTGGCAAATTCAGTCTAAATTAACCTGGCTTTCCAGAATTTATGAAAAGGGAACTGGCCCTCTTTGTATGCAAGCCCTTCTATTTGTGACTCCATATGATAGGTTTTGTGTTCAGGTGTTTTTCAGAGTTTAAAATCACTTTCCTCCTGCCTGAAGATGGAAGGCATTAAGGCATTATTTATACAGGCCATAATGTTGTGGCTGTTATTTCATCACAAAAACTCCGAACTACTTCTCCCTTTTGCAAATCAGTTTTATGCTATGATGGGGTTGTTCATAGAACTGAACTTTAGGTAATGGGGACATTTCCTTTTACAAGTCAATGTACGCACCTTTTATCATCCGTGGAGGAGATGGGCAGCCCCCAAGGGGAGCTCGGAGCAGTTCTGTCCCTCTGTCAGGGTGAAGTTCTGTTCTGTTGGCTAGAGGACATCTAGGGAAAAACCAGTCCTCTGAGCACACACAGTGCCACCCCCTGCCCCCCGCCGCCTCCCCCCCACATTCATCCTAGGGTAGTAGTTTGTTTCTTCTAATTAATCTCTTTGCAATCCTGTTGAGGCTAGGGTAGCTATGTTTAGGTACATGGGAATTACTTTTATGGTTGCATAAAATATACTACACACATTTTGGAAGAAAGGGAGGAGAAGGCACGAGTTTGTTGTCCTTCCTTCTATGGGGGCTATGTCCCTTTCAAGCCTCTTTGCTCTTCCTGGGAGAGACCCAGAGCCAAGACATGGCTCTCCCTCAACAGAAGTCACTACCCCATGAAGCTGCAGTTGATTCCAGCCATTTTCAACAGAACTCCCCCACATTGCAATGTAATAGCAACCAGTCCATTCAAACCTTTCCCTCCCCAGGTCTAACAGTAACAAACACATAGGAATAATAACCCCAAATTCAAATGCATGATCTATTTCTAATATTTTCCTCCTAGAATCTGAATGTGCTCTATAAGGAAACACTGCTTTTTCTCAAGGTATAGAGTGGGAAATTGAGGTGAAGGGGAGAAATGATTTCTCCATACATTTTGCAAAAGGATTTGCTTGGTAATATTAAGTGTGTGATAGAGCATCACCAAAATCACCAGGAGTTCTGTTACGGACTTCGTCAGGCAATATGACCCTTCCTCTGACACATGGTTCTCTTGCTTCATAGAGAGCATCTGAAAAAACAGAACAGTAACAATGTAATTCTGTCCACTTAAACATAACCAAGCCTCAGGAGATAAGGGGAAAGTATCTATAGGGAAGAATGTTGGTCTTGTGGGTGAGACACGAGTCTCTGACTCAGGAAATGGGTAGAGTTTTCTGTTCTATCACAAGCTTCTGGTGTGAATAGATGCTGGTCCCTTAAACCCTGCTGCTTCTGTTTCTCTACATCAGTAACATGGGATTAGTGCACTCCTAGTATTGCTTTCCCATTAGTTCTCTCCTGAAACTCTTTGATGCTTTGGTCTTCTAACTTTAGACTCTTGGGGCAGCAGTAGCAGGCTGAAGTAGAAATTGGAATCCTTGATGGACTTTTCACAGGACTTTCTCTTTGTTATTAAACAAAAGTGTATTTTTCACTTTTTATGATCAATGTTTATGGTGTAAGCACAACTGAAGACAAATAAGTCTCATTATATCATGCAATGATTTAAATAAAAGTCAGTTGTACAGTTCTTCAGCTGGCTGCACCCAGTTCATTTTAAATAACACAAGTTTTGTCTTCATTTGCAAAGTATTTGTAAGTACCTTACTTGTGAGTACTTTGGAAAATGTCACTCTTTATTAGTTATCTGCGAAAGCCTGAATGGTTCTTGAGCCTTCCAGCTCCTCCTCTGGGTGACTACAACATTTATGTAATGAATGGAGCTTAGGGATCCCCTGCTTTGCAAAGCTGGAAAGCTTGAAACCTGAGAACTGGCATGAAACTAGCATGAACTGATAGGAAAACAATGCAAATATTTCTGGAAATGCTTTCTCAAAGCATTTTACCTTCAATTAATCAGTGCTTTTGGCAACAGCAGGGCTGGGCCTTGCAAGCTAACTTTAAAGTGTTCCCAAGCTTTCGGTATGTCTCCATTCTCAGGCTTTCTTTAGGACCAATGTCTCAGACCTTTCATGGTTGACCTGTTACTCATATCTGACTTTTTGTTTTATTTTTCTCCATGAATAAACCAGCTTTTACTACCTGATTTGGAGACTCCAATGGTTAGGCTCTCTACACTCTCATGGACTCAATAGCCATAAAGATGACTCAGTAAACTTCATCCTCCATCCACTAACACAGATGGCAAAAGCTGCTTTGACCACAAATATGAAGGATAAGGCTGGAGAGATTTCTCTGTAATGCCCTTGCCCGCTGTGAATAAAAAGGAAATACTTTTGTTGGAAGAGTCAGTCCTGAGTATTTATCTTGCTATCAACGTTGATGAATGAAGTGCATTGAGCTTTCCACTGTCATGCGCAATCTATGTGAAAGGTTAGTTTTTTAAAGGTTCCTGCCCTCTTCTTTGTTACATATTAAACCCTCATCTCTTTTATGTTGTTAGTCATGCATGCTTTCACCGTGAGAGAAGGACGGGATAGTGTTGAGGCAAAGAAACCGTTCGTTTTACTCCTCATCATCTACTCTTCACTCCTTTCCAAGAGCTGGAACATGATGACTCAAAGTTAAACCATTTTCAGAATGTTACCTCCTGTATCTTTGGAAATTTTTAGAGTAGTGTGCTCTGGAGTCCAGTGATCTCTATTTTCTCCACACCCAATGCATATTTCCCCGCTCAAATGTGGTCTAAGTGCTTGACCACATTTCTTGTTCTCCCTCATTTTAGGAATCAACAGTTTTCTCCCCCCCTCTCTCTCCCCCGCTGTGTAATCCTCTTGCAATAACCGTATTTGATTAACCTGAGCCTGACAAAAAATCTTTTTGAGGTCAATGGAAATATGCCTACAGTATTCAGCAGACTGTGTGGATCAGGCACATACTAGAATTGACTGGAAACCTTCCAAGGAAGTGGTGGGGTTTTTTTCCTTTTTTTTTTCTTTCCCTGTAGAATGTGATGATTCATTGTGGCTGAAACTTTTCTATGACTTTCACTGGGAAACAGCATGCACCCCCTAAACCTTCAGTCCAGTGCAACTTCCTGTTCTACCCACTTCAAAACAGAATGTAAACTTGATTTTTCTCTGTCTTAGATGTGTACTCAAACCATGAGGCTTTTCTGAGATGCATCTTTCTCAGGCCTCTTTTCAGGACTTTTCCAACTTTATTTAAATAAACATTTGTTGCACTAGAGAAATTATTCAGTGGTTAGAGCGCTCACCTGTAGTGGATGAGAGTGAAAAATAAGTTCCTGCTCTGAACTAGGTAGAGTAAGGCCTTGAACCTGGAATGTCCACATCACAGGCAGGTGTTCTCACCACTGAAATGCTGTGGGGTGATTTACTATTTTACCTATGTGTGAAAGGTTTTTGAGTCTCCTGTGTCTCACTGCAGAGCAGGAAAACTTAGAAAAATGCATCCATTTACATGGGTTAGATAAAATCTTTTCTCTGTAGTTCTAGTCTCTGTCTAGTGTAATACTGTATCAATTCTGCTAATGAAGTTCCCTTCTTTAAAGACACTGGGGACAAACCAGTACATACCATGTAAGAATGAACTGCCCCTTCATTGTCAGCAGGACAAAGGTCCCAAAACTTTCTGGTGGGAGTCTAGCGGCAGTGACTGCCAATAATGACATAATTTTTGAAAGATGAGAGAATCTGTTGAATCCCATTAGCATCAACTGCATCTATAGGTGCATCTATATGACATATCCAACTAAGCAGTTCCAACAACATCCTGCATCCAAGCACTCAAGCAAGCATTGAAACGCAAATGCCACAGCAGAGTGACATCCCTGCTCAGCCTTCCCACAGCTCACATCTGGTACCACATCACTGCTCTTTGCATGTGCAGTAGAGAGCATTTTTGTGCATGGTAGGACCTATTTATGTAACCTTTCCAAATGCCTTGAACAACAGGCATTAAACTTTTTCATGAGCAATGTCTGCTCACCTGTCCTTCACCACCATTACATAAAAAGTTAAAAATCCCTAATGATATTCTTCCTGCTCTTTTACAAAGATCACTTACTGCAGGTGAGTGGGCAGATAAAATGTAAATGGTAATCAGTGCTTAATTTTTCCTGTTGCTCAGGAAAGTGTGCTGGAAAATTTAATTTTAGTATTGCACACTTTAATGAGATTATAATTCTTTTGAAAGGACCATGATAGACATAGATATACTGGAATACTACCTAGCATTTTCTAGCCGATTTTCCAGTATATAACCCCTCTCTCCACAACCCGGTACATGAACTGGGTCTGGCCTTCTCTCTCTCTGTCAGTAATGGCTTTTGGTCCAGTTTCAACCTCACTGAACTTTTAGCTTCCAATGTCTTTGTGTTTTGTTTATTACAGGGGACTACGAGAGGAAGGAATTTTTGTGGGTTTTGTACAGATTTTAGTGTCTAACTGAGCCATCTTGCTTTAGTTTTGTTTGGTTATTTCCTGATCTTTAATTTCATCTTGCTAAGAACCCCTCTGGGCACATGCTATCATAATTACAAATTGCTCTCTACGGGTAGACAGTGGTCACCAAAGAGCCCTGCCTCTGTCATCACCAAAGCTGGGATTTAGCCTGTGCAGAAGGCCACCATAATTCCCATGTCCCCCCAGCTAAACCCCGGCTTAGAGCTGGGAAAATAAATAGAGTTTAGGCTTAGGACAAGGGTTATATTTTCCCAAAAAAGGGCTGTGTCTCAGTGCTGACACCTACAGCACACTGCCACATTTGTTGAAATTCAGGTGAAAATGCCACCTTCCCAGCAGTGCGCACAGCATGGGGTCACAGTGGGACTCAAGGGTTGGGGTCCAGAGCTGGGGTCCAGGGCTTCCATGTCAACCTGAGCAAACCTGTCACATGAGCAAGTGATGGAGGGAGGAGAGTGGGAAGAGGAGGTCGTGGTCTGGCCTCCTCCTCCTTGAACCATGCATCTCCGGTTGCAAACTGGCTCTGATACTGAAGTACCATAGCTTTACTGAAGCAAGCAGAGCTATGCTGCTTTACACCCATGAAGGTCATATCTCCAAAGTAAACATCTGCAGTTGGTGAGATCTTGTTTATCTCTGTGTATCA
The DNA here is from genome assembly GCF_034638445.1 of Ciconia boyciana. NCBI lineage: Eukaryota > Metazoa > Chordata > Aves > Ciconiiformes > Ciconiidae > Ciconia > Ciconia boyciana. Next base: position 11,659,721 of record NC_132935.1, read on the forward strand.
GGTGGGTGGTGGCCTCAGAATCAGAGCAAGAACTGATCACTGCTGTTGTCACATAATCTCCCACAGACCAACCTAACACAGTAAATCCCATTACATGTGCAGTAAGAAGAACACAGAGAGAAACATTTTCCACCTCCAGCCCCAGTTCATTTAGGACAGTTGTGTAATTCAGCTTTCTTTTTGTGTGGAACCAGCCTTGAAACAATTCTCATGGTTGGAGCACCTTTTGGTAAATTCACAGCTGAAGGGGAAAAATCGGTCATAGCAATAAACTTAAAATAATACTCTTCCAACAGGGACGTCATGCTGCATACTTATCTCCTCACCCCAAACCACATCACATGCATTCAGATGCGTGTCGGAAGTAAGAATAGCTATAAACAGCATAATTTATGTAGGCTGGTTCACCTGAGGTCTTTAGACTCTCATGCTAGTTACTCTGGTAAAACTCAACAGTATCTGAACAATAATAGCATGATATATCTGGTGCAAGAGACGAGAATTAGGGCATTAGAGGTCTGACCACTCAAATTATGTAAAAGCCTATATTCATGTCTTAATGACAGGAAACTGAATGTGTAGGCACTTCTGTGGTTCAGGAAGTACAAAGCTCAGAAGAAGCATCAGAAAATATACACAGGAAGGAGGATTGAAGTGGGTTCAAAGTCTATTGGTAGAAAACAGAACTTCTTCTTTTATTCTTTACCACTGTTTTTACTAAATGAGTTGATGGGGAGGAGCATGGGACATGGTGGGGGAGGGGACACCAACCTCGTTAACTCTCTTGTTTTTCATAATTTAAAACAAGGGGATCTCCTTGTCACGGTGGCCGATTTTCCAGTGCCAAAGACATCGACCCCTGCCAAGACTCATCAGTTTGCAATTACTATTTGGAAAATTTTGCTTATTTACTGGAAATAAATATTTATGGAAGAAACAGAAAAGCCAACCTGTGGGCTTTTAATATAGCACCACAGATTCCTGAAAGCATACCACTGCTTAAGAAAATGGACTGTTTTTCCACAAGAAGAAAATACCTACTGTAGAAGAGAAATGACACTGTATTGTGGTCAAAGAGATACTGATTTATTAACTCCATATTTTCAGATGTTTTTATCATGCCACCAAAAGCATACTTTGGAGCGATATTGCTTAGGCATACTGTCAGCCCCAAGGTGAATTTTGTTCCTGTAAAAGGTGTTGGATATTTACATCACCTGAGAGGGCAAGAGGTTGCAAGAAGGTAGAATTGCTTTAAAAAAAATGAACAGATACTTTTTTAAAAGTACATGTTTTTTATAAAAATATGGTTTTCAATAATTTCTGTGCTAAAGACAAATATGAGCATTGTATAGCTGTGTAAAAATTTCAGTTGTTCAAATGTTTTAAATAGGGTGGGATTTTTTTTGTTAAGTCTAACTTTCAGACATTGAGCTGTATAATATATGCTTATACAGTACTTAGCACAATGTGTCCTGATCTTGCCATGAACATCCAACCACTGGTGTGATAAAATAATATAGATTTTCTTTAAAGTCCTGCAGTAGAACTTAATAGAGAAGTTTATCTCTGCTGTGGAGCTTAATGAGCAAACTCATAAAATGTAGAGACATGTTATAATTCTCTATTACAGTCCCTTAGATTTTATGTCATTTTTACCAGGCACTGTTTTATTTCTTGTTTTAACTATTAATTTAACTATAGTTAAAGTCTACTGGACTTCTCTATGAGGTGTATCATTTGACATTTCAGCAGTAACATCAAAAGACATGCAGGGAAATTCACCAATGTGAACTTACCAGTCTCAGCAAATTTCAGCCAACCAAACAATGAGTTTCAAAGCTACCACTAGGTTAAGTGGAGCCAATACTTTACCCTGGTTTTGATACCTGAATGTCTAATTTCTTTGAATATGAAACTCTAGAGAAGCTTTGTAAATGTGACTCCATGCAAATCAAAATCTAAGAATGTTTTCATTACGTTCTGTGAACTGAAACTGCTGAGTTTCACATCTCTATAGATTTTAAGCCACTAAACTGGGGAATTTTCCGGTGTAGGTAATTAAGAAAACTTGATGTTCCAGCTTCAGCATTATTTTTTGACACTGCCCATTCTATTCTGTGCCACTTATCAAGCCTCAAAACTCGTATTTATTTGGCACTGGTTTTAGGACAAAAAGCCAGGAGAACTTTTACAGAATGGAAAAGTCCCAAAGAACATTGAGAAAAAATGGTCTTTTTCTCCCTTAGATCAGACATGGCCAGAATGTCCTGAGCTTTAATAATGGCCGTATGCACTGGAACACCTTCTGTAGTGTTTTGTCATCAATGAATATTTGGAAGGTTTATTTTGACTGAAAATGTTCCAGTGTCTTTTAATGTCACGGTGAAGAGTGTTCATATCACTGACTTTAGGCATTAATTACATTATTTGGCTACTCTCTTTTTTTATTTTTGAGGGGCACAGGGTATAAGTAAAGTATGAGTAAATCTGTCAGGATTGCCCAGATTGTGGCAAAGGTATTTCTCTTGGGGCCTCATCTGCTACCTTGAACTCATGACCTTCTTTCCTTTCAAATCACTATTTTTACTGGAATTCTTAGCCACTAGGCATGACCATTAAGACATAGTTAAGAACAAGTCAAATTCCTGTTTACAACCTGAGTAATTCTGATAGAAGCTCAGGAATTCTGCTCTCTGGGAATTCTAATATGTCAATATTTATTTTTGTTCCAAATTAGGGTAAAACAAATCTGCAAATGGAATGAAGTATGGTGAAATGTCACTTCAGTACCACTTAGACATTTATATGACCATAAAAGCTTGATTGGAGGGGATTCTGGAAGTCATCTGTCCAACCTTCTGCTTGAAGCAGAACAGTCACCAGCACGAGAGCAGGTCAGCTGCAGCTTTGTAGCTAAGACTGGAAAAACTGTTGACAGAAGTATCATTTGGTCTGAGATGATCAATAAGAAATGTAGTTTGTGTACATTGTACTTTAGTTTTTCTTCCTTGGGTAGGCTTTATCTTCCATGACTTAGGGCTCCTGAACAGTGGAAAGATTCAATCCAGCAAGACTGATCAGCCTAAATGGGGCGGTGGGAACCTGGACTCCAACAATTGATCTCAAGCACAGCAGCAAGAAGAAAAATTGTGGCCTGGCCCAAATGTTTCAATTTGTTTCACAAATAGATGTCACTCAGATTTTTTTTAAGAATTATGTTTTCTAATGAAACTATTTTCCATGCAAAATTTTGCACTGCACTGACTAAAAGGCCAGTGTTACCACTGAACAATGCTTCTTCAAAATTAAAATGTTAAGAAACATTAATCTTAACACAGATTAACTAAAAAAAAACTGGGGAGGGAAACATGAAAAAATAAATCAGGTGAGCAACTAACATATTGAAAGTCAGCAAACAGTCAAAGACAAAGGAATTTGGACTCCTACTCATGAACATTTAACTGATCACCAAGACTGTTTGCTATTTTTATATCTACTTAACATGGGAAACTTCCTTGGAAGTACATGGCTGTTGGCAGGGCCTTGTTGGGCCAAGTAGCTCAAGTTTACCTTCCTTTCCGCTTCTACTTGCTACCCTGACTGTGGTGTCCCACAATTTCCCATGCGAAGAGTTGTTTCAGATCCTTGTCATATAATCTGAGAAGTGAAACCCCCATCACCTGACCCAAATACCTTGTGTGAGTTCTGCTGTTCAGATTGAGAAATAAGGCCAGGAGGAGCACATGATGACACCGTGTTGTGGTATGTGTGCACTAGAACAGCCCTCCTCTCTGTTCTTTGCTCCACTTCCCCACTCTTTCCTTTCATGATATATTAGTCATCAAATCATGAGTGAAAGAAATTTCCATGTCGTGGTATTTCAGTCATCTAGCACCAAGGGGAATGTGAAAATAACTCCAGTTTGCAGCACCTGTTGCTTCAAACACACATTGCAAATTGTCAAATAGCACTCCCTTTCTCTCTCTCTCTCCCCCCCCTCTCTCTTTTTGGACAAGGTTACAAACTAATGAGCGCAAGACTGCCAGCAAAAGTGCTGACACAATCTTCACATTTCATGGGCTAATGAGGTAGAAAATAATTGTTTGATGACATAAATTAATTAGTAGTCACAGAATTTTGAAAACAGACACTGTATATTCCTGTGATTTAATCAGGCTAGGGTGACCTCCAAGCATTTATTTTTGAAATGAAGGGGTGCAAAGCACGGGAAAGCAAAAGCACTGGCAGAACTTTGATGCAATTTTTCCATTAGTGTAATTGACTGAGTTTATCAGGGCAGTCAGAGAAGAAGCTGGCAGACAGGGCTGCCTCTCTGCATGCAGCCAACTCTTCATGCTACAGAGCACCGCTGTGTTGCACTACAAGTTGCTGCTTCCCAGCGTGGCAGATAGCGAGCTGCATGTCACCTTCCTTGCCACCCCAGCAGTATCACTGTGCAGCTGAGTCTGCAAAGACATCTGTGATGTTTTGACAGGGATGGCTCAGGCTGCAGCTCTGACTCTGGTTATGGAAGAAGCAAGGAGTAGCAGGAAGGACAGCACAAGGACCTGCAAAAAGCCTAGACCCACAGATATTTTATGTTCCTGTACTCAGGTCACTTACTATGTATCTAATATAGTTATTTGCCATCTGGGAGAGGAAGCTGAATACTGCTTGCCCTAGAGGGTTGTAATGGAGATAAAATTCATAATAATGAGGTCCAAGTAAGTGCTTAGGTATCTAGAAACAACTTTGGAATTGGGAATGTCATACAGAAACCTATATTTTGATCCAAATGTGCAGTCAGCTTCCGTCCTTTCTGTTTTCCCTAATCACCTATTTTACTCCATGTACAATGCATTCCTGCCAGTGCAAGTCAGGTACAACTCACTGTGAATACAGGATGACTTCAGCCTTATGCAATTTATGCTTTTCTACCAACTGGCTAACTTTGAATCCTGTGCCTGCCATCTGATTGTTTTCCTGGATTTGGGGATGAATGGGGATGAATCCACAATGAACCCACAATGAACCCCCAATGGGGATGAATCCACATCCAAAGCTGGTTAAAGTATCTGTGCACGACAGCCATAATTTTCCTCTGCTACAGAAGCACATTGGATATTCATGTGGGAATCCTTCTACAAGGTACAGCAGGACCAGTGGGTTTGAGTGCATGCTCAGTTCCAGAAAAATCTCCAGATGGAAGCATCTTGTAGGGAAAAAAGAGCTGAAGCATCATTTTTTTGCCTGTGGGTGCAATCATTCTGTTACAGCTCCAGGATGGGCCCAGGGTTCCTGTGAGAATGAACAAGAACTATGTTTGAAGTGCCAAATTTAATGTCAGGTGGAGAGTGAGTTCACCTGGTAGAGTTTTTTAAGTGAAATACTCTTCTAGTATTAAAAGATATGATGAAAGCATATAGGTGCTTACAGCTTTGCTATATTTGTCTGCACCATCAGGTTTCAACATGCCTTAAATGCTCCAGCACATGATAGGGATGAAAATGCTGGCAGATAGAAGATCTTGGAATATTTATTTGTCTGTGAGAGGAATCACAAGGGCTGATCTACAGTGGAGCAGAAGCTGCAAGGAGCAGCACAACTGACCATCTTGCCTTCAGCCTGGTCCTTATATACACAAAATGGTTGAAGATGAGCTTATTTTAACCAATTTCCTGAACAAGCTTCTTGGAGTTTTTTAAGGCATCAATGTCACTGTTCCTTTCTTGAACAAAAATTTCCTTTCAGGCCCAGCATGTGCAAGGAGTGTGTTCTGCAGGAAACAAATCTGATCTTCATGTGTCATCCAACACTCCCTCAGCAACTTCTACTCCTCCAAACCATTCTCTCGCTCACCACAGTAGGACTTTTCACTGAGTATCTCCATGTTGGAACTGGGCACTGGTCTGTGTATTGTCACACCCAGTGGAGGAATGGGGACTCTCACAGGTATTTTAGTGCACGTATGAGCATGTTGAAAATTTCAGATAATTTCTAATTAAAAATTGGTGCCTGTGGGCTTCGCTAGGATCTTGGAGGAGAAATCCTAGCTGCCTTCATGCCAATTTGCATAACAATGCTTACAACAGCCTTGGGCTGTAATTTTGTTTTTCAGACTCTGCATTCCCCATTCCTTCCACAATTACATGGAAACCCATTTTCCTCTTCATTCCTTTGTGGTCCTGCCACCCTGTGAAATGAGTAAAACTCCTTGTTGGCTGAAGAGCTCTGAAGAGTAGCTGAAATAGTAGTTGAAATCAATAGTTTTGTGCATCACCAGTGGCAGCCCTGATGCTTGGGGGAAAACACTGTGTTCTGTCACTTGTGCTCAAGGAAAGGGAAGAAAGATAAAGGGGCTGCTGGTAGGAACTGACGGAAGCCCATGGGCACGTTGCAGAAGGAAAGGGTGTTGTTCTGCAGGTTCATTCATGCCCTTGAGCATGAAATGCCATTTCCAAGAGCAGTTCTGTGAAGCCGTGTATCTTTTTCCCTCCACTTGGGAGGGACCAGTGCCCTTCTGACCTTGACAAGGCACAGGAAACCACTGGAGCCAAGGGTCTGACTGTCACTCCTTCCTCTCCTCCCTCCCTTGTTTTGGAGCATAGAAAATGGCAGAAGATTGTACAGCACCCACTAAGATACTGTCATTGGTGCTGGGAACCAATATGTAGGTAGCTCAGGCAGATATCTGAGAGACTTATATCCTCTTATCCTAAGGAATTGATGCAAAGTTATAATCCAGCCTCAAGGAGAGTAATAAAGCAGTTTCCCCAGGTCAGGCTTTTGAAAGAGACAGTGCAAGATTTTGAAAGAGACAGTTAGCAGAGTGAGATTCTGGAGCAGCATTCAGCTTGGTCTTTCCCCTTCTGATTACTCCTTGTTGGTTTATGTTCACACCTCTTTATCATTGCTTCATGCATTCCCTTATGGCCTTTGCTTCCCTAAGAAATAGAAAGGGACTAAGTGATGCTACTGGGAACATGCTTACCAGCTCAGCCCTAAAACTGCAAACATAACCATATCCATGTCAGTACAGATGTGCAGTGTTTCCCTGATTAGGCAGACAGAGTGAATGAGATTGAAAGACGGAGGATAATGTTTGGTGTCATACACCATAACAAGATGGGGTGGACGCAGCCCTGTCCCCATAGTTGTCTGCACAGCTGAAAGGATGCAATGCATTGCATGATATAAAAGCATGGTCTGCCTAGTGAGTGCTGGTGAATGCTCTGGCTCCCAGCTGTAAATGCACATTTGACAGTGCCAATGTGCTGTTAGCATATACTGATATCCCTTGCTACTCAGTTATGCTGCTGGCTGGGTTTCTGCCTTATATTACTATCACCAGCAGAGGATGAGAAAATTTTCAAGAGTAATTCAAGATTTCATGCACCTCTCTATTAGGTCTGATATAAGTTGCAAATCTCATCTGAGAACTTATTATTCCTGTAACATAAAGAGACGTTTTATTTCTGGAGGAATCCTGTTTAAGAATCAAAAAGATGCTTTGTTCACTGTTTTCAGAAATGAAGATGTGATGGGAAACCGTGACATGTTCCTGTCAAGCCTTTATTCTTCCTAGCTAGATCTGTACTCCTAAGCATTTATGTGGCTTACAGTTCTGCTACTGCTGAGAACAGACAAATCTCACAACTTGTATATGAGGTTCACTGAGCTGCTCCCCCTCCCCAGCACCATCACTGCAGCAGCTATGCACTGAACAGCAGGACATGGAGACACCTCTTCTGTGTAAGAACGACCTTCCAGACATGACTGATGACACAGCCCTTCAGCTTCATCTCAAAGGTTTGTGGTGGTGTTCTCTACACCAGCTGAGGACCATGATATTAGACAGATTTTGGGATGACAACTTATCACCCCTTTTTCTCTGCAGCACATGACCCTATGTGCCATGAGTGTACCCTCCAGTGCATGCCTCGTTATGTGACTCAATACCAGAAGCTTTGTAATCTGAGGCTGGTGGACAATGGGGCATCTGCTCCTGTGACCCTAAAAATTAACCTTGGTTAAATAACACCCCTGGTTTTAACCTCTGGATGGAGGCTCAGGAGTCCTGTAGTCCAACTGCTATTCCTGGCATGGCCCTAGACTCCCTGTGTGACTTTGCACAGCTCATGTAGTCCCTCTCTGTCTCAGTTTCCGCATCTACTGAAGAGGAATATTATCACTTCCCCATCTCTGAGCGGCATTGAGAGGCAAAATGTGCTCTGAACGTAAACTGGGACAAAATACTGCAGTTATCATCCTAGGGGAACTTGTAGTGGGATGATGGCCAATTTTTCCTTGAACATACTGGCTCAAACTCTTCTCCTCTAATTTGGATTGCTGCTTGCAAGGTGCCACCTTATCTTCTCCACGGTTTTCAAGCCAGTTTTATCAACAAGTACCCTCTCTACGATAGCTCTGTTAATCTCACCCTTGCCTGTCCATGGGATTGAACTTTCAGAATCTCATATGTGTGATTCACAATTACTTTTCCTGGAGGAGGGGGAAACCCCTTTCAGTCTGAAGAAGTGTGTATGCAAACTCCATTGAGATGGTCTAGAATTTACTATTTCCCACCTGTGCAAGGCCCAGAGATGAATTAAAAGGATTTTGCCTTTATTAACCTTTTGGCTGAAGAAGATTTCATTGATCTAAATACTTTATTCTTGTCTGTTTCTGCCTGAGAACATGAAGCTGATTCTTTCTCTGGGCAGAAAGGAAGGGTTTTATTTCAAGGCTTTCTTTTTTTCTTCAGTAAAAATGTTTCCAAATTATTTTTCTTTGGAACATGAGTATTTCTTTTCCACCTCTGTAAGATCCTTCTCCGTTTTCCAATAACCTTCACAAAATTCTTTTTTCCAGTCACCCATTTAACCATGTGCTTATTTTTCTCATGATACCCCATTGTCTTTTCATAGCTACTGTCTTGGCATGCAAGGTCTAACATAAAGCTTTTTATTGATCTACTTGTCTCAGTGTATCAGGTGACACCTTAGGCTAACCAGATTTCTCCTATTTTGCATTTCATCTGTGTCAGCAAAAAACAAAAACAACCTTCCTACCAACACATGCAGTTGTACTCCCAGCTCTGTTCCTTGCTGATGCACATTTTCTATCTATCTCACATGAAATTTATTGTATTTAGTGTTTTGGAAAAACTATCACTGAGCCATAGGAATTACTGCGAGAGGGAGAAGGTCTTTTGGTTAATAGACTGGACTGAGGATACAGGAGATTTGGGTTCTGTCCTTTGCCTGTAATTTCTTGTGTGACCTTTGGCAAGTCACTGTTTGGGGCTGAGAACATGTAATTTGTGATCTGTTTATATGGTGCCTGTTTCAATAGACCTGTGGCCTCAGCTAAGGCCCATTACGGTAGAATAATCAACAAAACAGTCCAGGGGTGCAACTAATTAGAGGCCTGGGCAATAGTAATGCCACAAGAAAATACATAACGGTGCTTTTTTAGGCACGGATCAGATGCTACTAAGTGGTAATGTGAGGCTTCACTTCCTTCAAGGACAGTGCTGTTTCACTCAGCAGAGAGGAAAGGGAAGTTTGAGAAAGAAATGGCCTTTATCGCACAGAGGATCAGCCCCCTGGATCCTGTAAGCAGGAGCAGACTAGTGTGTCTGTGCAACACTGCTTTCTATGGGATGCAATCAGTTCCACTCCATCACAAGTCAAATGGTCTATGGTGTTAACTGGAGTTAACAGGAGTTGGGGTTGGCCCCAAAACAAGAATTCTCTTTCACAAAATAGAGAGGAAAAAAGAAGAAAAAAAAAAGGGACAAGGCTTCAAAAGCAGTTTTCATTCTGTACTGAAGGTAGGAAAAAGAAACAAAAACCAACATTTTTTTTTCCCCAAAATGTTCATGAGGATAAGAACCAAGACTAGGCATAAACATTCATTGGGGCATTCAGCTACAACAGAGTCAGAGATTCAGGTGTTAGCTTAGCTTGATTTGAAGAAGGGATGTGAGCTGTGGTCTTCTCCAGTTGAAGTGAGTGCCCTAGGCACTGGCCTGTCACTTAACATCAGTCTCTCTCTTCCTTTCTTACTTTTCTTCCTCCATCTGAACTTAACCCGTGAAACTGTTTGGCTTTAACCTCAGAAACTGTTGAGACCAAGTCTATCTGGCTGTAATTCTTCAGGGTGAAGACAGCCTCTGTTCTTGGCACAGGGATGTTCATGTTTTGACTCACTCTTCATTGAGTCCTGGTCAGTCCCTTGTGTCAAATGGTGACACCTGTGAACCTCTCTTGCTGTAACTATACTATCAATGCGGAGGGCCACTGCAGATCGCATGGGCATGTAAAGACCTCTTGGGCTAATTAAGAGAATGAGACATTTCACTCTTTAATTAGGGATTGTCATGATGAAGTTCATGTATATTTTTATCAGATCTGCAGTACCTCATTTCCCTGACTCCAAAGGTATGTTTTCTTGTATATGAACAGAAAATGTGCAGTTCTTACCCTGAAACACCCATCCAAATCAGATATAACACAGTAAGGCAATAACTAGAAATATGCAGTTTTGAGAGGCAGATTTTGATGCTCTGGTGTATTTCACTTTCAGTCAAAAAAGTACTCAAAATGGAGGCCTACAATGGAAACAGTCTGGAAAAGGAAAGCGAGTTTGAGGAGCAGGAGGCATCTGAGGAAAATGCCAGCCACTGGCAAAGGTATCGAAAAAGTACAACATGGTGGAGCTGTAACAAGACTAGCTGATATGTGATAGAAATTGAGGGGGATAGACAAGAAATTGTGAAGCCACAGGCATCAGTAGTGAGAGGTGAAGTTTAGTACCATACAGAAGGTGGTTACAGTCCATTAAGGCACTTCATGTTTGGTGCTGTGGTAGAAGGCAATGATCCTGGCCAGATATTTTGCCTAGAAGGGAACTGCCTATAGCCAGGCAGATGAGAGTCTGAGATGCCAGGTAAGAGGATCTAGCAATCCCCCATCTGTCCTTAGTAGCCTGTTTCATTAATTGGTCACTATTATCTAATTGAACAGAGTTCTCTCCAGGGCTCACCTGTGGCTAAGACCCAACACTAAAGCGTGTCTGTGGAAGGCAGAGCCCCTAGTAGAGGTTTGATGTGGTCAACCTGGGCAAGTTCCTTCTGCCCATACTGCTGTGCATAAAACTGTACCTCTGATTCTAAAATGTATTAATTCATCTAAAACCATTTTCCAAGCACACCTTTCAGTGATTCTTTTGTTGTATTCATGGTGATGAGCCATCTGTCCACAGAGAAAGGAACCCATTTGACCTCAACCGGAGAAGTGCTCTCCTGTAGCTCTGGCCCACAGTCGAGTCAGTTCCTGAGTTATTAACAGGTGTTCTGCAGTAATTGTTTGAGATGGATCTAATTTCTCAGTATCAATCACAGCTGAAAAAGGAGCAGGCCATATCACTGGGATAAGCGCTCTGGTACTACCAACACAGAGGTGACACTACAGGTTTTAGTCTTTTACTTCCTGTGCTACGAGTAATTCACTTTGGTTATCAGTGTGCTCCTCTCAGAAAGGAAGAGAAGCTTTGTGTTGCTCAACAGTGACACCATCTGACTGCTGAAGGACAGCAGTAATGGAATAAATGGATGATGGGAGGGTGAGAGGGGAACAGAATTTGATGAAAAGGAGGACAGGGTCTCCTAGAAGAGGCAAGGATCAAAACTGCAAAAAGTATAAATGTGCCAGTAGGACAATACAGTTTTATACATATTTTAATTGTGTTAGGGAAGATTAGTACACCTCCCTCGGCATTTTCCCACTGAGTCTTCCAAGAAGGAGTAGCACGTCTCCCAAAACAAAAACTAGTTTTGCTCTTAAGACTTCTGAAATCTTCAAAGAAGTCGCTGGTCCATTTTAAGCCATTGCTAGCATTGACATAAGTCTGAATTGATCTGCTATCATGGCCAAAGCCTTACATGAGAAGGTTACAAGACAGTGGACAGAGGGTTAGATAGCCAAATACCTCAGCTAGTTGAGCGACAAATTACTGTTGTGTGGGGCACAGCAGGCAGGGCACATAAATAAAATTAGTCACTGAGAGGATCAGTCAAGTGAATTTAAGCAGGTATTTGATAAATAAAGTTATCAGGCTTTAAGCCTATACAATTCTCTTAGTGCGCTAGGTTTTCCACACTGACTAAAGTGGCTTTCATCTGATCAAGAACAGCTACCTCCAAGCCTGTTGTCTAGATTCAGTGGAGAGAACTGAGTGCTTTTGTAGCATAACTAATTTAATATGTAAATGTGAGATGACCAAAAAATCAGGTCAGATGACTCATGTCCTAGAAGTTCCTCTTTCTTTCCTTTGACTACCAAGAGAGATTAGTGGGAGCAGTGCAGATTCAGACGAGATTCAGCAGATCTGTAGAGAGAAACATTGGGTGCTGAGTTCCCAAAGCCTGCATTCATATATACTTCACAGGTCTTATATCAAACTAACCCTTTTCTTGTCGTCTTGGTTGAACAACCATTTGCAATTGGAGAACATGAGATACATTTGCAGACAGAATCTTCTGGTTTTGTTTTGGCCAAAAGAATTGCAGATCACGTGTTCTGAGACCACTCTGCACTGCTAAGCCAAAGTGCATCAACTGGAAACTATTGGAAGATTCATTTTGAAAGTGCATGGCTGCTGTAAACTAAAATGCTGAGGTCTCTAAGCACAAAATTTATCTTGTGCTACAGATGCCATATCACCTTGTCTTGTGGCTAGTGCTTATTTCTGGACCTGCCATCGGACTGATTGACTATGTTGCTCCCTGATCTGGGTGTGCTTTGGGAAGGTATTTTTTTGTTTGCTCACTAAATGCTCATCGATTGGAAGAAGGAAGAGCGATGTCCTAAGAATACTTCAAGCAAACACATGAAGGAAGTCAACGTCAAGAAAAGTGTGGTGTGTTTCATCATTTTTTTGGTATAGTGACTGCTCTGAAAACAGTAAGAAAAGGAATTCAGGTAGAACAAAACATTTCAGGATGGAAAACATTTTGTTTATTTTCAGGCATTCTTTAACCTGTCAAAGCTTTCTAGGTAGAATTTAAGTAATTATACCAATGAAATATTTATATTTTGGAGGAGCCATTTCTTTTTCTCTTCATCTTTTAGTTTGCACTGTTAATTCACCAGTCTGACAAAAATAATAAATTGATGGAACTTTTTCCCTTTCAACAGCTCTTGGCTTTATGATTAAGTAGAACACAGATGTACATTTCATTTCTTTCCTAATAAATGTGGTGACCTTTTTTAATACATGGATGTGAATCAAGCCCTGTGCACAGTCCAAAAAAAAAGAGTTCATTAAAAGGTCCTTCACTTTCACACAGTCCTGTTGCAATTGTTTTGCCCTCACATGGCTGGAGGCCTTGTAGGAAGACATCAGTGTTTCTACCAAAGAAGGTTTCCAACTGGGGCAGATCTGCTCTTGCTGTTTTAGGAATATGAAACAGGTCAGTGCCCTTTGGGTTATGAGTCCAGTCTCTTGCTATTGCAAACAGCCACACTGTATGTCTTTCCTAAAGTATTTTTCAGAGTCCTCAGGTCAAGATCAAGTGTAACTTCTTTGTACCTCCCTGTCATACAGCATTTCTCTGAGGTCATTGTGGTAGAGAAATGGCCAATGGAGTTGACTGCTAGCACTTTGAAGAAAAAGACTAATTAATGGCTATTACATTCCAGTTTTTCTCAGCTCATCAGAAAATGAGAATGAGTCTTGGAGAAGACTGCCTGATGGTAACAGGATTCTCTACAAAGACAAGTCACCTTGGAGAAAAGGAGCAGAGATAAAAATAACACAGGAATTTCACTTCACATTATATCTTGATCCTAACTGAAGGGTCAGCTGTGTCAGAGACATAGGAAACATGTGGACCGCACAGTGTCCAACAAGGCAGATTTGAAGACTCGGTTGCTTTTACTGTCCCAACCCTGCCAGCGCAAGCTATAATGACTCAATGAGTGTTCCCAAGTACAAAGAGGTCCAGGAAACTTAGGCAGCTTGCTTATCTCTCTGATAAGCTCTGGCACTCTCCCCATTGCAGATGATTTCCTTGCAGACTTCTGAACTTATTAAACAAAAGAGAAACCCAGCTGGTCTAACTCCAGCAAATGCACTGACACAGGATCTTCCTCTCACTCACTGGGATATCCTGTTGGTAGTAGCCATCAGTCAGATGTTACTAAATTCAGGTCACAGTCCAGTGAAAAACAATTACAAATGTTTAATACATGATACTTCACTCAGTGTCTTCAAACATTACAGCTGTGCACACATTCAAACAGAGACTGATAGTGTTTTTGGAGAAGACGAATGTCCTGGCAGAAAGATGAAGCACCAACTGTTTAGGCTTCTGAAGTCAACTATACATTACAGTCAATTCAGCCTTTAAGGCTGCATAGTGGAATCATTCTTTTAGCAAAGTCATATTTTCCCCTCACAAGGAAAGGAAAAAAAAAGCCCTTCAATATTAGCAGAGCTTCCATATAAAACACTGTGGTAACTTTTGACTGTGCTGCACACTGCAACACAGAATTAGATCCAGAGCTGAACAAACCGTTCTGAGCAGACAGCATATTCACCAGATTTATGATATATCTGGACTCAGTGCTACAAGTCTCAGTGAAAACCCAGGACCTATTTTGCAGGGGATAAGGGTGAAGGTGGGGAAGGAAGTTTTATCCCCAAATTTTCCCCAAACTTTGAAGAATGTACAGTCTAATCGTAGTCTCTTTTTCTGTTAAAAAGAACAATTAGTCTTTACATCAAGTGATTCACTGTAGGTTTACAGAGGGTTTATCTCTAGCTTGCTCAGTGTATGGAGTTAGAGAGAGGAGCTGTAGGACTGATTGTTTCATTCACCTGCTACAGCCCTTTTCTTCTGTTGATGTTACTTTTTGAGAGTGTTGCTGTACTAAACAGAAAAGAGTCCACCTAAGTTTCTGGACGTATTTGTTTTTCTTTAGAAATAAGGTTGAAGCTCTTAAAAGGGTTTATTTGGAGATAAGACCCCCTCTAGGGAATGGCAGAACAATCAAAATCTTTTCCATTCTCTCTTCCACTAAAACACCACATTTGAGCTACTTACATTAACTTCAGGTTTAAAAAAAAACCAAGTTCCTTCCTGACTAAGGTAGAAACACATAAAACACTGGGAGCAAGATTTATTGGCTATTTACAGACTACTTTACATTCCATTTTCTCCTGGCAAATCCAAGCAAAGCAATTGTGTTGGCATGTACATGCATGGCCTTGTTTGCAAAGGGTATGGCCACATATCCCTGTGGAGCTCGTTTGATAGTTTGGTTTATTGTCACACCCTGGCTGTACATTTCCCCTTGTTGTGCTAGAGTTGACTGATGAAAACAATCCCAAGACATCCCTGGAGCTTCAGTTCACTGTTGTCCTGACTCTGGTAGAGTGTGTTTTGGGAACTTTTCCCAAAATTAAATGTTCTGAAAGTATTTCACCGCAATGTTCTGACTGTTCAGATTTAACACTACCATCCTAAAAGCTAAAACCTATGACAGAAAAGGAGGTTAAAAAGTTGAAACACTGCATTTTTATGATTTCCTATCACATTTGAATTAAGTTGATATTTTCCCAGAAACTTCTGATTTTGTGGATCATTTTCCCATGGAAATCTCTTCTTTCGGTAAGTTTCACATTAGACTCAATAGCTGTTAAGTTCAGTGTCCAGTTCACGTACAGCGATATTTCCTTTGTATGTACACTCATATTTGTCTCTATCTCTCTGCCTCTATGTCTAGCTCTGTCCATTTTATAGGCATCCTAAACAAGTGGGTTAGTCATTAGATAGGCAGTCAGGAAACCAAAGTTTTGGTTTTGTCACTGATTTGCCATATAATTTTGGCTTTGTCACTGACTTGCCATATAATTTTGGCTGTCACACATTTCCCTTCGAACCATTGCAAGAACTGTTTATTCAGACCTCAAGCTCTTCAGCACGGGGCCTTTCCTTTGTTGTCCAATAGGTTCCTGGCCTATAGGTGAGGACTACATTCTTGTTTTGGCCTCTCACCGCCGTTGTCCTACAAATAACTACGTGTATTTTGACTGATGTCTTCCCAGTATTCTGCTCCTGGCAGCTCTTATCTCTAGACTTACTCCGCTTTAAGTTTCTAATGATATTTTTTATATGATAACTTAAGCTTTTTCTTTATTTTTCCCCATTTTGAGTTGTGAGTACATCCGTCCGGTGAGTCTGTATCGATGTTGGTGGGGTACAGACTTCTTGCACAGATATCCCCTCTGTACAAACAGCAGCTCCCACATGCAGCAAGTGCTGGAGAACTACAAGGAAGAGTGTTCTTGGGATCAATGGGACAACAGGGGGGTCCTCATTCCCTGAGAAGTCATAGGTTTTTGTCCCTTTTGTGGCATCCCTGCCAACCCACTCTTTTCCCAGGTTCTAACCAGGCCCTTCATTCAGCTTTTTCTGTAGATATATGTTTGACCACTTTGCTGCCACTCTGTGCATAGTGCTCCAGGAACAGGCACTACAGGTGCTCTGTAGCACTACCTGTAGTAGTCATTGAAAAAGAAGCCATGGCACCCAAACAAGCCAGATGTCTGTGCTGCCAACTTGCACAGAGAAGGGGATTCTGTTATCCCTGGGAAATCACAAGCCATTTCAGCATGAGTGCTTCTCAGAGCCCATCTGACAACCTCTCTCAACCTTGATTGCATGCCTTCCCTGCAGCAAATGCAGTGCCTGGTTACATGAAGGAATAAGCAGGTCTGTGAGCAGTGGAACTAATACAGAACACTTTCTTACTGATTTGTGCCGCCTAGTTGTCTCCTCTGACATCTAGCAAAGCCTGAGCTTGGATCCTAGCTGTTCCCCGCTGCTGGGGCACTCACAACATCACTCTTCTGGGCATAATCTGGTGTCTAATAAAGACTGAATTAACAGAACAGCCTGCTTCTCAGTTGGGTGCACACATAAGCTGCATCTATGCTAATAAATTAAACAATACTAGGGAACGTTCCCAACCACTGGAACTTGACCAACTATGCTGTTAAATTGTGAGAATATTGGCTGGCATAGTTTTGACCAGAGAAAACTAGCACTCTTTTAAACAATTCCCAGGAACTGCTTAGGAGATAGAAAAGGCCATGGTCCATCAAAATAGGCCCTTGGACATGGTCACCTTTTTGGGAGGGTAAGAGACTTTAATAGTACAGAAACCATTTGTTCTGTGCCAATTGGCTTCAGGAGCAGAAAAAGTACGAGGCATGTTTAACTCACTACCGTAGATGTAGCCATAGTCTATTTTTGCTCCACCCAGTTTCTGATTTTCATAACACTTGTGGGAATATAATGTCTTTGAAATGACCCTGTTTTTGCTATATTGAATTGAACTGACTGGTAGAAAGATGTGCACCCACATCCCTAAGCACCTACCCACCAGCACATGCACACACCCATACACACATATGTAACATATGCATGCATATACACCTATACATGCACATACTTAAATACATACATGCATTTAAACAATTGGAACATGTAAATGTCATTTCTTTACCATAAAATCTTGCAAAAACTTACAAAATCTTATCACAGCTCGCTGTACATATGTGGTTGAGAAAGAATTTCCTAAGTCACAAGGGCAGTGATTGACAGTATTTCAGGGGAATTTCTGTCCTTTTTTAAAGTAGGAGATGAGGTTTATTTCCTAGGATCAGCTGGACTTTTCTATTTAACAAATTTTTAAATCGTCCCAGACATTGCTGGGATGCACTGAAACTCTTGGTCCCCCAACTGGTTGTAGGATGTCGGAGTCTTGTCTTGTGCTGTTTGGAGCTGGAGGAGCCATTGCTGTGAATGCTTTTGGGCTAAGCACCTGTGTCAGGGTCTCCGGTGGATCTGAGCACCTCGTCTGGGTGGTGCAGGGAGCTCTGTCTAGCCCTATACATCCCTGGGCAGAGAGCTCTACACTGTCAAGTGATTCACCAGCAGCCAGGAGGAGCCCAGGGCAATGTCATATGCCTCATTTAGGCTGTGCAAGTTCATACAGGGCTGTAAAAACAACAGGATAAGTTTTGCAGACCCCAAACCAGGCATGGATGCCATGCCTGTAGAAAAAGCAGAAACTTAATATCCCAGAGAGCTTCCAATGAGATAAGCGAGCCAAACCAGTTGAAAGTCAGTTGGCTCATTTACCATAACTAGATCTTTCTCTGTATTAGCTGTAGCAGGAATTGTTCTGAGAATCCTGTGTTGTGCTGCTTTGGTTTGGAGGTCACCAGTTTCACAAGCTCACACTCGGTTATGTTAAGCTCACTGAAGTCAAAGACTCCTCAGTCAGCTTGTGGGCATATAATCACCCTGCAAAACTCTGCAAAACCCAGGTCTTTCTGTGGATTTTGGGGTTCCTCAGAGCCTGCATCGAGCATAAACGTGAACCAAAATGGAAGGAAAGATTTCTCGGATTTGGTTTGGGTTGCTCTAACTCATCAGGCTGCAGCGCAGATTTTGTCCCTGAGCCCTTTTTGTTAAAACAAGGAGTAATAACCTGCACTGTGAATAGAATACAATGAGTTTCCCCACTTACTGTTTTTGTAAGCAAATCAAGTGTTTTAAGGCAAGTTAATGATAACCTTTCCTCTACAGGACTCAGCCCTGAAGACACCAAGTTGGAACAGATGGGTAATGCGCTGGTATTTCACAATATGTTCAGAGAAAAAGCTGCACCCAGAAATTAAAATAAGGCTTTAGGTGCCAAATAGCAGAGAAGGGTGGTTTTTTTTTTTTTAAAGCATATGTTCTCGTAAGCAAGCAGAAGAATTCCAGCAGCAGCCTGGAGGGGAGAAACGCCGGCTGTCAGGCAATTCCTCTGACATGCAAAAGCCAGTGATTTACCATGTGAGCAGCACCGAGTGAACTTCTGAAGGCCTGCAGCCCCTGAGATGTTTTGCATATCTCTTGCAGTGCCAAACTGCAGCTCCAGACTCTGGGTAAAACATCTGTACCCTGTCCACACAAGACGAATGCTGGAGGTGACCCGGAAAGAAGCAAATGAAGACGATTGCTCTTTTTAGCTTCATTACCAGGAAGCCTAAAAGTCACCGTTCTCCATTTTTTACCTTTAAAAAGTCTTGTGTTTGGGGGATTTTTTTTCTTTCTTTTGATTTGCCTATGATATCAAGTTTTATTTAAGCAATGGATGGTGATTTCTGAGCTTTTAGTTGTTAAGTTGGGGATGTGACTGTTTCACAGAATTCCCTTTTCCCAGTCCTTGGTCAGGTATCTGAATTAAACATGAATACTTTTATGTGAATTAATAAATTCTGGAACAGGTCTTTATTATTTGTTCTTCTTTTCTTGAATCTTTTATGAAATGCTGTATAGACGAGTTTATAATCTTTGTTATCCAGACAAGATACGCAATTTAAAATGAAGCAGATGTGTTCAAAGAGAAGAACAACATTTTCACTTGTTTTCATACATAGGTTTTTGTAAGAAAGCAGAATACAAATTGAAGCTATTTATGCTCCTTTAGAGGTCACTATTTTTAAAAGTTGATCAAAAAATGACTGGAAAAAGAACTGCTTGAGAGAAAAATGAAAAATTGGATTTCAAGCACCTGCATGAACTTCATACGATCTAGATTAATACAAGCAGTTTCTGCAAAAGGAAATAGTGACAGGTACATCTTTTGAACATATCAGCTAAAGAGTGGATAAAGGAACAGTAGTAGTTACAATTTGTCAGACTTTCTAAAGGTCTCAGAAGAATCTTTGCAGGAGACTTTTTAAAGAATTGAAATAGTCATGCATGAGATGTTAGGCTCTTTCCTGAATTTGGAACTGTCAAAAAAGTTGGAAACAAAGAATAAAGACTTCTTTTTCCAGTACAGCACAAAATTAAGCACTAGATAGCCTAAAGGACTACATTACACTCACCATATTTGTTAGGTGTATTGGAAATTTGAAAGAAGAAGCTGGTAGTGATCAATGAAGTAGCAAATCTGGAAGGTTACGCAAGTATTTACATAAGTTGTGCTACTAACTAGCACCAAAGAGCTTTATAGGGATGTAATAAACCCAAGTGAGTGGTCGTTATGATGGCCAAAGAGTTTCTGTGCTTTAGCAAAGGCAAAGTTAATGTACTCTGGAAGAAAAGAATTTGAACTGTGTGCTGTGAGGTTCTTACACATTCAGGAATGAGATTTTTATGACCTTAGACTCTAAAAATGATTGTGAGAATGACTGCGGAATATCTGCCTTTGCAGATATTTAAGATCATATATGAGAAATATCTCTCAAAGATTACTTGATCCCAATTAAAAGCTTGGAGAGGGACTAAGTGATCTGCCTAGGTCCCTTCTTAATAAAATATGATTAGGCAGGTCAATGTAAATATTTGCCATATAAATAGCAGCATTCAGAAGAGCAATTCAGTATGTTAGGAGTTTTATATATGTTTGAATATACACATATATACACATATATATATATACTTACCTGGAAAGACACACAGGCACACACCGCAGCACACTACTGCTTTGTTGTAATCAAGTCCTTGTAGCTCAAATGCAAAGGAACTTTGTCCAGAACTACCATTTCTGGGAAACATAAGCAGCAAGACTCCTAACCTGCCCAAAATGTGGCAAAACTTTAACTCAAGCTCATTTCTGGCCAAAGTGTGTTTTGCAGTGTCTGTCCTCACTCACAGTAAACTCTCTGGATTACATCAACCTCAACATAGTTATCCTCTGCTGAAATGCCTCTGCAGAGCATCAGCAGAGCATGGGGCAAAGAAACAACTGGTTCATTTTAGCCTGCTTTTACTGTTGGGGGTTTTCACAGGAGGAAAATTTTCAAATAGTTAATGGTTTGCATGGGAGTAACAATGTTACTTGTAACATTATAAACAACACAAAATTGTTGAAGTTGTCTCTTGGGGTCTTACCTGGACCTTTTTTCATGCTACAAATAGGGGTCAAATTGTTAAGTCTCTCTCTATATCCATAATTTTGAATATTATATATGTGATATACACATTCACGTGCACATATTTGTAGGGATTTCTGTCCTAGCTACATTAGAAGTGCCAATATGCAATGAGATACACAGTTCTTGCATTACTTCAGAAAGCAAGACAAGCAAACTGTAATATATGCACATAAATAGTTAAACACTGTTCCAAGATTATCAGTATTTTCAGGTTTTATTAAGAAATAAGCCCACTCATCAGTCAAAGTTGGTGGTATAGGTCAGCTTTTCCACTTCTATTAACTCTGATGTAGCTCTGCCAACATTAGCCAAGTTGTGCCAGTGTGTACCAGCTGAGTAGTTGGCTTTTAGAAATGTATTTGTTTTCCTACCTTGACCTCAAGCTGTTAGAAAAAGAACTAATCCTAGAAATAGTTGTTCCTAGAGTGGGTATTTTTCTATATTCTATTTGCTTTGTCCATCAGTTACATGCATTTTTCTCTTTGTAAGGAGAAAGCTTCAGGCTTTCATAGAAACCTCATCACTAAGTTATTAAGTGTGTGGAACCTCATTCCTAAAGCAGCACTGAGTTTATAAAAACATAGATGAACTCCATCAACTAAAGGAAAAAAAAAAAGACTAGGAAAACGTAAAGGACATTGAGCAACATGGACATCTATAACTTTCCTGAAATGTATGAAATGCTGCAAATTATTTTGAATGTTGTAGAAAGATATCAAAAGTATTTTATTGCCGTCTGTGTGTTTTAGCATTTTGATGGATACCTCTGCTATGATGTCTGGTGTATGCTGTGGATTATCATTGCAGATTGTGCTGGAAGTAGACTGGAGTGGCAGCATTAGACAGCATTCAGGTGCAGCACTCCGGCTCATAGCCACTTGCAGCATGCAAAATTAGGAGAAAGAGAGAGGCTGATTCTTCACTAGGTTGAGGATCCCGTTCCCCAGTCTCTTCATGAGGGTAAGTCATGAGGTGTTCACTGTTTTTCACTTGTGGAACAAAGACTGAAGCCCTACTGAAGAAAAATCCCATGATTCTTGCTGTGCTATACTGGCATCATGCCCTCCTTTCTATTTTCTTCCCAGTGTTTTTATTTCTTATCTTGTAGCTACTGACCAGTTCAAGAATACTGGAGCATGCTCAGAGCAGCTTTAAAAGGCTACAGGTGATTGAGTGCAGAAAAATCTCCCACAGAAATTATGGGGTTAGGAAGGGTGAGGACTGCGACATGGATTTATGGTTTTTAAAAGCACAGAATAATCTGATTTTCATGGTTTATAGCCCTACCCTTAAATTCAGTGCCCAAGGGTGTTTTCTGGCCATTAGAACTTTATTGTTGTTACTGTTAAATTGTTAGAATGGCCCCTGGCATGATTTGCCCCAAAATTTCCTTCTGAAGCAGTGGGCAGGGGCTGATAGCAGAAAAGAGTTGCCAAGCAGGTCTTAGACAAATCATCACAAGGCTGTTTGCTCTTGATTTTCATTGGGGAACTTGTGTCCTGGCTCAGAGGCAGCTCTTCAGCTCCATGCTCTTAATCTCAATTTTTCCCTCCTAGTTGATTTGAAATGACAACTCCTTGATGGCTACTCACCCAGACCACTGCTTTTTTTTTAAGCTGAACTGAACTACCTCTTTTTTTAAATTTCTCAGGAGTTTAGCAGAGTATATACAACCTGGGAATGTGATTTTTTTTCCCATAAGTTTTTTTTTTAAGGCAAAACCCCACAACTGTATGCATGGGAAACAAAATGGGAGGATAGCCAGTCCTTAAATCAGAAAATCACCAGTCTTCAATATGCTGTCATTTTACATTCACTAAGAGTGAGTTACTACTCTCTAGGAACTCACTTCTCAAAGAGACAACAAAAGACATAACAAGCAACCTACTCAATGCCTGCTTATACCTAAAATCCACAGGTCCTCCCTAGAGACAGTAATCCATTTTGTTACAATTTATGAATGATAAAATAATCCTAACTCCCTCTTTATAATTGCCTTCCATTGAGAAAGTAAATCATTGTTTCTCATTGCTACAGAATCCTGTTTTATTTATAGTAATCATCTTGCCCATTTGAAAGTGCCAATTAATATTCAGAAGGAAACCTGTAGAACATGTGATTAAACAACTTTGTTTATTTGGATAGGAAAGTAATTGCACAAGGCACATTGGTCAGATGATGTAAATAAGGGTCCTTCTTTTCATTTGAGCAGTATCTTCACAGACCAGCACATTGTCACCTTGGCTCTTACACAGCTTAAGGACAAAATTACAAAGCAAGTGCATATAGCATATTTATGAATGTTAAATCTCAGGTTGCTGTACAACTGAGTTGCAGTACAACACTAGTTCCAAATCACATCTGTTTACTTACTATGCTCCAGCCCTGAACTGCGACAGGACAGTCTGGAAAATAATTTGTGCAACTCCAAATGTTTTAGATTTACTGTAGTCTGCCAGAAAACTGACAGGACAAGTTAAAGATAAAGAATGGTAACTTAACACAGACATCATTGCTGTCCTTGAAGAGATGTCTGCCAAACTATTTCCACTGGAAAACAAAGTCACAATTTATAATGCTTCACTTTTCCATAGGGGAAAGGAGCCTGCACTACAAACCTTGAAGAACAGAGTCTCATGACATGCAGGCAAGGTAAGGAAGTTATGGGAAGGTGAGTCCAGGTGTGGTGGAGATAGAGATGCAGCCAGAAGTTCATCCCAAGCTGGGAAAGGAACTGCAAGTCCTAACTTTCTGTTTCTACCTCTAGGCATTCTTCTTTCAATTGGATAACCTGAGGAGAATTTTGTTATTCACCACATCTCTGATGAGAACAGAGGAGCCATCCAATTCAGCTGGGAAAATGAACTTGAGGAAACCTGGAAAGACCCTTCCAAAGAAGTGCAAGATAATCCTTCCCCATTTTTTTCCCCAAACTGACCTTTTTCTTTGAAAAACATTGCTTTGTAAATGGCATAATGCTTTACAGGGGAGCGTTAGACTTGGCATAAATGTCATTTAGAGGAGTTTTTAGGTCCACCACGAAGTTTCAGGTATGGATGAGATGAAGGGAGAGGACAGATTTCCATCCCTGATAGCTGGGCAGATGTAAATTTGTGTCAGGGCTTTGAACCCAGGTTTCCTATTTAAGGAGGAGCTTGACTATCCCAAGGATCCTATTGCTTGAGCTTCTTTCCTTCCATGAATTCTTTCTCTTGAACTCTTTCTTTCACATAATCATTTCAAAAGTCTCATTCCGTACCACAAAAGAAAGGCTAAAACTGTAAAAAAAAAGTCTGAGAGAGACATTTTTTCTTAACACTAATATTAACCAAGGATGGAACCATGTTTCCACCTCTAATGACTGGACCACATAAAAGGTTTTGACTTTGTTTCTGCCTCCCAGCTAGCAGACCTCTTAATGTAAGCAGGAATGCTTTTTATTTACTGCTTCAAAAGGTCTTATGCAAAGGCATAAGGGGTCTAAACAAACAACAGAGTATTTCCTACATGCAGTGAAAATGCTCTATTTCAGACTCACATCAGCATCAATACACACTCCTGGTCATTCCCCTACTGCTTCTTAGTTATCTTTTAGATTGTCTGCTCTTATTACGCTTTCGGCAGTTTTGCCAGACATCTCTCCTCTTAGTGGTTTCACAGGCCCCATCAGGTTGCAGTATTTGTGAATAAGCAACTACATAGTGAGATGTGCTAATGGAACATGCGTTTAAAGAGTGTGTACACCTTCCCTGTATCAGATGTCACAGAAGCAGCTGGTATGTGGGTAGGAAGATGCACCAGTCATAAAGACTTCTTATAATTTCTTTTCTCAGACAGCCAGAGAATCACAGTTTTCAAATAAAAATCACATTAGTATGGAGATCATCACATACCTATGCATTTTTTATGATCTGTTAATTCGTATCATATAGTCTAAACTCTTCTTTATTAGATAAATTGTTCATTTCACATTCTGTAATGTTTCTCAGCCCACCATGTAATAAATTAACCACAGGTTATCATATCAGTGAAATTCTTGTTTCCAAAAGACTTTCAGAGGTGATTTAAAAAATGCACTCAAGTCCTGAGTCTGAACAAGTGGTCTTTCGGGTGAACATATGTGAAGCTCAGTCAAGTAAGACAGAGACAACTGTATGAGTCCCAACTGTACGAGGTCCAGACTCCAAAGGATCTCTCCATTCCTGGACCATGGTACTATGTTGTGGCTTCTGCTCTGCCATGTTATACCAAATTTTTAGTTCTGCTTACTAAACAGAACTTTAGGTCTGCTCCGAGCTTCCAGGAACAAGTGTCTAGGTGAGCTGTTTCTTCAGATTAGAATAAAGAAGTGCATCTTATTATTTCCAACTTTCAATGAACTGCAGGTAATATCTGCAACTGTTGGAGTCGTCTTTGAATTCTGGCAAGCAAGACCCTGAGGAAGGCAGGAGCCTTGAGAAGATATTCTATTCTCACTTGGTTTTCTGTGAAGGGAAAAATTACGTTTCCTCACTTTCCACATAGTTCTTCTTATAATCTGTCCTTGTCATATTTAAGTGTTTCAAAATCGCTTCTCACTTAAGGTAATTTAACTTTATCTTCTGTAAGCATCTGCTTCTCTCCTTTGTTTGAAAAGGGCTGATAGAAACACAAATGATGAGCTTAGACCAGATGTTCTTCTTTTAGATGGTTAAAATGAGGTGAAATCGATCCTTCTTTTATTGTCTAAATCCAAGTTTCTGTCCCTTTCCTCCTCTTTACAGAGTTCACCTCCTAGCCATTAAAAGACAATTTAATTAATGATATTCATTGTTAGCCCTTAGTCTAGCATTACAGTGGGAGGAATTTTGTGCCAGACTTGAAGGAGAAATAGGTTTATGTAAGGGTTTTATATGTTGTTGATTTTACTTAGCAACTGATGGGTCTGTGCTTAGTGGAGGTGGTGCATAATCGAAAATGTCGCTAATATCATGGAGCTTATATATATGTCTCTGTATCCCTTTAAGTTGGCCAGCAGTGTGGAGGTCACCTTCCCCTGTTCTTTTGTGTTGCAGTGTAACTTGATAAGGGACAGGACTTCTTGCCATATTGGCTTGTTCCATGGTTGATTAAGTCATTATTCAGTCTGTAACTGACTGTGGACAATGATGGGAAAAGGTGGAATAAATAATTCCATCATCCAAGGATCTAACATTTGGGAATCTTCCACCAGGGAAGAGTTTTAAACATCCCTGCCCATCAGGCACGTGGAGGCATTGCACATTAAGTGTTCTGTGATGCGTTCTCACCTCAGCTCCTACCCTTTATGGTGACTGGGGCCTGGGAAGTACAGGGGATGGATATCTAGGCAAGAAGTTCCCAGGCTTTGTTATTCCACAAAGGTCTCTTGCCAGGCTCCTGAGAAATAGTGCTAGAGAGAGGCAGAACAGAGAGCACTGTACTAACAAAGAAGTTTCTCTCTTTCAGGCTTCATATATCTCTGGAGCCATGAGCAGCTCTAAATTTTCTCAAGTGTCTCCTTTATTGATTATTGCTACTTGGCAAAATGGCAAGCATGCCTGTTCTTGATTAGGCAAGGAATGCATGCCTGTAATCATCAGAGATCTGTCACAAATGTCCATGGAAAGCACATTGTGCATATTCTCAGCAAGTGTGAGCACTCCAACTCCAAGTCAGCTTTCTAGATACATTCCAATTATTAAGATGAAGTGCACGATCACTGACTGGAAGTGGAAATACAAAGGCAGGAGAGAATGTGAAATTAAGGGATTACAAATTCTGAAAACAGTTGCAGGAGTTCTCCCAGTTATTTGCCAGCATCTAGGCAATATGCAGCTTGGCTAGGGTTTGATCTAATGCACGTTTATGTCAGTAGCTATCTTTCCAGAGCCTTGAATTAGAATCATAGAATCTTTTAGGTTGGAAAAGACCTTTAAGATCATCAAGTCCAACAGTAAACCTAGCACTGCCAAGTCCAGCACTAAACCATGTCCCTAAGTACCACATCTAAGCATCTTTTAAATATCTCCAGGGATGGTGACTCAACCACTTCCCTGGGCAGCCTGTTCCAATGCTTGATAACCCTTTCAGTGAATTAGATTGTTTCTCAGCAGAATATAACATAAAAAATTCTGTGGCAAGTAATGCTCACCCTTAGAGTGCCATTCTCCAAAGCAGTAGTCTTGCGAGTAAAGCCTGCACACAGAAATTGCTCCCTTGGGCCATAAACAGGGCATAAATGGACAACAGATTGGTAGCAGATGTAAAAACCTGTGTGAAGCCAGTATCAGTTTGATGTTTCATTGGATCCTGTCCTGGTGATTGCATTAGTAGGCATTTTAGGATGATGGGATATGCATTTTTCAGTGGCAGAGCTGTTTTCTTCAGAGCAATTTGTCTGTCTGTGTCTCTTCCAGCCCAGCTAGCAGTGCAAACAGAGTAAGATAGGTTTACTGAATGAATGTGTTCCTCATTGGTTTCACGAGTTTCAAGTGGATGCAGTAAATATGCTTTAATTGCATATTGTGTTTCAGTTATTGCTGTAAAGCCATTTAGAGCAAATATAGTATTGCTGTGCTGAAAGCCTCCAATCTGTGTTTGCCCAATGCAAGTGGCAGCCAACTGTATTTCATTAACTACTAACACTCAGCACATTTGCTCACTGTTTTGACGGTGCTGTTTGTTCCTGCCTTGATCATTTGCTTGCTATGATCTTAGGGATCAAACTGGGAACGAGATCCAAACTTCACAGCTTTGTGCTTTGCTACTGACACTAGCACAGCAAATAACATCATCAGGGTATCGGCTGAGGAAAAGCAACTACCTTTGGGATCATTTCCTTCCAGGTGTGCAGGGAAACAAATGTAGGGAATGGACACTTTACTCACTGGATAGCTCTCACTGCATTTCATGGGGATGCTGAGCCAAAGCTGTAAATCCAAACCAGTACATGACACAGCCACTTTGTCACCCACAAGCAGGAAGGACCTTTGCACTGAGCTATGCAAATGGAGGAAGGCAGGAGGAAAGACAGGCAGTTGGCTCTTCCAAGTGCCCCATTTCATCCTGTATATCACAATTCTTACCAATCCCAAATACTGGACTTGCTGACCAGCTGGTAATACTGACCAGCTTACTGACCATGAATGGATGGGGCAGAAAAGAATCAAGATGGTATTACCTTCCCCTCTGCTTTGGAGCACTTAGGACACAATAAAACCAGTAGTTCCTCTCAAATGTTTAATCTCATACTTTGGCTGGTAGCCCAAAAAGGGCTTCTTTAAGTGCCTGTCTTGACACCATAGTAATTTCCATGCACAGCATGGATGTCCCCTCTGCCTCTGTGTCACTTCTCACCCAAGGTGATGCTATCCAGTGAGTCTACACCATGGTCAGTTGGGAGGCATGCCTAGAGAGGCAATGAAGTGGAGTCAGAATGGCTCTCAACAACGCATAACTTCTCACAGCCTTTCTCAAGTTCTAAGGCATGGCTTTACATCTAAAAAATGTGTGTACGAGTGTCTCAATTATATATAAACCAGATGGCTTATATTTTTATAGTCTAAAATTATACCACTCCCCAAAAGAGTCTGAGAAATGGAAAGAAATAGATTATGAGGAGCTGTACTAGTTATTCATCACTAAAAATAAAATAGAAATTAGAGACAAGGATTGCTATTACATTTGAAATGAAGTAGAGAATTTTTGCCAAAGCTTTCACTGAGGATTTGCTTATTTTCTTGTCATTCCTATAACTCGATTGAGTTTCCAGAGCATCACTGATGTAATTTTTTATTGAAGATGTGCCAACTAGCTCTACAGTCATTGGGACAGTGGGGAATTCTGAGCATTCACCAGCAGCCTGGAGTCTAAACACTCTTGTTTTCTGTGTGTGTTCGCCTGATAAATTCAAAGCAGACACAGTCTGTCTCATTTTCCCAAGCAGGCCTCTGTATATGAGAACCAGAAAGCAAAATGAACCCCAAGCAGGGAGCAGACCTTGTCTGGAGAACTTTCATATGCTTCCAGATTAGAGGCTTGTTTATCTGGGTTTTTTTTTTTTTTTTTGGTTGGAACAGCTGTCTGATGTGGAACTTGCCCCTCCTACAGCAGAGATCATGCCATGATACAGAATAAAACCAAACAAAAGCAAATAATAAAGGAGAGAAAGAAAATTCCTTGGAAACCAGGGTAAGGAATGAAGGGGAGTTAAGTTCAAAGCTATGTAAAGTGATTTGCATGGGCTACAATTTGGCTAAACATGTTTGCTGGTTCCACAGAGAGTTCAGCTCCACTAACTGATAGCTTAGTGTGATAGCATGGCTAGCTTTCAACATTGCATTTAAGGTATTTATTTATTCAGAGAATCTAGACCCTTCTGTTTTCACCGAGTTTTTATTCCACCTTCATTCAGAGAATGCTCCTGCTGGTGATCTCTTTTTGCCTGATCTCTTTTAACAGCATTACACTAGATTAAGAATCCAACCAAATTCAGAATTTAGACATTGGGAATTCATATGTTTGCAAAAATCCAGCCATGAAAAATGAAGAAAAATAAAATCTGTCCCCAACCACACTTCCAAAAGTAAAAAAAGGGGAAAACTAAGAGGTCAAAGATTGACTATCAGATACCAACAGACACTTAGTGTTGCAGACCACCGTCAAAAAGTCCATCTATGCTTGACCTGCTCCCAGAACATAGGACACCAGACCCTGCACCATGAATGTCCTCATGCAAATCAGCTTAGCTGGGACCTCATCTCTGAGGGGAGCATAAGAAAAAGTGAACAGGGATGACTACTATTAGCTTGGGTCTCTCCAGAGCACAGGCAGGGAAGCTGAAGGTCGATAAAAATGATGAGCTGCTCTTCTCTGTGCCTGCAGTACAGCAAAAATGTTTCCATCTGAATGTTTCTAAGGGATTTGAAAAATCTCGTTTCAAATCATGTAGGTGACAGGACTTTTCCCAGTTCCTTGAAAATGGGTATAATTTAATTCTGTGAAGCACCTTGAGGCTTGTGAGGGGTATGTGTAGGTATTAATAATGATAATAATGCTAGACTTATGTAAATTTTAACCTTTCAGGCAGTACCTTTTCAAAGCCTTTTTTCTTCTTCTGCAAAGTGACCTCTTTGGAAATTTTAATGAAATAAGCATATGTCACAGCTAAAATAATTTGTTTTAGAGTTTTGGATTAATCTGGAATTCCTGGAGGGAGAGTTATGGGCCAAATTCAGTAATCCATGTATGAACAAAACTCCTATAGACTCAGAGGACCTTGGGGTAAAGAGCTGAACACTGCCTGTTAAAATTTGCTTTACCATCAGAGAGTTCACTCAGGCAATGGCTATGACCACTTCTGTTTTATTTTTGTGAATATTTGCTGTAGTGAGGTTTCATTCACAGAAATATTAATGAAAGAAGGCATGAAAGATGTTTGCAAGTGTGTGTGTGGGGATATGTGTTTGTGTGCCTAGAATATTTACAATAGAAGTTTTCACATGGCCACTTCAAAGGTGTAGGGTAGATACAAAGAAATCCACCTAGGGAACACATGCAACATCATGGTGCTTATATGTCCAAGCCAGTAGCTGCTGGAGGTTTTGTCTACACTGTAGGAGCTGGGAAAACTTTCCAGATCCTGGATGAAAAAGTGTTTTTCAAGACTCCATGTTGGGATGAGACATAGATATTTGCAAACTTGTCATCCCTCTTCCAAAACTTGGTTCCCATGGGAAGGGAATCATGCAGGCTGGAAAGGGCACACAGCACATCTGTTAGCTCCTAACCTGGGAAGCAGAGCCCATTGTGGGCTCCTGTTGCTACACAGCACATGCCTTTAGCTAACCCAGGCTCTATCTTCCCTAGGTAAACATTCCTAGCACTAGTAGCGCAGAACAATGTCCAGGGATTCTCTAGAGTAAAAAGATGTTACTTCAAACTTTTCATTGGAAGAGCACATTCATAAAAAATAAAAGGATTATTAAAAAAAAAATAAACCCCACCATGCTAAAATAATTAATTCATTGTTTTTCCAACTGTAATACAGAATGAGCCTTGAAACACCTCTGCTGTAAGAAAGATGGATGCAAAGTCTCTGAGTTTTCCCTCTCAGGATCCCCTCGTGGCTTTGCCTTTGTTTCATCCACAGAGGACTGTTTTTTCCCCACAGTCTCTATGGAAAAGCCTGTGATGCCTAAGCATAAACCTGGCAGATTTCCCGGGAATCATCAGGAGTAAACGCCAAGCAGAACAGCTGGGCTTTTAACTGTGCTCTGAGCCCACGAGCCCTGAGCCCCGCGCCTGCACACGGCTCTGCTCCCAGCCAGAGCAACACGGCGGAGAGGGTGGCTCTTCTTTGTGTGTGGGTAAGAGCACTGGAACATGCATAAAGTGGGCAACACTTCAGAAAAAACACTTCCTCTCATTGATAGAATAGTTTCAGTATCCAACTATGCCAATAAAAATCTCTTTAAAGAAAGAATCTTATTCAACAAAGTTTATAGCAGTTTTTCACAATTTTTCAGTAGCTGGACTGTGCTCTATATATACATCCCAAATAAATTGTATTGCCTTATTTCTTACATATTACATACTTCATTGTTATGTTTCTGAAAATTTTGTCTGTCTCCAGTGACAACCACCACTTTATTTTGAGTCTCAGCAGCTAAAAGATGATTTCAGGGACTCCAGTTCACAGAGCAAAACCAACAACTTTAATGAATTGACAGTGAGCAATATGTGCATACATATGCAACCAATATGTTTGCACAAACACACCGCTTGTAGGTTTTTTCTATCAGACTCTCCTACCCACACTCAACAGCAGAGCACAATCCTTCATCAAATATGCAATTTTTTGAAAGCATACACTAAAAGAAACAGATTGTAAATGTAATTAAAGTAATCATACTAATTCATTAAGAACATTTTTTTTTCTCTCCTTGAATATTTATTTTTTACTGGTAATGAAGCAAATCTCTCAAAAGAATTAACCAGAAAGCAGACACATTATGTAAAAGAGATAACTCTCATGGGCTTTTAATTATGTTGTGTTGTATTATTGTTTTTAATGTTGATGCCTTGGAAGCCACAGCCCTGTTCTTTATGTGCAACCCAATACAGCTAATACTGGATGTGGTCCTGCTCCTGGTCTCATTCTTCCAAATGTGTGACTATCACGGGCATCGAGATTCAGCTCAATATCTTTTCTGATGCTAGACTCCAGATTTCCTCTTTCTCAGCAACTGTGAAGTGGCAATCCATCAACTCCCACAGACTCCTGTTACACACGCTATAGCCTCTGTACAGTGACTTCCTATAGCAGTTCCTTCTATTCTTCCCACTCTGTTACAGCCCTGGCTTACCTCAGATATTCCTTCACTGTTCTAATTTCTCTTTCAGAGATCTTGATGTTGCCTACATCACAGGTTAGGATTTCACCTCTAATTTTACTCAGTCAGTTCATCTCCTACCTGCATCTTTAGACAAACATCCACTTTACTTGCTTTTAGGCTTCTTCCACCCTTAATGCTTAGTGAAATAGATGCATTTTGGACTCTCTCATCCAGGTTGTTTCCTGCGTTAGTGTGATTGTGTAATTTTGGGGTAGGAAGCACACTCTATATTGAATAATTCTGCCTGGTGTTGCAGTATCTCTGTGTGCGTTTGAGATGATCCTGACTTGGGGCTTCACCTGTCTTTTCTGCGATGCGGAGTGATTCAAAGCAGAGATGAAGAAGGAAGGCATGTCCAGGGATGTAGTCCATCACAGCAGGTGGGGTTACAAAGCCTGGTCCTGTTTCTAGAGATCTAACCATTTGCTAATTGCCTCACCTAATCATCTGTTCCTGGTGCTGTATTCTCCTCTCCTTTGTCTTCTGCAGGAACTTCTTCACGTTCACTTCTTTCTCCCTTTCTCACACCACCTCTCTTTCTCTCTTTGTTGTTCTCTTTGGACATTTTGATTGTTGGCTTAAGATCTCTTAGTTCAAAAGTTACGCTAAGTTTGGGCCAAATCCTCAGCCTGTGTAAGTCAGAATGAGTCTGCTGGAGTCAGCAGCGCTGTTGTTGTTGTCAGCAAAGGACTTGTCTTTCTATATTTTATGTCCCTTTAAGGGTGTATCTATCTCTCAGTCTACTCACACAGTTACTAACCTTTAACTCAGGACAAATATGTCTAAGATCCTGAGGAAATGGAATATCCTAATCTGTTCACTGGCTTTAAAATGCTTGGAGAATATCATAACCTAAAAAATCTGATTTCCTTATTTATTTGCCGTTTCATCCATCTTGCTTTGGGCTACCATCAGCTCTGCTGGTGAAGGCCAAACTTTTAGCTGCTCAGTTACTACAGTTATGCAATGCCTTTAGCCTGAATGCTTAGCAGTGGTTTCAGCCTTTTTAGTTTCCGTAAAAACATCCTTTCTCTTTCAACTCCTTATACCATTCTTTGCCTATTTGGGTGTAGTTGTCATAGTCATTGCATCATCCCTGCATGCTGCAGTTCCTAAAAACCCATAGGAAGCAGAATAAATAAAACTGGTGGAATAAAAATACTGCACAATGATGTCTGCCAGATGGTACAAAAAGGTATTGGGAAAAATTGACTGTATAAGTCAAAATGAAAAAAAATAAGATGTTAATATCGTTGCATGAAATCTTTTCTCTAAAAGGTCAGATTTTATTTTAGCTTTAATGATTGTTAAACCAAAAACTTCTAAAGGAACTGATAATGGTTTTCTGCAACACTTCATAGAATTCATACAAAATTAATAGCTACATACCGTATAATTCTGCATGTCCCACATGTACCCTTTAGTTTAGCTAGAAGTTCTAGTTTTGGAAGTAATAAATGATAATAACAATGCACATGTATTTCAGGCAAACAGGATAACTGTGACATATATCTTATCCTGATATTTAGAAAAAAAAGTTGTTCTGCTCTCGCTCTCGCTAATGGAGGAACTTTCACATCCATTTTTTTATCTATATATATTTAGATATGTGTATAAGGGTGGCATCTGGCAGAAGAAGTGTAGTGAATTACCTTGTTTTTAAGCTATTTGTGACTCAGACTTTTGCTATTAAAGTTGTCTTATTTTGTTCTTTTTGTTTCTTGTATAGCTGTTACTCCTTGTCTGGGGCTCTTAGGAGTGACTGCAGTATAAATACATAATAATAATAATAAAATAATAACTACAACAACAATAATAACTTTCTTTAGTGCCTGATGAGGCTTTTGTTGGTTTATAAACCATGGGAGACCTTTAATCAAAGGCCCTAACAAATGAAGCCCATTATGTCATTTAAAGACATGCTGCCTTGCTTCTGCAAATATAAACACTGGCATGTTTGGATTTTTTTTCTCAAACCCATTAAGCTGTCATATGTGTTTTCTGCCTTTCTGTGTTGCTTGTCAAGCTTTTTGTGTATCTATATCTTGGGGACCAGCGACAATGAGAACGGAAACACAGGAAAAAGGCCTGGCAGTTTAATGAGGCCTGGATAACATATGCCTCGCCAAGCGGATCTCAGGCATTTTCATCTGAGTCTGTCCATCCCCTGCCTGTCCAGGGCACAATGTGAGCACACTTCAGTCGTGAACACATCGTTAAGGGAAGAATGGGCCCAAAAGATGGCATAACTGGGGCAAGAAATGCATAAACTATATACCTATATAATACCCCTTGTAAAGGGGGATTGGAGACTTTTGTCCGTTGGAAGGGGCCAAATGTTGCCAATTCTTGTCCTCCCCACCTCTGAAGAGTAGTGCTGGGATTGAACTTTTCACTACACACCAGAGATTTATTCTGGAGGGAACAAGTTAGTTTACTCAAGAATGAACTAATGTATGTTTAGTGTAGGTGGTGAGGATGCCAAGACCTAAGATTGAACCATTCAGACAGATAGATAAAATATTTGACAGAAATAGACACACCCTGTGAACCATGTGTTTTCCATCTGCGTTGGTGCTTTAGTCTGGATATAGAGATACTCCTCCAATACAAAAGATCTGCTTCAAACCTTTCAGTTTGTAGTAATCTTTCAGTTAAATCCTGTGATCACTGTGTTTGGGCCCAGGCATTGGGCTGTAGCTGTAGCTTAACTTCCAGATTAAGAAACACAAGTCCCAGTCCAGGTGCCTGTGTCATTCATTCACTGAGTACACAAGGAATCTATAAAAATGGCTTGCAGAATATTTCAGTCCCTGGGCCTGAAGTTGCAGACATAAAATGGATGGATGGATAGATAAGATACTCGCTGAAATGCATTAAAATTGCACAAAAGTAAGATGGTTATTTTTTGCTTGAGTATATTGCGCCACATAAAATCCATGCATGTGATCACTGTTATAGCTCCAGTAATGTGGTTTATTTTGCCACCTGAAGCTTTGTGTTAAAATGCTGCAGAGCAGCGCATCACACAACTACATCTGCTTATTCTGCATGTTAAATAAATGGTCTTTCAGTGCCAGGGTGTTTGATGCCTGTAATTATACTTGATAATAGTGAATAACCTCTTCTATTATTAATAGGCTTTCAATGGGTGAGGCTCCGCAGGCTCTTCACTTGAGTTTCCTGACCTTCTAGTTGGCAGACACATGAATCCTGTATCATACTGACTGTTAGGAGAGGTTTCTGATGTCCTTTTTCTGATTTAAGCAGCGTGAAAGAGCCATTGCTCCTTGAAACGCTATGGAGTTTAGAGACCTCTTTATCTGCTTTTGTGAGCCTAGCCACTTGCCGGTCTTTTTTTTTTTTTTTAATTTTTTTAAAGTGTTCAGAAGATCCCATTTAGAAAAGGAAGGGAGAGATGCTAAGAAGGGTTTGCACTGGTAGGACCTGCTTTATGTGTCATCGAAGCCAGCAATGCTCACTCCCACCTCCAGACCCTGTGTACCCATTGAACAGGGTTGTCAGCTCCCTGGGTAATGTCTCTTCCTGTTTTGAAGAATCTCATGTGCTACCAAGGTATTGGTACCACAGTTAGAAAAAGTCCATCTAGCCGAGATTTTCCAAAATGGCTGATGAGATTAAAGTCCTCAAGTTTGGGAAACTCAGAGTGAGACATCTCAAATTTTCAAGCCAGCTCAAGTACTTACTTACCCCTCGACACCAGTACAGTGCATATGACACCCAATATCACCAGTGCTATACAACTTTTTTCTACTGTATACCTCTGTCCACTTAGGAGCTAATACAGGCACAGTTTTTCAGAAGTAACTAAATGAAGTAGCAGTCTGTGTCCCATTGACAGTCAGTAAACTGGAAAAGCCAAAACACCTTTTGAGATGTGAGTTCCGAAACATCAAAGATGCTCTTCTATTTCTTAATGTGGCCAATGCAAAAATCAAACTGATAACATTTGTAAACCACTATTGCACTGTCGTGCAACTTCCACAATATACAGTCACAATATAATAATGCAAATATTTACTAGCTCAGGAGTTCAGACTTTAATCCACTTTAAATCACAGCAGAGGTGCTGAGCACTTAGTTCTTCCATTCTTGGAGCTGACTGCCTCTGTGCCTCATGGGATGCCTGTAAAATAACTGCTGCACTTGTGAAAAAGAGCGCAAATAATATTACTGTGACTTGCTGAATTCCAAGCTCAAAGTTCTCTGCACTTTATCAATAATGAGACTGTAGCTGTGGGTTAGATAAATGAGACAAGAACTACTTTGACCATTTTATCATCAGTAGAACTAGACATCCAGCTATTTCAAAGGTACCTGGAGATTTTCCATGCCTCAGCTTTTATTTGCTCAGTTTGAGATACTTTATGTTGAAAAGTGCCAAGAAGTGAGAAGCGCAGCTGAATGAGAGCTGATAGCACTAAGCAGCTAGAGCAGTCAGAGTCAACCTCAGGGGCCCACATTATATCAGCCCAGCACCGCAAGGCACAGACTGGTAAGCTTTGAAATCGTGCATTATGTGACTTGCCCTAGGTGGCTGCCCAACAGGCAGACCTGGTAGTCTATGGGATTCCCTACAACCATTGGCTTTTGGATACCACTACAAAGCATTGTTTTTTCCATATAAATCCCATCACCCCACTGTGCACAGATGCACAGAGCCGTCTTGGTGCAGATGCAGCGTCTCCACATATGAGCTATGCAGGTGACGTAGCCTTAGCTATTTGTTTCCTGAATGTCATGGCTACTCCCTTCCAAGAACTGTAGCACAGCTCTTAAATCTTTGCCATAATGAAGTGGTAAACACTACCATCAAACCTCATGAATATTCACATCAGAATAATTCAACTAAAGTCCCAAGGGACCAAGGAGCCAATTGAAAGCATATATATACAGTTGTCTGTTTAGATGATGGATCTGAACAATACTTCACCATCCAAATGACTCAACATGACATGTAAATAATTGCTTGTGATTGCAACATGCACCAAAGGTTTAGTTATTGATTCTTTAGCTTGCCTGTCATCGTTGGTTAAATATTATAGGAAGCTGTCAAAACAGATTTCATAGAGTGTGTCTGTGCATATGTGGGTGTAAAAGAGCCCATTTTTCGGCTTTTTTCAATAAGGCAGATTAAAATTAGATTTTTGCAAATTAAGTGCAATTTGGGTTGCTGTTGAACGCATGAAATGACTTAAAAACAATTTGTTACAACTTTAATTAGAGTTGCATGACTATTCTCATATATCAATACTGACTGTTTTTATTTAATTAGACAGTAAATCCTAGTCTGCCATAGCTACTGGATTAGGGTATGATCTGGTCCTTAATGAGGTAGAGATTGACATCATCAAAGAAGACTTCTATTTAATTTTTAATTAAAGATTAAAAAGACCCTCCTCCATTGTAGCAACTACATTTATTTTTGTTTTTCAATACATGGTATAATAGGAATACATAATCTGTGAATATGCAAATAACATTCTGGGAAGCATCTACATTTAAAGGCATAGCGCATACACATTTCCCTGTGCAATATTCATGCAAATTAATTCAGTGAAAAATTCAGTGCACATTACAACACGTATTTTACCTTCAGGCAGAATTATATTGCTGCTGTATCTTTTCTTTCTTCCATTGCTTCTAAAAACTTGAATTTTTTTCATTTTCTATCTCAGTTACAGGAAAACAGATTCTGTTCAAAAAGTAAGAGCAAGCAACTCAGTCTCTTTTGTTGCCTCCTCTTTAGGGACCTGATTTGGCAAAGATCTCAGAAGAGGGGCCTAAGACAGGTGGGATAAATTTTCCCTTGGAAGTTTCTCTACAGTACTACTACTTCTCTATAGTACTGTATAGACTACCTCTCTACAGTATAAAGAAAGCCTTGATGACTCAGACTAGCCACATTAACTTCCAGAGGGCAATAGTGAAATGCTATGGATGTCACCACTTAAATGCCTTCATTTCAAGGTGGTGTGATTTTCTGTCATCTGAATGTCCCAACACACTTGTAAGTAAAACAGAAAGAAAATAGAGTAGAAAGATAAGGACATAAGAAATAAAAGGAAACACACTAGAGATAAACTATTCTATTGTAAGCAAAATCTCCCTTAGACACAGTTGTCCTCTACGGTCATGTCCCTTTCTCTACTCAGGTCTGTAGCTCCAGAGCAGTAAAAAGGAGATTTATTTTTATCAGCCCCTATATGTCATGGCCCAAAGTGGGCCATAAAAGGGGCTCCTCAATCTAAAGATTCAGTGAAAATATATATTTTCCTAGCAAAATAAACGTTACAATATCATTGTACTTGGTATCAGGTATCTTTTATAACCAATTATTATATCTGCCTAAAAATGCAGGTTCAGATTGACCAAAACAGTTTGTGAATGGTTTAAAAAAAAAGTAATGTGAGGAGACATTTTATTTCTTCACCTTTTCCAGAACTGCAACAGCAAATGACACAGTGGGTTTGGGTATATCAGAGAAGATACATACCATATTTATACCATATACCATATTTATACCATACCTAACAAAGGGTAAGTAGTAACTTCCTTATAATCCCACACCTCTATCAGCATCAAATGGGTCACAAGAAAGGGAAGGCCAAACCCACTGGTCCAGATTCAGTTTATGTAAATTAAAGTGCTCCATTCAGATGCTTCCTGCGTAGCCAAGGATGAGAAAGAGGCACTGACCATCCGAACTTCTTTCAGAAGGTGTCTATTTCTCCTTTTACAGAACAGGGAGGCTTCTAACATAAACACCCAAGTGTTTAACGTAAGGAGAGATGGAACTTCGCCTCAGTGGCTAGCTTTTAATTCAATCACTCCCTAGTTAACTTATCTTCAAAGTCTTAAAATGTTTGGCCCTCCATTAACACCACCTCAGCACCTCTGGCTTGCTAAATTAAAGCTACTGGTTAAGTGATAATCCACTCCTGCCATCACAGAAGGCTTGTGTCCATCCATTTTGCAATAAGCTATCAAAAATCCTCTTTTGTGTGCAGGCCACCCTTTCTTTCTGTGGGATTTATTTGTGCAGCACACCTCAAAAATCAGGCTGTGTATTTGTTTCATGAAATTTAAGTTGCTCCAGATTAATGTCTCATTCCCTCTGTCCCCTCACTTAGGCAGTGTGTATGTTTGCTAACACCTCAGTGCACAGGGGTACTTAAATACACCTTACATCATGTTATATACTGGACGCTGTTCCATCAGAGAAGGGTTAGAGACACACAACACTTCAACACATCACTGAGTCCATTCTAATGAACTATAGTCACCAAGTACTGGCATGGCTCTGACAATCATTTTCTAAAGACATTTTGCAACTTTTAAAATAAGGTTATTTAGCAAAGAGGCTTTATAAACTGTAGAATTTTGCAGAATGCCATTTGGCAGATATGAGTTAGACATGGAAATTGTTATATTTTGTTCTGAGTAGAGCCTGGTTTAACTTTATCACAATGAAGTATGACACCATCACAGGCAGAGACTGTACAGCTGTTGTCTATCCAGTACAGTTTGTCCTATTACTTGTCTTTACTTTTACAAAGTGAGGCAACTCAATGGTTCTAAACAAAGTCATGCAACTGAGATGTTATGAAATACTTATCATGAGCATGTTACTACTTGAAAGGGATACTTTTTCCTTTACTTATTTTCTTTTGTGCGTCTGAGTAGATTTGGATCATTAAAGTTAAATTGTAGTGTTAAAATACATTCTTCTCTTAAATTATGCTACAGGAAATTTTTTTTCTTTTCCACCCCTGTACCATCAGATACAACTGGACTGTTTTTCAAGCCTTTCACATATGATAATACTCGGATGATAACTCTATGCTAATTTCCTAGTGAAAATGGACCAGATGTCTACAAAATATTAAACAACCTTTGGTTCCTTATTTTGTTTGGAGCTCACACTTCTGTTGCAAATATCTATGGCAAACTGTCCTCCTGGACCAATCTATCATTTTAAAGAGAGGACCAAAGAAAATAGATTAATCAAAGGGCCTGCAGTTATTGTCTCCCTCTGTTAGCTCCAATTCATATATCATTAGAGAAAAAAGCCTGTCAGCACTGTGGGATGTTATCTCTTTGGAAAAAAAAAAATTCTTCAGCATAATAATTCATTTTTTTAAAAAATCTGATGACAACACACAGGATTAAAATACTGGCTTTCCTAACATTTCTATATCAAGGAAAGCCAAGTCAAACAGTACAATACAGCACTTTCAGAAAGCACAAATATTTTGCCTAAACAAGGCTGCAGCACATGCATGCAGCACTGGTAGTTTCATACAGCACTGTTCATTTTAATGCAATGTCAGGACATAGACAGGAAAGATATAGACTATACTATAGATACCCAAAGGGCTTTGATACAGCTCAACCACAATGGTAAAATTTAGGAGGAGGAGCACAGAGAATTGCTTCGGAGTGGCCTTGGCATTGAATTTCAATCATTTTTTGCATAAGTGCAGTTTCACTAGATGCTTGTTCTAAGCCCTTTGAAGTCACTGGCAAGAGTAATGGTCTTTGTTTCATGTACCACCTTCATTAACATGAGAGGATGCATGTTTCTAAAATGAACCTGGCTCTTTTTTTGGAGAACTACGTAGGAAGTGCTGGATTTTCAGCTGTGTGCAACACACAAACGTCCTTCAGCTAGATCCTTCTCAGCTAACCTTAGGCACCAAATAAACTGCCCTCCAAGGGTATCTGTGCAGAGCAACTCCTGCTTCAGTGCCTCTATCCAATTTTTAAAGTTAGCTGGGATGAAAGACTGCAAAGCCTTTACATCCTCCAGCCAACCTGTGATCCTTCTGATGTCAGCTGGTCAGAAGCCAGAGGTCACCACTACATATTTATCCAGGGACATGGGTTTTCATGATAGCTGTTGTCCTCAGGCAGTAAATGTACTCGTCTTTGAAACAGCTTGCATTGTAGCTGCTGGTGGGAATTTACTTCTGTTCTGGTTCAGCTGGGTGACATCTCGTTGCTCCTGTGCTCTGTTCCTGGGTCTGGCTTGGGCTGACTCTCCAGCAGAAAGCAACCTGGAAGTAGCAGCTCTCATGTGCTTCTCAGTCAGGCCTGGGGCCTGTCTGTCCATAACTGCAGGCTGTTTGACAACTCTTTGCAATTGCCTTTGGTTTAATTTCCACAGCTGTCTTGAATCTGTTGTTGTCTTTGCCCTGCTCTAGGTTTGCCTTTTGCCTGCAATTGGTATGTCTGCATGACAAAAAAGATCCAGGTCTGTTCTTCTCTAAGGAGATGCCTCAAGTTTTGTTTCCTTTGTCAACTATTTTCATGATAGTCTGCCTATGTGTTTTCAGATTACTGTCCATGCATCCATTAGCTACTCTGCCTCCAGAAACTGGGATGATTATCCTCCATCTTCATGCCACTCTCCTAACAAGAAATGAACGAGTCTGCTCAGTGTTTTCCCAGAGCTGTCTG
This sequence comes from Ciconia boyciana, assembly GCF_034638445.1. Lineage (NCBI taxonomy): Eukaryota > Metazoa > Chordata > Aves > Ciconiiformes > Ciconiidae > Ciconia > Ciconia boyciana. The sequence goes on from NC_132935.1 coordinate 11,701,615, forward strand.
GGATTTCAGGTGGCTTTTGATGGTCAAGCACAGGAAACTTTTGGACAGCCTGTTCTATTTCATTTCTGTCCTCACTAAGGGGGTTTATCCCTGGCCAGAACACATGCTTTAGCTCATCTCAGGCTTGGCTTTTACTGTGGTGTATTTCTTTTTTATGACACCTGCTCTTACTTTTGCTGAGATTACTGCTGGGTTGCTTTAAACATAACTATCTTGCACCCATGTGCCACCTCATATAGAAAGTTACCTCCTATGACAGTTTTCACTTTCATTTGGTTATTACCAGGATATAAACTACCATTAGCCTGCTCACCAGCATCTGCCAGATGCCTGGCATTCTCTCTAGGGTGAGGCTCTGTTTACATATAAACACCTTTGTAACCAGGTTCGTCTTAAGTTTTAGACCAACAAGTCTATGGAGAATGCTGGCCTCTTGACTAGACGGCTTATTTAGCCCAATTTGCCAAAAAATGGTTTTGGCATTACAATTAGAATTTTTGCCCTTAATAAATCTGCCCTCAGTCATCAGTAGTGGGAATTAATTTCTTACCAGTTGCAGTTCTTTAAACACTGCAACTCCCCACATTATCTGTTGCTATGACCACTATTGGGTCATTGCCTTCCTTTGAACTAGTCTAAGAAGGTCCAACATTGCTTCATGTCTTTGCAGCCTTTCTAATTCCTTTTTTAAAGTGGAATTCTGCATTTCAGTAATCTAGTGCGGTAGTGTGGGGTTCACTCTCGTTTCAGCATACCTCTAAGCTCCACTGCCTTTTAATTATTGTTGAACTGCTAGAACAAAACCCATAGTGATAATTCTGTCTCTTCTGGTCAAAAGAGGGTAAATGCATGATGCCAGATGCCAGACTTGCATTTCCCTGCTGCTTTTCAGTGTGTGCATCATGAGCTCTCAACCATAACATCCCATGTTTGATTGTCATTGGTCTGAAAATAGTTTTATGGAGCATCTGCCCTAAAAGCGATGCATGTCACTGGTGCTGCACTGACTCCACAGTTCAGATGCAAACTGAACTGGTTGTTGATCCAACAGCTTAGCTGTCAATGACAAATACTAGCATCCTTTTCAGCAGTCTATGTAGGTTGCCACATCACATTGTAGCTGCCCTCTTCTTTCGCCAGAAACCATCATGAGTATTTCAGCTTCTTTCTTTCTTAGCTGTCATATTAAGATATTATGTGGTCCTGTTTCCCAAGGTTTTTGCACTGCTTGTACAAGTTGGGTGTTTTGCTTTCCCCGTTTATTCTGTTTTTCACACCTGTGCTGTTGGACCCTACTGTTTACACTCCCACCCAGCACAGCTTTCCTTTGTGGTTGACCTTTTAACTGCTATAGGGTTCTCTGCCACCCTAACCGCCTGACATGTTTTTATTTATTTTCTGGATACATCTGTTTTTCTTGTCATCCTTAGGCATTTTTCTGAGTAAGATCAGTTTCTCTCAGCTCTCTCTGCTTTATGCAGGCATCATGTGTCCCCCAGTGATCTCATCTTTAATGAGGACATCTTTTATGTTTCCAGAACCGCACGACATCCTTTCAAGTCCCTTGTAAAACATATTGAGATGTAGTGTTGAAAAGTGCTGTGAAGGGTCCTTTGAGCTCTCCTGTTGTACTTCATGTTGGGTGAAAGGGGCTTCTCACACAATCAATGATCATGTTTCAGTTGGGGGGTTGGTAATATCCAGCCAAGGAGGTGGTAACTTCTTAAACTGCTCTCACTTGATCATTTGGGATGATCTGTCCTTCCCCTTCAGTTTTTACAGCTGTTGTACTATCTGCTATTATGTCTAGCTACAAAGTTACGTTCACTTCTTATTCTTTTCCTCCCATGAGGTAGTGAAATGAAAGTTTTACTTTTTTTTTTTTTTACCTCCCTAGGCAGTCCTCTATACAGACTGCATTCTTCTTTCCAGTACTCTAAAGCTTTTGCAATATTTTTTTGCTTGGAATATTTGCATTCCCATTGATCTGGATTCTTACTTTGTCCTGTTTCTAGTTACTATTTTGCTCATTTACCAGTCACCCGTCTTTCTTTGCTGGGTGTGAGGCTAATCACCTGCCAAATGCAGATACTGTGCAATAACACGTGGTGGCTCCTTGCTTCTAAAACCAAGATGGCTTTTTACTACACGTTTCCTGTATCTGCAGCTGCCATTCTCACGATCTGCACAGACTGGCTTCCTGGCTTTAAAATTTCCCTCCTGCACTTTATATTTGTCGGTGAATGGCCAATGCAGTTTACTGCAGGCCAGCTCTAGGACTGAAATAGCAGCATGTTGGAAGGCCTTGGAGTTTAAGAAATTTTCTTTGCCTAGTTCACCCTGCAACTCTCCCATTTTAGTAATAAACACAAAGCTATATGACAACTATTCATTATATATCTTAAATGAGCTCGTGGGCTTTGTCCAGGACAAAGTGATGAAGTGTCCATATCACCGAGATATGTTGTAATCAGCTCTGCCGGTCTGTTTGCAGTCTCTGTGGAAAAAAAATAGAAAGCAAAGATTGAGCAAATTTGCAGGCTACTCCAACCTTCCAGGCTTTGGGCAGCCTCTTTGGTTCATATTATCATTTGTGGTATGATGCAAATCAGGAATCTGGACAGTTTCCCTCAGAGAGAGCGGGGGAGGGTGTGAAAGAATAGCTGTGACCCTCTGCCTGCAGCCCTTCTGCTCATCATGGTCCCTCTCTCTCCAGGGTTCAGCTCTGGCATTTTCTGTCTTTGAAGCAAGAACATGAACTTCACAGTTCAGATTTTGGTCAATCTGTAGCTGGAAGCATGTGAAGTCCTGGGGTTTATCTTTTTCTTTTGATACAAAACAATAAATTGGCTCCACTTCATTCATAACTAGCTTCAGGTTTAATCAAAAGACTCAAACCTTTTGACAAAACATGGGCTGGATACCACATCTGTAGGAAAAGCTGTGAACAGCTGAATTTTACTGTGCTTTGGGTTTCCTAACAAACATTTCACATTGCTCCACAGTAGACTTTTCATGAGTTGAAGGGATCATCCTGAATAAAGGTTAAGGGGAAAGAGATTATATGACAAGCTTTGTTACCTCCTGCCATTTCTATTTCTGTTTGTATTCAAAGGCTAGGGAGAAAGGAGTAAATGATACAGTAAGAACATATGGTTTCTAAAAGGAATCCTTTTAGAAAATAATGTATTAGTTAAATAGTACTGCATCTTGCCAAAATGACATTATTATAACATCATCCCTTACAATTACTAGCACAGCTGAATCAATAATGTAGATAGTATAAAGAAAAACTGGCTACAATGGAACTATAAATTCTGCAGAAATTATTGTAGCAATTTTCTAGCGGTTTGGAATAAGCTTCCTAAACCTCTCAACCATTTCAGCAGATTGTCTGCCCCATGCAACAATTCTGTTAAAACTATCATTTGCTTGTGGCAACATTTTTTAGCTAGTAGACATGAGCCCGGGGAATTTGCATCCCATGGAAATATAGCTGTGTCAGGAAAAGGTCGCTTTTGCCTGCAACTTGCATCTATAGGCTTAAAGTACCCTAAAAGTTTTAATCCAATTTTTCTAGATATCTGGGTCAAATCTGCATTGTGTGACATCTTTAGCTTACATGAATTAGCAAAGAACAACTGAAATTAAAAAGAGTAATGTCACTTAACTCTAGCTGAGGAACTATTCCTTGTTTTCAGCTAAGTGCTATTTCACTTCCATTTTTTATGCCACAGTGAATAAAATTTGGAACATATTAAAATTAATTGCCTGAATATATTTGGTCTGTAAAGTTAGACTGACAATATAGTAATTCTTTCCAACACTTCTTGCTGTTAATTAGCGTGCCCGTAGCTCAAAGAAATAATATTTTGCTGCATTTACGTCTTGGGTAGATAAACCCCAAATATAAAGGATTAAATAATAATCAGTTCCAAAAATGTGAATGTTTTCAGATCTGTAAAGAAACTGATTCTGTTTCTGAGATTGTATTGGGCTGGTTCATCTAACAGCAGCACACACTGGCCCGTAGCTAATTGTGGACTGAAAAGAGTGAGAGGATTTTCAGCTACTGCAGAACTCCACCAAGCTCCCTGTGCTTCAGTGGAGTTGCAAATGCTCAGCACCTGTTTCATCAGGCCAACAGATGGTCTCAATTTAAGGAGACCCATAGGCAAAATAACCTTCATTTACTTCAGGCTCTCATGATGTTCCACATTGCTGTGCTTGCCTTAAATGCTTTGTGGATGAAGAAACTATTATGAATTATATAAAATAGGGAATGTATGCTTTGTTAACAGAGCACACAGATTCACTTCACTTCACTTATTATAAGCTTAGTTCAAAACCTGTTGAAACTGATAGAAAGATTTCCAGGGGTTTTAACTTGGTTTGGATCATGATCTGTGGACAGATCCGGCATTAATATTGGTCATTTTAGTCTGTGGGCTTCATGAGACTGGGCTTTTTGTTGAAATATCAGCTGATGTTTGGGCACTGTACTTCCCTCTGCTTGTTTGTGATCCTATAGTGTATACATTGTTCAGGTGATCTAAACAAAAAGCAACAGTAGTTGTCTTATTTTTAAAGTAGATCAGTTTCTTGATCCACATCACACTGCAGGCACAAGAACACTGTCCAGTAAAAAAGCAAGAATGAGTCATAGAAATAGAGAGAGTTGGGAATAGAAATTAAATGGAAACAAAAATTACTATAACATAATCTTTAAATATGCTTCCCAGTTTCTGAATGGAACAAATTTAGTCAGAAGTACAAACTTTACTCAGAGAGGTGATTCTATAAGCTGACATATGGTTATCCCATAATGATATACAAATACCATGTTTTCCATTTCTTTATTTCATGCTATGAGTAATTATCTACATTAAAACATCTGAAATCTGAGTCGGGGCTATCTATTGTATGATTGTACAGCTTAGAAGACCTAAGTCTTTTACTCTGGAATAAAAGTCCTACTTATAATTCAGATGAACACAGGCCATCATGAATTGTCAAGGTTGAGTTCTTTCTGCTTTCTTTCATGCTGTCTAATTGACATGACTTTTGACATTGTGGTAAAATATGCTCATATTTTGGGACTGGAACAAAAAGGACAGTGGATCTAGTGGGTGGAGGAAAAGCCCTCCAGTGGAGCAAGTCTCAGGATTCATTACACTCTATAAACAGTGACATTTCCGGATCAGCAGTGCAGGAATGTTAGGGCATATCATATATTTGTCTGCTGACATGAGAAGATTAGACTCAACAATCAAATTAAAGAATTGTCAGTGCCAGAGTTCTCTGTTACCCATGGATATAAGAATATAATAGTTTCTTCTCTTACACATATCCCCCTAAGCCACCCATCTGAACACAGCAGAAAGATTCAAACAGACTTTTTTCCCCCACTAAAATATAAACTTGTAGGTAAATGATACAGTGCTCCACGTTGTTTGATATTGATTTATATTGGTAGTAGTGGGGTTTCATATTTGAGAAAGAGTACTGAAAAGCGTTCTTGCACTCATGGAAGTCAAATAAACAGTCACTACACCTCAGGCAAAGCAGTTAGCTTGGTGAAATGACACTTTATACAGTGGGACAGACCACTGCTTGCTTTATGAGACATCCTAGGAGTCCCAGCCAAGATGAAGAGTTGGATGTTTGTACGATCTGCCCTGGGTCAGAGACACCAGGGCCCAACTCACGGAGGTCAGAGCTTATGGGAAGGAGGCATCTGAGGACACTGTAGGAAGTCTACTTGTCTAATTAGATAGTGTCTGTCATGGTGCCCAATGGATAGCAGCAAAAGGATATAGAAAAGGGTTTCGGTTCCACTGATGGAGAGAGTAAAGGACTGCTCGGTGTGAGAAGACCCACAAAGATGCCTGAACTGAAAGAAAACATCAAACCCAAGATTGTTCAAGGTTAAGGCACCTGCACGTTCTCTCAGGGAACAGGGAAACACTTTTGACTGATGCTTGGAAAACAGGGTCCACTAAGGCAGAGACTAAGATGCCTCAGGGGTGTCACTGTGTAGGTGATGCTCCTACAGACCTAAAAGTGACAGAAGGAGTCAAGATTTACAATGCCTTTATATTTTTTTTGTGATGAAAGCTGTGTTTTACTGCAGTTTTTTCATATGATTTTATAATTCTTTAAAGCTGGCAGTTATGAACCTTTTGGCCACTTTTGCACAGACCTGAATTAAATATTTACATGAGCTTAAGTGTTGCCTATTTGTTACTATGATGACAACAAGGATATCTGTCTTTTAAAATCATAGTTATCCAAAGGTGGGTGTGTAAGTGCTATGTAAGACTAAAAGTGACACGGTATTTTCCTATGAGAGGGTCTTAATGAGCCTTCTAATGAGATGCTTTTAGTGAATCTTGAATCTTAGCAGGTCACCCATAGTCAGACCTATGTACTAAGTATCTATCTCTTGGCTAAATTCTACCTTTAGTTTAATTTTTCATTTTCAGTTAAAATTATCTTTCAGCTTTGTTCATACCCAGACTGGTCAGATGTTACGCTGAAGTTAACTTCTGAGCCATTTTACACTGGCACAGAACTGATGTAGAATATCTGTTAGGATTTAATATGTGCCCTTTCCAAAGAGATCATAATGATAACTGAGATCTCGTGTAGACCAGGAAACATGCAGTGATGTTTCCTTCCTATCACATGTGTATCCAGATGTACCCTTTATGAAAGGAACCAAACATTCTGATTCTATTCATAGTAAAAATAAAAATGGTTGTAGAAACCTAAGGTGCTAATAAACAATAAATACTGGTTTTATGACTGATGCCAATGTAATTGAGAAAGATATAAATAGGTCTTTTCTTCAGGACTGAGATACAATATCCATTGAAGTTAGTAAGAAATAAAGTCGTGCTGACTTCAGTGGGCATGGGATCACACTATGGATATTTAAACAATGAATCCTCAATGGTAGAAAATTTTATAGAGATAATGGACAAGTGAGGCACTGACTGAGTGGTCTCCCTCAAAGCTTTCTGGCACCTTTGGGACCCCAACATTTCCAGTAGAGCTATCGTGATTTCCAGATTGGATAATATTTCTTCCTTCCTCTAGGTCTGGGTTTGTCATGTGCTTGTCCATGAAAGAAGTTTTTTCTCGTATTTGAAAGGCTAGTAATCTTCTCCCTCAAGATATTCCCAGACCTTTACTCACCCTGATTAGATTATTGGATAAACGTATTTCATAAGGACAGAAAGGGAGTGTTATGACCAGCTATTGTGATGTTATGAATAATACAGGAGAAACAATATTTATCCTGCAGTTCCTGCATAGAGCTTAAATATTTGTCTCATGATCATTCTTGGGAACATGTTTCTCCTTAGTCCTTTCTGGTATGACTTTCAAGCACAGGTTGAAGGCTAAAATATTTCTTCTATGAGTTATGTCTACTGCATGTAGATACTGTAAAGACGTATCTCTACTCATGACATTTGTGGGAAGAAGGAATTTCACCCAGGAAAATAATTTCAACAAAATAATTTTATTTATTAAAATATGCCTCCCAAGTCAATCACTTTTTTTTTCATCATTGATGGTTGAAATGATTCCATTTGGCTGTACTCACTTGTGCATCAATTTAGTAAAAGGGCATATTGGTTCCTGTCCTGCCTGGCCTTTTATTGAAGTAAAATTAAACAATTTCAGGATTCAATTATTAATACCTTCCATCTATAAACCATGTCTTCATCTATAAACCATATTGACATTCAGTCTAGACATCTCAAGAGGGGATTCACTTCATGAATATCAATAAACAGGTTGTAAGGAGACTGGGAATATTAAATTACTTCAAAGCGTTTGACAGTTGACAATGTTAATACAATAATTAAAAGCTCACATCCCTTAAAAAAAAAAAGCTGCTCAGCATTTCCATGTAGGAAGCAGCAAAGTCCTTAGAAGGTGTAAATCAACATTGCTGTGCTGTCAGTACTGGATTTGTGTGGATTTCCACCAACCCCTGCATTACCTTCACAAATAAAGAAATATTCTTTTTGCCCCGAAGGTGGCTTCAAGAACTGGCTTAACCTCAATTTATGCCCAGTTTGGCATTAGCTTTTCAGACAGAAGGAGGTAAAAATTCATTTGAAAATGCAAATCCTATCCTGTATTAGACCTTTCCTTTGAAAAGTAAGTGGCAGATAACCCAGTACACTGAAGACCTGGCTCCCCACCCGAGATGCAATTTGGAAAGCATTAAGTCAGAGAGCAAATGGTAAAAATTCACAGTAGAGTCTTTCTGCCACTCTCCGTACAACATGTGTAAAGTTTCCCTGGGTAGGAATCCATCAACTCAGAAAAATCTAATGATGAAAGACAGCAGATTTCTGTCAGGCATTTGTCTTAGCAATGACCTTCTGTGAGAAAATAGAACAATTGTCCACAGGAACACAAATCATGTCGGGGACTTCTTTGAAATTGCTTCTTGAGGTGGCTGGAACCTAATATCTATAGTCTATGTGTTTGAAAACAGGGAAGGTAAAAAAAAAATCGTAAAGCATTTAGGGTTCTTAAAAAAACGTAATGTAATAAATACAATGCTGTCCTGTGGAGGGTATCCCACTATGTTTTAGTTTATTCTGCTAAGATACCACTAGTTTAACATACATCCAGATTTTCTTGCATAACGGACAGGTGATGTGATCACTCAGTACTTCCCTCTCCCTACTGCTTGGACTGGAGGCAGGCTAATAATTTGGCTGTAATTTTCGAACAGGAGTTGGGCAATTATATAAATAACAAAGATTCAGAATTACTATTGTTAAAACTAAATAAATCTTGGGAGAAATATTCAGCCTTAGGTAGTGGTTAAGATGTTTCTCACCTCAGTGGGATTAAAACTTGATGACATTTAATTTGAGCGAACTGAGAGCTTTTCAGCCCTTGCTCTTGTAACCTAAACTTGCCATTGTGCAACATGTTAATTAAAACTGGCTCTAATATTTGCCATTTGGAACTTAATTAACAAATATTGAAGACAATGTTACGTGTGCTTATTTTGCATGTAACCCACATCTCCTACAAAAGATCACCGATCATTTCAGTTGTAACCCATGGGTACAGAACAAAGAACTGGGTTGTATCCCTAAACTGATGACACTTTAATAAGGTGAGGAAATAGCCTGAGCTGTGAACTCACTCCCAAGAGGGAGGCAGCTCAAACCCAGGTCGAAAGGTGCGTTCAGGCTCACCTCTGTTGTTAAGTCAATGCACTCCAGGCTCCCACCACTGGCTCTTCGGCCTCCCACCAGCCATCCACCACTGCCTCCCTGATGCTTCCCTCCTCCTCCCTCTCTTCCACCTTACTTCCACCTCCCCACCAACAACTGCAGGAATGCCAATACAGAGCCCAACCTAATCAGCTTAGCAGTTTGGGCTCTGCCCAGGCCCCTGTTTCACAAATGAAGTTGCTGTGTCCTGCGGATGAGGTACACTTCAGGACCACCTGATCTAGCCCATGAAGTTCATAGCTGGGCTGTGCATGACTTGAGAACCTAGGCTGTGAGGCTTTTAACCACTTTCACAGCCTGATGCTTATGAGTGGACATCAGCAGGACCTTCATATTCCTCTTAGATGGGTGTTAAAGTGGAGACGGGGATGACGTCTGATGTGTGCCCTTTGAATATGCATGTAGCAGTGGCTTGACTAGAAAAGGACTAAAACAAGTGAGTGTCTGCAGCATCTGATAGCACCAATCTCTCCATGAAATACCACTGATGGTTAGTGAAGGATTTACCATCTGCTGCAAACTACTGGGTGATCCTCAAGATCCAGGTGCTCTCCCCAGCAGCCTGTGCTGTGCCAGGGAGCCACCGGCAATTGCCAGCTGCATGGAAAGAGCCTCTTGCAAGAGGATATCCCACACTGCCTGGTCCCCAGAGGGACCCCTCCCCAGAGGGACCGGGCAGTGTAGAGGGGCAGCAGTGCTGCGTTGTCAGTGGTACCCCTAGATCTTGTCTGGGGTGCTGGTCCATCCTGCCCCCTTCCCTTCCCTAGCAATGGGATGCCAAGCAAGGCACCACTGGCCCTGAAGTTGCTTTCAGACCAAGGGCTATATGCATCCCTGTTTCCCCAAACTCTCCAGAGGGTTGATTCAGATTTCTATCTTATCAGAGGTGACAGTTTGTAGGATTACTGCTTTTGAAGAATTATTGGTCCTCTATAGTTGAAACATACTAATTACTGTCCTGCTATTTGCCGTCACTGCAGACAAATTGTTATTCATTGTGAGAGAAATGCTGCCCTCCAGCTGTCAGGGCAAGTTATTTGTAATCCTGACCAATTTTATACTTTAACAAATGCACTTTATAAAAAAAGTATCAGAAGGAATAATGAACACTGCTCATCATCAGTAATCAGTCAGGATTAAAAATTACTTTCACCAAAACATTCAGGGGGTGATACTGGCTTTTGAGGTGATTGCTAGACACCATCTCTGCATACACTGGTTTTCCACTAGACAATGAATGTAAAAGACTCTCAAAAATGTAATTGTAAAAAACAGCTAAAGTGTATTTAAGATGAATGTTACAGTATGTTGGAGAGGGCACACTTCCGTTTTATTCTGGCTGGGGCTGGTTTTCATTCTGTTTTAACAGAATGTAGGTGAATGCCCAGTTTAGAACCAAGGATATTTTCTTTTAAGGAACTGCATCCAGTGGAACACTGACATACCAAATGGGTGTGTGCTTGTTGCATATATGTCTGCATCTGCACATTTATTTCAGATATGTCAGACTAAAAAGTGGGCCTTTTGTTTGGTTATGGTAAATTTAGGTACATGCACAGATGATGCTGAGCAAGGACACAGGCTACTGAAATGCAGAGTGGTGTCAGAAACACGTGCAGACTGCTTGCTGGCTCCTTACTGTTCTTCCTACACCACTTCCCCTTCCTTTTGCATGCACTCATTGAAGTAAGCATGGAAAGGCACGTCCTGGGAGATATTTTGATGATTTAGTAACTCTAATGTTACCCTATAATTTCCTAGCCATGTTTTTCCCACTTTGCTTTCCCATATAAGACAATAAGGTTAAGAATAATTTGTGCATGTAAATCCTTTTGCCTCCAATTTACATTTCGACTTAAACAAGGCTGATAAATCACTCTGTAGCCAGTAATCAGTGTGGGTGTCTTCTGCCACCAGGCTCTCATGTAAGTCTCCTACGCTAACAAAAACCAATATGTCAAGGTCCTTGTCACTCTTCTTGGCTGCTGTAGTATATTGACAGCATCTAAATGTCTCCTTGGATTGACTGCTGCCAAGTGTGGGGCTGGTGAAGGCCTTTGCTCAGGATGCTGGAGCTGTTCAGAAATCTTTTCAAAAGCCTTTTACATTCTCTCCTTTTGCAGTATAGAGAAAATCCTCTTAGAGTGTAGATCAGGCCATTTTACTTCAAGTCAGTAGAGAATTATCAGCTCCCCCCAGATCTGGATCTGAACCATGATGTTTATAAGTTTTCTGGAAGGAGGAAGGATGGTGTGCGATGGTGATGGGGTGTGGAGGAGTTCTCAGTTTGCGTGCTGCTCTAACTGAGCAGGGGAGAATTTACAAACTCTTCCTTTTCCACTCCTTCTTAGGAGACACAGCTCTTCTTATTTGCCTCTGATACTTTGAAGGACATTGCTAAAACATCAGAGGAATGGTCCTTCCTTTTTTGCTATAATTTCATACCAACAGATAAATCCCCAAATATGCAAAAAGAAATTCCGTTAGTTTATCTTGCACTCCCTGATTTGCCATATTTGCTCTGACTAGTACATAAGATGGATGCAAATAACTTACATGTTCTTCAGAAAAAATCTTATTGTGATTAACAGGTACCCGGTTTCTTCCTTGCAAAACACCTCTGAACTAATATGGGATGATATTAGAGAGAAAGCATCATTTTGGGAATGTTAAAGCCTTTGTCTCTATCCGTCACAAAACTAGCACCCAATATCTTGAAATTAGGAATTAGACAGTAATGGAGGCACTTTGCCTTGGAATTAAATAGTACCTTTTTGAAATGCTGCAATTCCCAATGCACTTCAGAAACTGTGAGTTGTATCCCAGTACCTATTCCCCAGGGACCAGTTGGACCAGCAGACTGTGTACGGACTAAATTTTCTGGAACCCATAAACTTTTCAAGACAGTTTTAATTGCTCAAAAGAGGAAGGGTAGTAATTGGGAGAGAGAAAGCTAGCTCATATTTTCTGCAGGTAAGTGTTTTCTCTCTGTCTCAGCAAATCAGAGCCTTTTTTGTGTGTGTCTGTTCAAACACCTTGCCTTCATTTGAAACAAGACAGTCAATTAGAGTAGGTAGGTAATCACCAGGGATTAGATCCACTTGTAATTGGGAACGTTAATTTGACAGGAAACACCTTTCTTTAGGGGGGAGAAAACAAAAAAAGAAAGAAAAAGAGAGAGAGAGAGTAGTGCTGAGCTTTTCAGTGCCTGGAGCAGAACATGTCAGTGTCTTGGTTCCAAGGGTGGGGAAGTCTGTAAATCAGAGGGATTGCTGCTTTCTGTGGGAATACTGAACCTGTCCTTCGGTGACGCATGTGAGAATTAAAGAATCCCAGAAGACTTGAAACTGTTTTCAAAAGGTGCATGGAGCTTAATTACTAGAGGGGTTGTTCGTTATCAACTCTGAAAGGCTCAGTGTTGATCTTTTTGTGGGATATGATGTGAATATTAAGTGTCAGACACCCTGTATATCAGACTGCCAGACCTTCTGGGCAAAACATTTGCTTTTTAGCAAGATGTCTCATCGGAGGCAGGTTTTTACCTCACAGTTTACACTTGCTGTGGGGTACCTGCTACCAACTGAGCTTTCACACTGTTCAGCTGAGTGCGGTGTGGCACATTTTCACTCCAGGGCTTGTCTCCTGGAGAAGTTAATGGGCTGAAGGGTAGGGTGAGCATTTACAAGCTACAGTTTGGAAGAGGAGTAAGTTACCTCATACTTTCTGTGCACTAAGAGCATCTACACAGAGCATAAGTGCACTGTGGCTGGTGTGTAGCAAATCCCAATCCCGAAGTGGTGCACCAACTGTGAAAGAGCTCTTTATGAAGACAGGTTTGCAATGATGTATTTGTACAAAGTTTTGAGATCGAGTGGTGCAAACCTTGCCGCTCTACTACAGTTCATGGGTAGTTGGCAACAAAAAAAGTGGGCAGAAGGCATAAAACACCCCAAATGCAATGACCTTTTAATTTAAATATATTAATTTATTTGAATATGAAGCAAAATGGAGCTCGAAAGCACTGCTCAGTGCCTGTAGTCCTGGCCTGCATTAGGCAGGGCATTGCCAGCAGGTCGAGGGAGGTGATCCCCTCTGCTCTGCCCTGGTGAGGCACATCTGGGTGCTATGTCCAAAACTGGGCTACTCAGCACAAGAGAGACATGGACATACTGGAGATCACAAAGATGATTAATGGAATCATAGAATGATAAAATATCTCAAGTTGGAAGGGACCCATAAGGATCAGCGAGTACAACTCCCCGCTCCTTGCAGGACTACCTAAAACTAAATCATATGACTAAGAGTGTTGTCCAGACGCTCCTTGAACTCTTGACAGGCTTGGTGCCGTGACCACTTCCCTGAGGAGCCTGTTCCAGTGACCAAGCACCCTCTCAGTGAAGAACCTTCTCCTAATGTCCAAGCTGAACTTCCCCTGATGCAGCTTCATTCCATTTTGTTGTGTCCTATTGCTGGTCACCAGTGAGCGGAGATCAGCACCTCCTCCTCTGTTGTCCCCCTTGAGGAAGGTGTAGACTGCGATGAGGTCACCCCTCAGCCTTCTTTTCTCCAAGCTGAACAAACCAAGTAATCTCATCTGCTCCTCATACGTCTTGCCCTCGAGGCCTTTCACCATCTTGGTCGCCCTCCTCTGGACACACTCTAACAGTTTGATGTCCTGCTTACATTGAGATGCCCAAAACTGCACACAGTACTCTCAGTGGGGCTGCACCAGGGCAGTGTAGAGTGGGACAATCACCTCCCTCAACCGGCTAGCTATGCTGTTTGATGCACCCCAGGGCACGGTTGGCCCTTTTGGCTGCTAGGGCACCCTGTTGACTTATATTCAACTTGCCATCAACCCAATTCCCCAGATATCTTTCCATGGGGCTGGTCTCCAGCCTCTCATCCCCCAATTTGTATGTATAACCAGGATTACCCCATCCCAGGTAGAGAATCCAGCACTCGCTCTTGTTAAATTTCATACAGTTGGTGACTGTCCAGCTCTCTAGTCTATCCAGATCTCCCTGTAAGGCCTCTCTACCCTCGAGGGAGTCCACAGCTCCTCCCAGTTTAGTATCGTGGGCAAACTTACTTAACGTATGTTCCGTTCCTGTGTCTGGATCATTTATAAAAACATTGAACAGCACTGGCCCTAAAATTGAGCCCTGGGAAACCCCACTAGTGACTGGCCGCCAACCTAATGTAACCCCATTTACTACAACTCTTTGAGCCCGACCCATCAGCCAATTGCTCTCCTAATGTATTATGGACTTGTCTAGCTATGTGCTGGACATTTTGTCCAGAAGGATACTGTGAGATACAGTATCAAAAGCTTTGCTAAAATCCAAAACCACCACATCTATTGGCTTCCCTTGGTCAACTAAATGGGTGACCTTGTCGTAAAAGGAAATTAAGTTGATTAAGCAGGGCTTTCCCTCGTGAACCCACACTGGCTATGACCAATGGCTGCGTTGTCTCTCAAGTGTTTTTCAGTAACTCCCAGAATAACCTTCTCCATAATTTTACCAGTCACTGAAGTGAGACTGACAGAGTCTTCCTTCTTACCCTTCTTGAAAACTGGACAACATTTGCCAGCTTCCAGTCATCTGGGACCTCTCCAGACTCCCAAGACCATTGAAAAATAATGGAGAGGTCCCGTGATGACATCGGCCAGCTCTTTCAGTACCCTGGAATGAATCCCATCAGACATCAGACCCCATAGAGTTATATGCATCCAGCTGGAGCAGCAAGTGTCAAACAAGTTCAGAGTCAGCTGGGTGTTTATCATTCTCCCAGTCACAGTCTTCCAACACAGGGCTCCAGGGGTCCCAGGGCCCATTATCAGTGTTAAAGACAGAGACGGAGAAGGCATTAATGTCTCCGCTTTGTCTACATCCTTATTTGTGAGGTGCCCGACCTCATCAAGTGAAGGACCAATGTTATCTCTGATCCTCCTTTCACTGTTAACATATTTAAAAAAACCCCTTTTTATTGTCCTTCACAGTGCTGGCCATCTTGAACTTGAATCGAGCTTTGGCCACACAAATTTTCTCCCTACAGTGGTGAACATCATCCCTGTAGTCCTCCTGAGCTGCCTGTCCTTACTCCCAATGTCCATACACTTTCCTTTTCTGCCTAAGTTCTAGAAGAAGATCTCTGCTCACCCAAGCTAGCCTTCTGTTCCACTTGGGGCATTTTTCATACAAAGAGAAGCTGAGAGAGCTGGGATTGTTCAGCCTGGAGAAGAGAAGGCTCCAGGGGAATCTTTTCTATGTGGATAGATACCTGATGGGAGGGAATGGAGACAAGGGAGCCAGTCTCTTCTCAGTGGTGTTCAGTGACAGGACAAAAAGCAATGGACACAAACTGAAAAACAGGAAACTATTTTTAAATATAAGAAGAATCCTTTTCTCTGTGAGGGTGCTTGAACACTGGCACAGGTTGCCCAGAGAGTCCATCCTTGGAGATATTAAAAACCCAACTGTACATGGTCCTGGACAGCCATCTCTAGGTGACCCTGCTTGAGAAGGGGGCTTGGACCAGATGACCTCCAGAAGTCCCTGTAACCTCAACTATTGATTTTGTGATTGTCTATCATGATTGAAGGGAAGCCCTGCATCTCCTATTCCCAGATGTCAAGGGCTGTTTTCCTCCTGCCTTTTCTCATCTTCCCCTACTACAGGCCCTGGCAATGTCATGCTTTGCATACCTACCACAATGACCTCGCAGGTGCAGGTAAATGCTATCAAGGATGCTGATGTGCCCTGCCTTGCTCTGTCCTGTCTCCTCACCCTTCTTTTAAGCCCTTTAGATGCTCCTGCAGGGTGTTACAGAGCTGAGTGACATGAAAAGAGTGCCCCAGCATGAGGGAATGTTGCCTGCTCTTATAATCCTTTGCTTTATCTTAATTGAACCTAAAAACTTCATGGCAATCATGAAATGAGCAACAGGTACTTTTTTTTCCCCCATTCTCTAGAATGAGCCTGGAGACACATCATTTTTCCTAAAGATAAATGAGATAGTTATGAATTACACTGATGCAATGATGAAACTACCATCTTTCCTTGTGCTGAAGGTGCAGGATGTGACGATGAGAATGTTTTGAATTAAAAAAAGGTCCATCTCTGCAGGTGATAGTTGCCTGTCTTGTGTGCCTGCCTGGTCTGTGCATACGGCTGCTTCCCACTTTCTTCCTGAGGGAGCTGTGACTCAGAGCTGGGAGCGACAGCAAAGTAGTGGATTTTTTGAGGGAGAAAGGTGCTACCACGGAGGGGATGGCAGGAGCTCTACTAACCAAGGAAAGAGATGATAAATGACAAGTGAGGGAACAACAGCCAGGGGGAGCACAGTGGGTGATCAAAACAGCAGAGAAGGAGACCATCCTGGTAATTTCAAAAGGATGTCAGCGTGGTCCTGCACTCCGCTGAGGCTGACTAGAGTTGGGTTAAGGGATTATGCCTGCAGCAGCCCTTTGGTCAGAATTCTTGTGCGAAAAGACTCTCAGCCAGGTTCAGTAGCATAGAGGTATGTTTCATTCACTCCATTTCTGTTAGCTGTGGCAATGCTGGAAGTTTCTTCATTTCTACTTCAGTCCCATAACTGCCTGTTAAACAACACGTACAAGATGTGCAGACATGAAACAGATACTTGCAAGAGTTGTGCAAAAGGTACCCAGCACAGGGGCTGTGACTATTCAAACTCCCCTGCAGCCTGGAGCATGTGTGAGCTGCTGTGGCTTGTGCTGGCTCTGCTAACCTGAGTTTTCAAAAGATGTTGCTGGGGAGCACTGACAGCAGAAGGAATGTTCTAGGACAAAACTAGGACAGGATTACCATTCCTACTTGCTTCACGTTGATTCAAAGCATTTGGCAGGAGACACAGTGAATCACTAAGCTTGCTGCTGTGGAAGAATTACACTGGCATGATTATGCCTGATGGTTCTTGATGTTATTGTTCCTTTATAAAAAGTCTCCTCCCCATACCAAATACAAAGAAACCCAAATCCATGGTACACCAAATGCGATGAAAGCTAAGGATCGGAAAGTGGTGTCTTAACAAGAATGAAAAAGAGGTTTGTCAAGCAGTGGAGTCTGTTCCCTCAGGACAACCTTGTGTTGCAACACAGGTTTATCTCTTGCTCCAGACGCTTCTCTGCACAAAACACAACATGCCTCTAGTGTGCATAGGATTTGCTTAGCTGGGTGCAAACTATTCCAAAGGTGTAGTTAAAGTCTGAGGAAGAGGAAATGTGGTTGAAAGCCTGAAGCTAGAGGACACAGAGTCCAGATTCTTTGGTGTTACAAAGAAAGGGGAATTTTCGGTAGGAATGATCTACCAGTTTCTGTAAAACAGAACGATTTCCTCTTGAAACCTCAGTAATTCAACCCCTGTCTAGTAAAATCAAAACATTTCTAGTAAGTTTTCCCCAGATTAAAATTTTTTTAATAAATTATTGAACCTAAATCAGAATGTTTCTGTTTTAATAAGCCAAATATTTTATTTTGTATTAGTGCAATAAATCATTGTCCTTCATTTCCCTATTAGTGTACTGATTTATGTGAGGGGTAATCTAGATCCCACTTCAATCCTATTGCCTGGGCTCCCGGGAGCACTGGGTTTCCCACAACGCACTGTGGATTTCCTGTGACTCATGGGTGGTTACTCAGATTTCGAAGAAGAATGAAAAATTAAGATTCCCAAGTACTAGCTTCCTCAAGGCATCTTACCACTATGGGAAAAGATAGTGGTGAATATAATACCTGAAAAAAAAGTATTTAATGTTCAGTAAGTCAAAAGAAAACATTTACATTTTATGAACATTAAAGCATTTCATCTAATCCAAAATATCACAACAAAAAAAGCTGATGTTGCCAATAGAAATTCTAAAAAAATACAGCAACAAAAATTTTGCAAATTTCAAAGTTGCACTATGATTTGAGACAAAAATAAATTAGATGCTTGTGTCCTGCAGGACTGGTCCAATGTTCAGTTTTGCACCTTGTTCTATTTGCCGATTTAAATGCTGGTTCAATCACAGAAAGATCATTAGGAACTCATAAAATAGAATAATCGCAAAACATATGTGTCTAGAATAAGATGCATTAAAACTTGATTTATTTTCAATGATCTTATAGTTTTGCTTTATTATGTCTACTACTAAATAGATAACTAATTGTTTTAAAAATATTTTGATGAAAAAGATATATCTTAGCTTAAACATATTATATTCTAACTCTTACAGTCCCAAATCTTTCTAGACAGTTTTGTCAGGAGTAAAACTACTTGCCCTTTTAAAGTCTTCCCCTTGCTCTTGAATGGCATTTCCCAGGTGCCTTACTGGAGAGACGATCACCTGCTTTTCTAAACCCTACCATCTACCACATCTACAAATAATTTTAATCTGGCCAGGGTGTAGTTATACTAACAGACACAAGTTGGGTTTTGCCTGTATAAACCAGATCAAAATAATTTCATAACTTGTTAGGGAACCATATGACAGCTTTAAACAATTGCAGTTGTAGAATAGTTCCTTTTGTCATGATGTTAATATGATCTAGTCTGCTACACACAAGAAAAAAAGAACATCAGAACCGAGTGCATTGTAATTTGCTTTGTAATTATGGTGTAGGCAAAGCCAAGAGGAGCAGAGCAGGAGTGGTGTTCGTGTTGGTTATGGGTTCCATCCATCACAGAGGAAATTCTACGTGAGGCTAAGGTGAACTTAGGACACCTTCAAGTATCTGTTTTATGTGTTGCTACTTGTTATTTGTTATATGAGAACACTCAGTATCTGATATTCCTGGTGCTCTTTGTGCGAGGCAAGACAGCCACTGCACCAAAAAGCATCCTGAATAGAAAGAACATAGAATTATTTTTAAAAGACATTCAACAAGCCATTGTCCTGTTTTGTAGAACTAGAAAGTAATTTTGTAACAGGACTAGAATACTAAATCTAATTGCAAATATCTTAAGGTCATTGCTGAATTATGAAATTCAGGCTCAGCTATACCTAGCATGTGAATATCTGTTTTGTTTGCCCAAGAAAAAATGCAGATCAGAGCAATACACATCCTTACAAAAATAAGAACAAATCCTGTACAAACCTGAAATGTCTTCATCATTATTTGAGGTCAAGGTCTAACAGTAAAAAGCACAGGCTGACAAGATTGGTATTGTCAGTGTAGAAATGTTAGAGGAACAACTTGGGACAACTGTAGAAGGGACAAGATAATTGTTGCCGAGTTAATTTTCTGTCTCATTTACTGTATGAATGCATTATGATGAAAGCTCACTCTTTCTGTCCAAGAAATTAGTATATTTTATATGGACAATTAACTGGACTGCACGTTATCTGCTAAAAATCAAATAACCTTGGAGGAGAATATGCTAACTTCAACAAGAGAAGCGGCAACAGCTGAAGTGTGTTTTCTTTACATGGACTCATTGTCATAAGACTTACTCTTTTCAGTACATCAGTTGGCTTCATTATAGTGTTCTTGATAGTATATTATGATTAAACTGCAGGATCCACAAATCGTTCAGCAGCAGGGTTATAGAGTACTAAATTATGAAGGACACTGTTAAATCTATCAAAAGATAAAGGAGTAAAAATATCCTTTTATTATAAATTAACAATGAGATGTTAAACATTAGATCTGCCTAGAAAAGCAAATCAGGCACACTGGGAGGCATATTAAATAGATGTACCCACTTTTAACAAATGTAAATGGGGAAAATGCTAAATCTGCTATAGAACTGAAAGCTAGATTTTATTTTATGATGTTTAAGACAGATAATATTATTTGTAAACTAGGTAACATTTTGTTTAATTTAAATTTCCAGTAACAGGTACCGATTACAGGCTGTAGGTGTCCTGTCAGCGTCAACTATAAATTCAAAACAAGCTGAAACAGTTATGTCTCTCATTCCACAAATACTCACACACATGATTAAGCACATGGATAGTCCTATTAACGTCAGGAAAATTCTCAACCACACTGGATTGATAATCAGTAAGATCTTAATGAAACAGATATAATGTAATGCAGTCTGATCTGGAAAAATTAAGACTGTGGGTACATCTTTCCTGAGAAATACTCTTAGGAAATACCCTGAAATATGGGATCAAAATGGAAGACTCACCTGGAAAGCAATTATTTTTTATTGTCATGATTATTAATTATTGCTGTTAAGTTTTATAGGAGATGCAAAGGTCAGACAGTTCTAGAGAGGTTCCACTCTGAAAGATTAAGCTTTGGTTAACAATAGGGATAAAGATGTTATATATGTTTCATTCAAGAGGTTTTGTTTTGTGAGAGTTAATCTACTTATATAGATTATCAAAAAAATGCCAAGCCATCCAATAGAATATAGCCTTGGACAGTTTGTGTCCAAAGCCAGATGTTAACTATGGGTAGGAAATTTCCTGTCATGGTATTTCTCACTCCATTATCTGACCATTTTATTGTAATAAGCATTGTATGAACAAAAACAATCACATATTTTAAAATATATGTTTTTTTAACTTCACCCATGCACATAATTAGACCTCACTTTATAGAGATAGACAATCTGGCTACTCCAAACAGATCTCATTTTTCCCAAGGGAAAAGAAGTTTCTATAGATTTATATAATTGTTTCTAAATTAACTCAGTCATTTTGAAGCCTATAGCATTAAGATTCTCACGATAAGGTGTTTTAACTGCAAGTTGCCATATACTTATAACATCACAAATAGCATAGTGTGCTTAACAAAAAATAAAAAATGCTGGTTTTCCTAAATAATACTTGAAATTTCTGAAGGATCTATTGCCAGACCCACTCACAGCATGATTTCTCTTGGTGATGGAAAAATTCCAGCCTAATATCCACCTCCTTTTAAATGGGATTGAAAATGGCTCAAGAAAACTTTCGAACGTCAAATTCAGGGCTTTGAAGTGACCTGTTCATTCACCTCTTCCACACCAACAGGTAGTCCTGAGGATTAACCAGACAGACATATGGTTGTATTAGTGGTGGGTTAAGGCCCATAATGCTTTTGATTCACAAGCAATTTGTGTAAATTCAGACCTTGCCCAGGTGACTTGCTTTGATGACATCAAATTCACCATTACACTTATGCCTTATCAAAATAAGATCTCACTGGACTTTAAATCATGATAGTTCACACTGAAAATCCATATGCAAACAGCAGACAAAACTGTCTTAACAAGCAAACAAACCGAAGAAAATTAGGAAACAATTAGGAAAATTAGCCAGTTTTGTAAAAACAAGGTGATTTTTTTCTTTGCGGAAAAGCGAGCATTTCAACCGTTTCAACCCAGAAAACAGAAAAAAAGTAATTTTCATGTGGAAGTAGAATTTAGAGGATGTCCTTTTAACTAAATTTCTTTCTAGAGGGAAAAAAAAAGAGCTGATCAATATCAGCGTCACTGAAACAGAAGCTTTGGGGAGCCTATAGTGTGGGTTTCTACAGCTCCATTAGTAAAGGACCAGGTTCACAAACCAAGGGCTGTAATATCCCCAGATTTCCCATGTGCAGGAACCAGAGGAACCAAGCAGCTCAACTGGGTTACACAGGCAAAACCCCTTTATTTAAATAGGACAGTTAGGGCTCATGAAGGGTGGAAGCAGGTGAAGGATACTGTGGGACCGGGAGAACACTAGGGCTGATAAGGAGTAATTTTGCTAAGCTTTTGTTGCGGTTTAACCCGGCAGGCAGCTAAACACCACACAGCCATTAGCTCACTCCCCCCACTCAGTGGGATGGGGGAGAGAATCGGAAGAAAGGTAAAACTTGTGGGTTGAGTTAAAGACAATGTAATAGGACAGAAAAGGAAGGGAAAATAATAATAATGATAAAATAATATACAAAACAAGTGATGCACAATGCAATTGCTCACCATCCGCTGACCGATGCCCAGCCAGTTCCTGAGCAGCAGCTGCGCCGCCCCGGCCAGCTCCCCCCAGTCTTTTGTTCAGCAAGATGTCATAAGGCATGGAATATCCCTTTGGCCAGTTTGGGTCAGCTGTCCTGGTTGTGTCCCCTCCCGCCTTCTTGTGCACCTCCAGCCTCCTCGCTGGCAGGGCAGTATGAGAATCTGAAAAGTCCTTGACTTAGTGTAAGCACTGCTCAGCAACACCTAAAACATCAGTGTGTTATCAACATTATTCTCATCCTAAATCCAAAACACAGTACTATACCAGCTACTGTGAAGAAAATTAACTGTCTCCCAGCCAAAACCAGGACAGCTTTTCAGTACCAGAACTTTATAAGGATCTCAAAAAACATGTTTAGGAATCAACCATCAGCCTCTAAAAAAAAAGTCATAGGATATTTTAATAATATCTTGTATTCTAAACATATAATATCCCCAGTACCCTCTTTGGCTAACAGGTTCCCTAAGAGAGAGGGGAATTGCAAAGGCAAAAGTAAAAATTAAATTGCATTAAGAAATTAGCACACCAGCAGATCCATTTCCCACATTTGGCAATTAGTGCAAAGAGATGCAGACGTAACACTTGTTTCCCTGTTATGTGTGCAGTGAATGGGAGAGTGACTCTGGCTAGTGCTGCTGATGTGCACAGAGCTTTGGTTCGTGCTGGACTGAAATGGTTCTTTTTAATATTTCTGAACAAACTTCAGTTCACACTAGTGACTAACGCGTTATGCACGGATGCTCTGTTGGGGGTTTCTTGTATTTTCATTTTTGGGGAAAGGTGAAGGATTAAATCTCTGTGGAAGATACCATAACTAATTCTCATACATAATTGCATATGCATAGAATAAGTGAGAATCCCTCTCGCAGAGCAGAAATTAGATTGAGAGGGACACCAAATAGAATTACATGTGATTATTAAAATCTTGAGTATCTAATTACAGTTTTTAACCCATGGGCTCTCAGAGTCCCCCAGTGGAGCTATAATCAAACTGTGTCCGTATTGGGGGGAAAAAAAACAGCATTCATAACAAGATGACTGCAGCAAATGGTAGCGGTTTTTACAAGAAATGCCAACATGAAAATGCTTGAGACTGCTTTAGCAAGAGATAAATACCTTGCAAAATCAGGATGACTAAATACTTTAACTATTTCTTTGCTGCAATACATTCTACTCGGTCACAGTTTCTGGTTAAATTTTGTTCGGGCATCATTCAGATAGCTGTGTTGTTAAAGCTACAGTCTGACATCACTGTCTTAGCCAGGCCACCTTGTCTTTTTTGGGTGCAGGCGTCTGGGCTCAGATTCTCTGGAAATCCTGGGGTGTGGGGCCAAACTGCCGTTTCAGTCTCCAGGCTGATACCATCCAGGCTCTGTGGATACTGAAGCAGGAGGAAGGATCAACCATTTTCTCTGTTCATTCCAAAAAATGTGAAAGAGGTAAATGTGCTTCCTGAAAGTGCAGCATCTGCAAGGGAAAAAGAACAGTTAGTCTTACACCGAGAAAGTTGGAGAGGAAGAAATAGCCTCAGGCAAGTGGTAGGAAGACAGAGGAGACATCAAACAGACTATCAGGGAGACAGTTGCAGCTAAATGGGAAACCCAGTGGCAGCAGTTCTCAGTTCTGGATATTTTGGGGGTGGAAATAAAAAATCACTGCATCCTCATATCCCTGAGCTTCTTTGGTAGAAAAGCTCTTGTGTTACCGAGCTATTGTTTGGCTTCAGCAGCTTCTCATTTATAAGTTTTTTTCTGCCACTGTGTAGGATATGAAGATGCACAAAACATACTCTCAGTACGAAAGTGGGGAGGATGTCAATCGCACAGCAAAGTCTTCACCTGCAGCAGCGCAGACTTTCTGGGAACCCCTTTGCTTCGCTTTTAAAACCTCAAGAACAGCCAATGCAAGCCACCCCAAGGGTCAGCGCAGCCCCTTCTCCCGGCTCTGCCAGTGGGCAGTGGCAGATACCTTGAAAAGAATATAAAAGGCATAAATCCTCCAGAAATTCTTCTCTGTACATGTTCCAGCATTCAGTAATCTGCAGCTCAGAGACTTGCTGAAGCAGTGCTGATGTCTCCGTGTGTATCAGTCCTTGCTGGATTTTCCAGCTAAGAAATCTCCACTATTTTCATGAATCCTCTTTTTCTCCACACTGTCTCTTTCTCACTGCAGAGTATGATATTGTTCAAAATCTGCCATATAGGGTGGCATGTACCCAGTGGATAAAACCAGCCTTACCCCCATCCTTGAGGCTGATGAAATTATAATAATTTACTGCCTTCTAGACTTTATACACTGTTTCAGTTGCCTGAAGCAGACAGTATGTTCACTCAATGAAGAGAAACTTTGAGGAGAGGATCTGAGGTAGTCTCAATAGAAAAATCTTTGGTAAATTAAAATCTAAACAAAGAAGCAACATGCCCTGCACAAAGAGATTTTAATGAATACTTTTGTGAAAGCATTTCTCATTTCTAAACTATAAAACAGGCTGTCTGATGAAAATGAGATTGCACAAAACAGACAAAAAATGTTTGACACGTGGATACATTCAAAACATAGAGAGGCAGAGACTCCAACAGAGTTAGAATTGTTTCATCCACCACGGATATTTATGCTAGTAATAATCTTCCTAGTCATCTGAAAGTTAGGATGTTTTACTAGCTGCCTTCTTTACTTACATCATTTAACCTATAAAAGTTGTGTTTACTCTTTTCTTTATAATGTACACTTGCTTTCCTTCCCCTCCCTCCATCAGACAAGAAAAAAGACTAGTTGGGGAACTCTTTCTACTTAAAGTACACAAAGACTTTTCCTGATCAATATTTGACATTTCTACACTCATTAACATTTTGTATTTGTTGTTCTTATAGTCTTCACTTGTTTGTATGTGAAATAAAGCACGTTTTCTTGTCAGACTGATAAGTTAAGTTTGAGCAGCTTGTTACAGACTGGTACTGACTACCTTCAGCTTGGACTGTAACATTAGACAATCACCAGATAAAATGTAATCATCTGTGTTGTGTGCATGTTTTCATTTTAAAAAATAGCACAGTCAAAATATTTGCTAGAAAGTAAAGGGACCATTTCAGCACATGGAGATAGTCTAAGAGTTATTTAAAGCAGGGGCTAATGCATATGTTGGAAAAGAAAAAATTAATAAGGCAAAGTCAAAAAGGATTTGCAGTTTGAATGCAATGTCAAACCTAATCTGCCCTTTCTTTGTACGTGCTTCTGAACTGAGGAATGACAACAATGTAGGTTTCTGACACTGGAAAATTGTTCCTCTTCACATTTTACACACTAATTCAATGGATATTCTCATGTTACAGTTATTTATAACAGTTACCTGTCTGTCACTTAACAAAAATGAGTATGAAAAGAAAAAATGTCAGCTGTAGATTACCTGTTAACATGAAAGTTTTGGGTTTTTTTCTAAAACGAAAACCCCTTCATGAACAGGGTAGCTTACATTGGGAGTTTATTCACAATACTTTAATTTATCCTTTGACTCCACTGTCCGCATATAGCGCTGTGAATGTGAGATGGAACCTTCCCTGTGAGAGCAACCAGAGCTTAGCTTTGGTCAGGGTGAAATGTTTCAGAATGGCCACCAAGTAACAAGCAATAGGACAAGAGGAAATGGCCTCAAGTTGTGCCAGGGGAGGTTTAGATTGGATATTAGGAAAAATTTCTTCACCAAAAGGGTTGTCAAGCATTGGAACAGGCTGCCCAGGGACGTGGTTGAGTCACCATCCCTGGAGGTATTTAAAAGACGTGTAGCTGTGGTACTTAGGGACATGGTTTAGTGGTGGACTTGGCAATGCTAGGTTAATGGTTGGACTTGATGATCTTAAAGGTCTTTTCCAACCTAAAGGATTCTATGATTGTATTTAAAAAGGTGTTTTCCTCAATATATTTCAATCTAAAAAACAGAGGAAGAAGGTGATGAAATTTGCATATTTGATCCTTACATTCATGCATTTACATCAAAATTTACTAGTTTAACAGAATGGAAACCATCTTAAAAAGAAGAAAGAGATTTGACGGTTTTCTTTAAGCAGTTACTTAGAAATAGCAGGATTATTTCTCAGACTTATTGGGAGCCTTCCAGATTTACACACAAGAGAACAAAGTGTGATTTGCAATCTGTTTACAGTACACAAACAATACAGTGCACTAACTAGAAGGAAGCAAAACACTGTAGCTGATTAACAAAAGGCAACAGAGGACAACCTGAAACTATTGTTGGATATTTCTACTCTATGTTTTTGCTCTCCTCATTTCAATTTGCCACACAATAATAGCAATAAGTAACTTGGCATTTCCATAATGTTGTTCTTCCTTAGTTTGGAATGGTTCTTTTCAGGTTTACGTCAGATAAAACAGGTCAATACCCAGCAGACTGAGAGCAATCAGGCCAAAACTACTCATTCACAACTTCATTTTCAGGTGTGTTCTTGATGTTATCAGTTGCACACAACCCTACATTCACCTGCTCTTAATTCCTCCGAGTAAATGGAGCAAGAGGAAGTCTCTGGATTGGATATGAAATAGCTCTGGGAGAATATACTCCTGACCTTTTGTTGGTATTGTCTTTAATTTACCGTTTGCTAATAGCTGGTCCTGTAGGTTAACAACCGAGCAAAGAGAAAGCCAGTTAAGAAGTGGAATGTGAAGATAAACAAGGTTTCAGAAAATATAAACCATTCCTTGCTCAAACAAATAACATGTGCATCTACCACCTCATTCTTAGGCTGAAACACCTTCTGTAGCACAAGCCCAAATCACATCAAGTTATTCAAAATATGTCTGATTTAACTATTTCACATGCTCAAGTGTTTGTAACACAATTGTGTGTTACTATAACCTCCATCTGTCTCACAAAGCTTCTGTTGAACTTAGTAGTTAAATTTCCTTTGGCATTGTTGGAAAAGGACTGAGACCTACACCAAGGGCTTTGAAAAACCTAATCATCTGGATATTGTGTGCAAGTTTTTTGTAAGCATACAATTAAATCTGTGAGCACTGAAACAAATAAGGTTGGGCTTACTGTGAATTTGTGTCATGGTCAGATGGATCCTCAGGGGTTCTTGGCAGTGTGAGCTCAGAGTGAAACTTTTGGCAGAGGAGTTAATGTTGCAGCATCTTCCTTAGCTGTCTTGTCGACAGGCTTTCTTCTATATGGCCTCACATGCTCCCATTTCTATTAGTCCTGTAGGGACATAACATCTATCAGACTGTTACTTGCTGACAAATCTGAGGGAAACAGTAGGGCCTCTAAAACAAAAAGCAAGATCCCACAAGCCTTGCTTCTTTAGGAAACTAGGGTTAAACGCATACCTACTGAACTGGTTTACTTTTCCATTCCTTGGATTTAACTTTTGTCAGTATG
Organism: Ciconia boyciana; assembly: GCF_034638445.1. NCBI lineage: Eukaryota > Metazoa > Chordata > Aves > Ciconiiformes > Ciconiidae > Ciconia > Ciconia boyciana. The sequence continues at coordinate 11,729,222 of NC_132935.1, forward strand.
CTCAGGACGAAATACAGACAATCCAATGCATTCTGTTGGTTGAATTCCTATTCCCTATCTATCAATTTTTGGTTAGAGACCCAGAATTATTCTGATTCCTCAGCTGAAAAATTCCCACTTCATCACACCTAGCAACATAAGTTCTTAGGACAACAGTTGATGTGCCTGGGTCTACCTTTAGATGTAGGAAAGGATCTGAAAATGCTGCCTAGTCAAAAAGGCAGCCTACAGGAACACAGCCTTTGCAAGAGCTGTGCGCTAGCAGAGGAAGATAGCAGAGCAGGAAAAGGTATTTGAAGGAAATCTGGAGTTGAGTACACATCTCTTGCTTTAGCAGGTTGAATCGATAGGAATTTCAATAGGGCAGCAAAACCTGTTGCCCACAGTGCGGTAACTTTGAAGAAACTGTTGTGAATGGAAACCCATGGGAATTTCCTGTCCTTTAAGCAGGTTTTTCCTGTACAGGGAATAACCTGGCCCCTTATTACTACTCCCTTTCTTTTTCTCTCCCACGCACACAGAGGACATAAATATTGTTGAAATGTCAGTCTTTATCACCATCAGCTGTTCACATTCTCTGAGCTACAGGCTGCATTTTCACATATAACCCCTTCTGATATCATCCCAGGACATTTCACTGAACTTAAACGTGTCATCTAATAACATCACGGAACAGGCAGAATTAAAGGCAGAACTGTTGAATAATTTTTATTTTCTAAAAAAAATGAAAAATAATCTGTATCTCTATTGGTTTGAATTTGAATCTCAAACAGATTCAAATAGATCCCAAATAGAAATGAATTGATATTAAAAAAAATAAATTGTTATTTCTACTGAGCTAGGCAAGAAATAGGGTTTTTTTGCATTCTAAAAAATTTTGCAATATCTTTCTTTTTTGTTATTATTCTAAGCCATGACTGGAATATAAATCTTTCTAATGTTTCCCACTGGAAATTCCTCTTTCTGTCAATGACACTTGGAAATTTTGAAATAAAATAACACAACTACCACTTTTTTTCCTAAATATTTTCATATTGAAACATTTATCAGTGTTACTTTTGCCTGTAGCTCCATCAGTTCTAGAAATTGGGATTTTCTAATAAAAAAAAAAACACCAGTCAACTCTCCACTCCCTTCAAATTATGTCACTTTGCATTTAAGAGAGAGTGCAAGTTAAATCAGCCTCTCATCTCAGATTTAGACCATCCTGGCAACACCAAGAGCTTCCTTGACTCTAATGTTATAGGGGTTTCTAATGTTATAGGGGTTTGGCACATCAAATCAAAGTTTTGAGACCAATATAACCTTTGATCATTGCTGAACCCAAAACACTGTCCAGCAACCAAATGTAGATGTGAAACTTCATAACTTTGTTCAGTTCCAGTCAAGTGAATGAGTTTTGTTTTCAAATCTGCTCTTCATGAGAATCTGTTCTCTTTTCATATTCAGTATCATTCAGTACTTTCTAATAAAGAATTCAAATTAAATTAGCAAAAAGGTTAGGAAGAAGTCATTATATAAGCTTTTATAAAATAGAATCACAACTAGTCCACAATGCAACTAATTTCTTGCAAGTCTATGCTCCTCCTTACTAAGACCTTTAAATCTACTTCAGTGAAAAAGCCTTGAATCTTTGAAGTTAACGACCATCATTTTCATATAGAGACTTACATCTCCAGCCACGTTTTCAAAGACTTTTTTCCAAGTAGGAATATGCAGGTACTGAACCTAAATTCTACTAGGAGAAGGACTGGAAGAACATCTTTTTGTTCCTCAGGTGCAATCATACTTGAATGGACTCCTACAAAATGATACAGCACTTTTCACGGTGGATTTAATTGACCAATTCTATTAAAAGACAGTTCCAGAATCTTAATACACTGAAGTTTAGAAACCGTTTTCTTATTTCCAGCCTTAATGTGTTTAAGGATAACATGAATTTATTCTGATACCAATATTTCTTTTAGCATAAATAGCTCTTCACAATTCTCATGCTGATTGCCAATGCATACTTATAGCCATCCATTTCATCTCATCATAGTGTTCATTTTGCTAGGAAAATTAATCTTCACTAGGTATCATCAAGATTTGTCTCTACAAGGCTTAAGTTAAAAAAGTCTACCCCCTACATGAACCATGTCTTGGTTTGACGGACTGAACTGGTTGAAATGCTCTATCTTTAGCATTTGATAATTTAGGAATAAGTAAATCTTGAGTATGTATGGAAACTTACAGGAATAATATGCTGTACCTTCTCAGTGATGACTAACTTTGATGAAGACTAACTTTGTAATCCAGTGCAAAAATGTGTCCTTGATTGGTCTATGTCTTTCTTCCCTCCTGCCATAGCATCATAATCAGCTGACTTTTGCATTCAAAAGTCACAAAAGTTAGTGAGCAAGAGAACTAAGGGTTGTCATCAGTTAAGATGATAATCACAGGAATAAATTGGGAGTGTGTTAGATTGCTTTTTAATATTCCACATAATTTAAGATCATTTCTACAATTGTTATTTATGGTTTTATGCTATAAAAGTAATGACTTCTATGTCTTTTGTGTGGAGTGTGCAGTAAACATTTTTCTCAAGTACTCATGTGACAAAGCAAGCTTGGGTCTCTTGGTTGATTTCAACCACATTTAAATAGGAAAATGACTGGACTTGGAGAGGTGTATTCTTCGTACTGTTGGTAAAGGTTGGTAAATACTACTGTGAAGAGAAGTATTCTTATTTTTGTGATCTGTAGAGACAGACTATATCTCAGCATGATAAATCAGTGAGTTTCCTTTTTAGACAAAGGAGGTTTTGGAATGTATTATTACTAAAGATCCAATTGATGCATCTTTGACATACATTTAACTGAGACAGATCACACTGAGATCTTGAGAATACCTCCAGGTTTCATTCCTGTGTCTTTACCTCATTCTGATCTACCTCAGTGTAAGTGCAGTGTGACTGCCTTTACAGCAGTGGAACTCTACCCAAGCAAAACTTGAATAGGTAACTTACAAGCTGAACCTTTGGACGTTTGCTTCTTAATTTAAATTTTGACTGAGCTCTGAAAAATTCAGACTTACTCTTAAAATTATATTCCATGAGGTTTCCGTTCAAATAGAAAATACCACAAACGTTATGTGGTTTCAACACAAAACTTGCATCAATTCCAGTCATGCCAGTTTCCACAAAATCACTGCAAACTTTTTGAGGCTTTTAAGATGGGAGTAATTTGTAACAGAACAAAAATGTCGATATTGGTGTGATCTTTGTACTATGTCCATTTGGTGGGATGTGTCACATTGTTCCTGGATCGAGTCCTGGAAGTCCTACTCGAATATGATCTCAACAGCCGTCTCAGTATGTTGCCCTGTTACTTGACTTAATGAAAATCATGTCAGGAAAGGGGCTAGATTGCCTACTCACTAAGTAGGACCCATATGAGATGGCCACAAATCTCATCTTAATAGCAGTCTATAACTACCTCATTTGCACACTGAGGCTGTATCTTGAAAGTCTTATGCCTGAGATGGAGCTTCCCCATGGTATCAATGTTTATCCAGCTGAATGAAACATCTGTAGGAACCGCCACAGCTCTCACAGAAGAGAAAGTGAGAAATGAAATTCAAAGTCTCTCCCCATCCCTGCGTATTCATGTGTACCTTGAAATCCAGGGCAAGGATTTGGCTCATTATTAGCTATAGCCCTATTAGTGATTTCTTTTACAGAGAATGAATGACACACATTCTGTGCACACCTAAATCCATCCTGCCCTTGCCCCGAAGGTAGCTTATTCTCTTCTTAAACCTGCCTTTGGATAGTTTGAACAAATAGTAGCTCAGACTAGTTCTGACCTGTTTTTCCCCTGTTTTAATTGTCTTGCAAATTAGCTGGGCTTCTAAAATTTTTCTCACATGATTCACATAAGTCTTTCTTCTGCCCAGCATGCCATTTGTATGTGTGTGAAATGAAATGCATTAGCCATGCTCTTTCCCTTAACAGAAAATTATAATATTCCAAAGTTATATTGACACTTGTCTTTACTCCACAGTATGCTGCAGTTGGTTTTATTTCTCGTTTCATATTTACATTAGGTCTTTTGCATCAGCAGTGTAGCTATTGCATTTATTTAGTGGGGAATTCAGCAGTGATGATAGTTTCAGTTGGCATATCTTTTTCACCCAGGGCAGTTGGTGTCTTACTGGTAATAATTGGCAGTTTTCAAAAAGGAACTTTTTCCTGAGTAAAAAGCAATGAAAATGGAAGAATATCTCTAAAGAAAATCTAAGTCTAAAATTTAACAGTAATAATGATTATGATGATAATGGTGTATTAAATTCAAGGAATGAGTAATCAGCATGATTATTAGCGATGCCATGTACAGAAGACCCATCTGAAAAGGTGACGTTATTTTAAGTACTGTGCTAAGTATCAGAGATCTTAAACCAAACTACAACCTAAATGGAATAGACAGAGGCTGATAAGTGAAGTGACTTCTCTGCCTAAAGTCACATGGGAGGTCTGTGGCAGAGCCAAGAATAAAAGCCAGGTCTCCTAGATCCTACTCCAGTGGTATACACACTGTGCTGCACTGTCTTTCGGTACCTTTCAAGATGGTTTCCAGACCCCTATGTGCTGTGTACACAGCTACATCTTATACTGTAAGCACTTCACATGTCATCCCTGAAATGCATCATGGCTGTGCAAAAAAAGCACAAAAGCAGCATGCAGGGTAGAGTGTTAGGAATGAAGAACATCTTATCCAACTGGCATTGAAAAGTCCTCAGTTTTTCCAAATAGTAAGCTAAAAAAACAAGGGAAAAATGCAGGGTTCCCAGTGCATAAACCTTCCCCTGCAGAATATTAGTCACAAAGATTTGGCAGGGGATATGAGCTACTCAGTATGGACTATTGTTATTATACAGACACAGTAGAACCAATGTGTCAGGAGTATCTGGAAGGAGCAGATAATGCAACACACTCTGTTACATTGCTCCATCACCCACTTAAAAATATTTACTCTAAAGTTTTCGTCAAGTTTTCAGAATTTGTAAATATCTTCTCCTGACCTGTTTCTCAGTAATAAAATAGGGTGTCTTATCTGAAAAATCCTAGCTTAAGAATGGGGTTGCCATTAGCTTCAGGATCAAGCATTCTTTAACCTTGTTCAAAGGCAACAGTCATCTCTACAGGACAGTTCTAAGAGAAGTAATAATGATCTGATATGGTTATGTGTGTGTCTAGGGATTGCATGAAAACAGTCTGTGTGTTGGTAGATAATTGTTTTGTATGAGTTCTGGATGTTGGCCCAGATAAACAAAGGCATTTAGAAGTCGAAGCTACAGTTGTTTAATGCTGAAATGTTTTGCAAAGTCTTTCCAAGAGCTGTCAACTCTTTTAGGCTGACCTGTGGCAAGCTGAAATAAGATGGTGCATGTTTTATTTATGGTGTTTCATTTTTATCTGTTCACATATTAATTGTTTTGATAGACAGTGCTATCTTTGAGTGATTTTTGTGGAAAGATGCCTTTCCATTAGTAAATTACTTTTTGAGATGCAATCTGCAGCAATGGTCAGATGTTGACCCCACTCGGGATAGTACCCAAGGAGTGAAAAGGCCTCACTAATAAAAAACTCTCTGCTGTCTTTAATGTTTGAATATGGTTGTCTTTTAACCTCTCCTTGTTATCCTAGGAAGAGGGTGGAGATTTTCTATAATGAAGGCTCCATAATACTAATCACAAAGGGGAAAGGAATGAAAACCCATTTTGCCACACAGGAGTAGAACAGACAGCCCCAGAGAGGCCTCTGTGCCAAAGAGTTATTCCTTATGGGGGACCCAGAGACCAGCAGGGACTAAAGTTTCTGATAAAGAAGGAAAGGTACTGCAGACCTCAGAGCCTGGAGAGAAGTACAACACCTCTGTATGAACATCCCTGACATGATAGCAATCTGACATCAGGTCTACAGAGAGCTTGCCAATTCTTAAAACTTTGTCTAGGATAATGTGTCACTAAAAAAGAGATTTCAGACACCTCTGAGAGGTTTTTTTCTGCACTATACTCACAAATGCATTCGCAGTTCTGCCGACGTGGATCAGCTAGCTCCAGCTCTAACTCTTTAGAGCCAGGAGCCCTTCACCCTGCTGCTTAGGGGAGAAACAGGATTGCTCCATTCCTTCCCATCTGGGAAATACATGGGGCAGGTCTGTGTGCAGTAGGCAGGGTCAGGTAAATAGAATGCAGCACATGGCAAGAAGGGCACACCTTTCCCCTATGTGTAGAGGAGTTATGAAGATGCAGGCTGTCTCCCTTCAGCTAAATTGGATGGACCCGTCTGCTCAGCAATTAAATTCTTCCTATTCCTAGCACAGAATCCATCCTTTAAGGGATAACTCAGTCCTTAATGTAGCGAAATGTAGTCATTTGGAACAACAGCAGAACAACAATGAGTCTGCAACTAGCTCAGAGCTATTGTGTTTTAGCTCACGCAGCAGACTCGAAAGAACAGGGGTTTATGTCTTTTGTCAATGCAGCATTTAAAGGGTCAGAGATGAGACAGGACCTCAGGCTTCCTGTCATGCATGTCAGTACTCAGACCTTGGGGGAAGGAGGCCAAGTGGTACTGACAGAGACATCTTCACTTGGCGCTTTTGCTCTGGGACAGTCAGCTAGTCAGAGTGTGCTAAGTAACAGCCAGGACAAAGCTAATGTGGAAATTTACAGCTTTGTGATGTGATCTACTTTGTGGCTTCTCCTCTACCCTGTGTCAAGCCATATTCACTTCTTAATTATCATGGCAAAACTCCAGTGTAACATTACTGAAGTCCTTCATATTAATTCACATGTGCGTTGGTAAGAATTAAACTCGAATACAGCTCTCAAAAATTAGCATTTGCATATCTCACTAGAGCAAATGAATTGCACTGAGTCACCATGAAAATTGACTGGGTAAGCTAAATGCATAGTTTGGCTAGAGTCAGCAAGCAAGATACTTTGTCTCCACTCCCACAGACAGAAATCCACACCAAGATTTTTTGGTGTGCAAATGAGCCTGATTTACTTTGATTATAAAACAGACTCATAGCTTAATAAAAGAAACCAAATTGCCTTAACTTGCATGTGCATGTGGAACCTCCATAAATTATGGTCATATATAATGAATGGAATAAAGCCGCAAAAGTTACATGAAAGCAAATGTTCCAATCAAACTTATGCTATGGTGAAAATCTGAAGTGACTTCACCAATCCTGGTTAAATTTCCCTGAGTTTACATTGGCTTAACTGAAAACAGATTTTCTTCATTAGCATTCAGCTGAAACTTTCACATGACAAGCACCATCATGAGGCTGATTTTTAAAGGGGCAGCTTTCTCCACACTACATGTGAGATTCCTGTTCCTTGTGCAGCCTGAAAATAACATCTTGGAAAAATATCACCTCTGAAGGAGACTGGTCAGTCCTGAACTTTTTGTGTCATTGTACACTTCTACACGTGTGCTAGCCCCTGGCATATCTAACAGTCCCCTTTTCATGGCTAACAGTCCCCTTTTCATGGGTAAAACATACCCAGCCTCCAAGCACTGGTAAAGATCTGATTCCACCTGGCTTTCTGCTTCCAGTATTTATTTCAGGGAAGGCACGCAGTATCTCCACCAAATTATGAGTGTTGACTTTTCCTACCAAGAGTACAGAGCAAGTCTTTCAAACTTACCAAGACAAGATAGTTGGAATGAAAACAGCCCTGTTTTAAAATTCGGCATTCATCACAACCACAGCTCAAAGTCTCAGACTGACAAAAATGACAGAAAATCTGTGAAACTCCAGCCACCATGTATTTAACATGCCGAGGGGCTGGCACTGCAGCCTTGTGCTATAGGCTTGCTTCCTGAAGAGACAGTCAGCATCCCTTTACGCGCAGGCAGCCAGGAGCTCTGGTAGGAGTGCACAAGGCAGGAGACTGGTGTAAGCCCACCTCTCTGGAAAGCAGAGTTGAGAAATATCCCCTAAGATCATCACCTGAGATGATAGCCCTTCCAGGGACTATAACACTGCAATGGCTCCAGCTGCGACACACATCCTTCGGTGTATTAATCACTGGGATGGTTTACAAAAGGTGTTTATGTGCCTGGCATAGGAACAATTTCTGCTGTTGACTTGTGAATAAAGCAAACTCACCAGCACACACCGTGTTCCTCTCTCACTCATAGTCTTTTGATTCTGACCTTTTGAGCCCTTTTGACAGGAGAAGATAGACCTTAACTCTAGTTTCGCATCTACCTATGAGCAATGGCTATGTGTGGGAGTAACTGCTGGCATAAATTTTGACCAGAGTTAGACCAAGTAAAGTCGCTTCAGATTCACTTTTCTCTTTCTCACGCACAGGAATGGTCCTAGAGAAGGGTGTTGTAATGAGGGTGTGACACAAGGAATGTCAGGAAGAAAATTAACTTCTTTATTTCCAGCATAGAGAGATTTGGGGTAAGGGTTAAAAAAAAGTTTTTGTTCTCTTCTGACGCTAGAGGTGGAGAAAACTATTTTGGGGGACTTTGCTGAGCTCAGAAGAAGCCCCTGGCTCTCATACATAATGGGAAATTTGAATTGCTGCCATGAAAGCATGTCCCGGATCCCAGCAGCTGCCTTTTAGAGAGGTGAAATTTTTGCCTTATGCAGAGCTGGGAACTTCAACAGGAAGCAGGAACATAGCATGAACTTGACAGTGCCGGCCTCTTAAATAAGCAAGATGCTTTGTGGGAAACACACAAGACCTGGGAGCCAGAAACACCTGCCCACCATTGCCAAAGAGGGCTGCCACAGTTCCCCCCATGCTGCGTCTGCAGTGGGTAGCCAAAGCCAGGAGCAGCTGCCTGCCCTCGAGGGAAGTCATTGTGAATGGTGCTTGTTCACACTCCTTTTCCCCTGAAAAGCATCTATTTACTGATGTTTAAAAATATACAGTCAAAGGTATGGGTGACTGCCACATCCTGCCCCTCTCCGAGCACTGTTTTTATCACAACAGGGGCTATGGTTAAGGCCACCATTGTGTGATGGGGAGTGCAGGGCTCTGTTCTGAAGAACAGCTTCGTTAAGGAAAAAAACAAACAAACAACTCCCTGGCAACAGGCAGGCTTTGTGTTTACTGTCTCTCCAGAGTTTCCAGCTGAGAAGCAACTTGAACCTTACTTTGTGTTGTGGTTTAATGTTGTTTTCATTGAGCTCAGCATCATGAAGGCAGGTTTGAAGCTGTTCTCCTCTCACCTGAAGTCATGACTGAGGCCCTTCTCCAGTGCTGGGGATGGGATTGAAGTACTCAACCTACTTCCAAGGTAAACACGTGATAGGGACTATCATTTTAATCTGCTCACCATTTGCCAGTGCGCAGACATGAAGAAACAGCAAAGAGGAGTGGCCAGGAGGACTGACTCTCCTCAGAACTTTAAAATTGCTCTTCCTGAGAAAAAAGAGAGAATGAACAAAATTCAGATGTTTAGATACCAATCTACCCACCTTCTCCCTTCCCACAGGACCTTAGCTTAGGCCATACTGTGGGTGTCACACTCGGGAGGCAATGTGGGGGCAGACAGCAACAGCACAGCTGGGTCCCAGGCTAATGACAAGAGGCTGCGACCTCCCTTGTGCCCACTCACCAACAGAGGAGACGCAGTGAGGTAACACCACCATCTCCAGCTGGAAACCATGCCCAAAATTCTCCTGTGCGAGCTGGTTAGGAAGAAGAAGGGGGACAAGGGAGCTGGACAGTGTGTTTTGAGCTGAGACAGTTAAAGAAGAGTTGATAAAATCAGTTTTGGATGTCAGGCTAAATTATGAGCCAAGTAAGAGTAAGGGAATCATGAGATGAAGGACAACTTGCAGCACCTTCTGGGATTTCTCAGTACTGAGCCAGGAAGGAGTTTGGCGCCTCAGAGACAACTCTGCCCTCTTCTTTACAGAGCCAAAAAGGGCAGCAGTACACTGTCAACTGGTCAGGGGATCATATCCTACTCTGTTTCATAGTCTGAAGTGGTTGGGAGCAGCTGGACAGGACCAAAATAAGATCATAGGTGCAATGAGGAGCTTTCATCTCCTAGCAGAAACCCATAGGGCTGGACAGACAAAGAGAAGACAGACATGCACCCTAATACTGCAAATTCACTGCAGCAAAAATATCTCATCCACAAGTACAAGGAGGACAGCCCATCATAGCAGCCTTTTATGCCTTCTGGAAAGTCATCTCAAGTGATTCCTGGTGATAAAACATTTCATTTGCTCCAGTTAGGGTCCCTAGATGATCAGATCAGATTTCATATAGATAAATTGCAGCCAGCTAGGTAGAAAACAGCAAAATACTTCATTTGACACTTCCAATTTCAAGTTCAACTCAATGTCACAGAAATAGCCTTGCTTAGAAAATATCTGTGAATCAAGATACTTAGTGCTTCAAGTACATCCAACAAGTTCTATCTAAATAGCAGCATTAACAAAATGATAGTGTGTCTGGCCTCTGCATGCAATAAAGCAGAAAGCACAGAGATTTTCTGCTTGGCTCTGTTTAACTCTTTAATGAAAAGTTTTCATCTATATTTCTAGACTTTGGGATTTTTCCCTATAAGTCGGTGGCAAACTCTACCTCACAGTGTAGAAGTTTGTGCAGCACTTTTAGTATGCTGCAAAAAATGAGCTTTGAAACACAATGAAGAAAAGCAGCGAGTCCCAAACTACCAAACAGGATGCAAACTACCTGTTTACAGACAAGTAGAGAAACTCCCTCATGGGGGAAAAGAAAGATACAGCAACAGAAACATTTTCATTTAAACAAACACCAAATACAAACCAGCTCACTCTTCCAGGAAACATCCATGACTTACTGAACGGTTGCAAAAACATAGTCATTGTGTTGCTGAAAGAAAGTTAATATTTGATTCAAACACAGCTGCAAAAATACCTGGGCAGAAACTTGGGGTCTTCAGTCTCATATCATTGACAAAATAAAGTAAGATGACACGGAGGACATATTGACACATGAAATATTTCCATTTTATTCTCAGCCACAGTTCGCAATGTACATGTAAACAAACATGAGACTTCTTGGTTTGTAGCTAAATCTTACCAAACTAATCCTGGATAAATTTACAGTGTAGAAACCACTCAAACGAACTTCTGAATCAAGCTGCTAGTGAAGTTTGCCTTTCCGCAAAATGAAGCCCTCAAACCTGCGCATCCATTCTCAGATTTTAACTGGGACTCTGAGGCACCCTTGTACTGTAAGTTATTCCACAAAGCATTTTTTTTTCATTCAAAGACAAACAGACTTTCTGCAAACTGAATTTTGTGAACTAGAGCCTATGCAGAGCCCTCTGAAATGGAGGGAAAGATTCTCCATCTGTGCCTGTGCTATCAAGTGAGTCAAGAGCAAGTGAAAGCATAGCAAAACTTATCACTCATACACTTTCTATCAATATTGCTGGCTCTGGCTTGGCGTTGAATACTTGTGGCTTCATTTTACATGAGGGATATATGTGTCTAATTGTAGGTGTCTCAAGTGAGGGCATCTACATCTGCACAAGTCACCTTGGACTGCTTTCACAGAGAGCAGAGGGATGTCAATGCAATTAACACAGAATGTGTGTGATGCAGCTAAAGGAGGTGACTATGCTCACATGAACTTGACTGACTGTATTGACACAGCCCCTGATAAAAGGCTAGCAAGTACACTTGATAGGCTTGAGGGAAGGGATGCCATCCAGAGGGACCTTGACAGGCTTGAGGAACGGGCCCATGCAAACCTCATGAAGTTCAACAAAGTCAAGTGCAAGGTCCTGCACCTGGGTCAGGGCAATCCTCAGTATCAGCACAGGCAGGGTCATGAATGGATTGAGAGCAGCCCTGCAGAGAAGGACTTGGGGATATTGTCAGATGAAAAATTAGATATGAGCTGGCAATGTGCGCTTGCAGCCCAGAAAGCCAATAGTATCCTGGGCTGCATAAAAAGAAGTGTGGCCAGAAGGGTGACAGAGATGACTCTCCCTCTCTACTCAGCTCTCAAGAGACCCCACCTGGAGTACTGCATCCAGCTCGGGTCTCCAATACAAGAAAGACATGGACCTGTTATAGCAGGGTCCAGAGGAGGGCCACAAAAATGGTCAGAGGGATGGAACACCTCTCCTATGAAGAAAGGCTGAGAGAGTTGGGGTTGTTCAGCCCGGAGAAGGGGCGGCTTTGGGGAGACCTTCTTGTGGCCTTTCAATATATAGGGTCCTTATAAGAAAGATGGAGAGAGACCTTTTACCAGGGCCTGTAGTGACAGGACAAGGGGTAATGTTTTTAAACTAAAAGAGAGTAGATTTAGATTGAACATAAAGAAGAAATTTTTTACAATGAAGGTGATGAGACAATGGAACAGGTTGCCCAGAGAAGTTGTAGATGCCTCATACCTGGAAGTGTTGAAAGTCAGGTTGGACAGAGATTTGAGGAACCCGGTCTAGTGAAAGATGTCCCTGCCCATTGCAGGGGGGGTGGGCTAGATGATTTCTGAGGGTCCCTTCCAACCCAAACCATCCTGTGATTCTATGTTAAGTAGCTCAGATGTAGGAACTACACTGTTGTCACCTAATGCTAGGAGAGATGGATCCCTTCCACAACCTCTGTGCTAGTCTAGGAAGTGTCAAGACTGAGGTACCTGACAGTGGATGGGTCTATAATGGTTCAAGACTGTTCAAATCCAGGCTGTATGAAAAAGAGCTTGAACTCACGTTAAGTTATTCAACATACCCAGAATTTGCTGCTTCAAGAGGCAGGTTTGGTTTGAGGAAGGCTTAAAGGTGCGGGTAAGTCCTGAAAGATTGGTTGGCCCAGTCTTAAGTGGCAAAGTACACATACTCTCATTATCTTCAGTAGACTTTTGATCAGATACCAAAGGTACACAACCAATCAAAATAAAATTACCTTCTACCTTTCTGGCATAACCTATCTAGATGTTTGCTATTCCACTTGTATTGTCTATGCCTGTATTAGCCTTAAAAGTCTCTTCTGATCCCTGTACATGTGAAGACAACTGCACTTTGAACACAGCAGCACTAGAGATGATGGCCTTGGTCCCTAATGCCAAGAAATAGTAAAGCTTTGAGGAATGCTTGTGAGCACATCTGTTCCACTCCTGTAAACATAGTCCCTGTCCACTTTTACATCAGAATTAAAGGACAAAATTGCATTCAGTGGGAATGGAAGTGAGCAGGTAACTACCGAAGTTGCTTCTGGTTATAGTGGGCAGGACAAGAATAATGAGTTCAGCTTGTGGCAAGGAAGATTTACATCAGACATTAAGAAATACTTTCTAATGATAAGAATAGCAAAGCACAGGAAGTGCCTGAGGATGCTGTGATGCCTCTATACTGGAGGTCTTTAAAAACAGATCAGACGCACTTCTACTAAGACTGGCCTGTGTATAGGAGATCCTGCCTTGAGTATCTGTACATACCAGGTAACCTCCTTTCAGCCTGGTTCTGCATCCTGGCAGAACCTTCTGCTCATTCATGCTAGTTCCCTATAACCTTGTTTTAGGGTTGTGGAACTGAAAAGAGAAAGAAACTAATCAGGCTCTTTGGATATTATTCTTAGCAGGAAGCTTACCAGAATGCAGGGAAGTTTCCAGGAAGATCTCAGGATCTTGAAGCCCTCATCAAGTCCCTCCAGCCAGCAGAAAGTTATAATCAGATTCCCTTGTTTCACTCAGATGAGACCCAAGACCACAGGCAGTGTTTCTGCAAGTAGGGTCTGAGGTGGTGGCCATGACCCTCAAGACATTCAGTCACCTGATGTTTGAGTTCTAGGACATTATTGAGCAGCATGCAAGGAAAATGAGTGGAAAAATCTCAGCATGCGGAGATCAGACACAAGAAGCAGTGAGCAAGACAATATGTCATTGATCACGCAGAAAGGCAGCTAGGTCCACTCATGAGCTATAGCATACTAGTTTGGGAGCTACTAATATACCAAACCTGATACTGGCTGGGAAAATGAAATTCCCCAAAATGAAATTTCAGTGTTTTCACCCACAAATGGGATGACAGTTATACAAGATAAAAGGCATCATAAACAGTACTGCACTTAGACATGCAGAGGCAATTATAGGAAAAGGCTGTTATAAAAAATATACACACATAAAATCTAGTCACCAATAAATAATGTGCTTAAAGTGCTTTAGCTTTTCTCCTGCCATCCCTCTGCCAGGCAGGAAGGACTTCTGAGACTGATACAGCTTAACCAGACACAGAGTTTATCTCTAGATTCTCTATTTCCTTTTGTAAAAGAATAAAGACCAGGGTTTACATGTCTTCAAATTTTTTAGTCCTGGTTATTTCCCACACACACACGTTTCCTCTTCCTCCTCCATAAGTAGATAATTTCTTGCATCAAGTTGCTGGAGGGCTCTGCCAATTTATAAAATGTTATAAAATTTTAAAACCAAAAAAAGAAAATTATATGTAGTTCCAGTAGCCAGGAAAAACAATATACACACTGACTTCTGATTATCAGTGTCTGTGGTGAGTACATGCTATACATAATTGATGAACAGTCTGGTGTTCACTTGCACAGTAAAATATTCTTTTTGAATAAATTCAAATAGCAAATAAAGATCTAAATACCTGCTTGTTCCCAAACTAATGAGGAAAAAAGGAAAATGGTCCTAGCTCTCTACATCATTTATTGTAATGTCTAAAGCCAAGTTTTGATTTGCTTTAAAATCTGGAATAATCCCATGAATGCTGCGCATAGTGAAGAAATTGCCAACAACTCTTGACTCCCTCTCACAGATATTTGTAGGGGGATTATCAGAAGCACTCAGCACTGGCCAAATACTGTTCTACTGGAGTAAATGGAAGTTAAAATTCCTCACATAAAGGTCTGAAAAGTCTTGACTAATAGTTCTGTGAGGAGAATTAAGCTTAAGTGACATTATAATTATCACAGTTTCATAGTGAAATAGAGCTGCTTCCAGTGAGGTCCCCAGTCCAGGTTAGACTCATAGGGAATAACAGAATAGGACCTCTCTCCTCATGCTTACAGTAGTACTTACAGTAAGAATAACCCGTGTTTCTCCTTCACCTCGCACTTAGCATTTAGCACACACTACACAAACATGGCTGGAACAATTTCTGAATTGAAAGTTGTTCAAAGGCAAATGGGCATAAGAAACAGGTGTGCAAAGCAGAACCCAGAATTGTCCGTACTATAGCTCCATCTAGCTATTAACCCATCTTCTTTGTCAAATGCTAGAAGTAGGCTTGCAGATAGCTCAGCTTGAAAATGCACATGGTTATCATCCGGTCAGACCAAAAGGAAACATATTCTCCTATTAATGTGCAAATGAGTGGTGTCTAAGAGTGCTAATCAATGTTGCACAGGAAAAAAAGTGTGTCCTTAAAAAGAGAATGGTAAGTAGCTGACGGACAGAAGCGTTTTGTAGTGACTGGTTAGCCACCCTGTGCTGCCCACTGACACTTCTGGACAGTTGTTTCATTAGGAGAAGCTCCACTTTAAGCCATACTGCTTTTTCAAATAGAAAACTATCCAATTAAGAATCTTATTTCTTCTGAGCAGTCAACTATGTAGGCTTAACTGAACTGCTCCTGATGACTAAATCTTTTTAGCCTTTGTAATGTATTTTTACTGTGTGCTCCTATGTGAGAAGGAAATACTTAAACTGATAATGACAACGGGGTGGGCAGGTATGTGTCCGGCAAAAAGCTGTGACTAAACTCCCATTTACAGCAAGGCAGAAAGCTCAGGCACTGGCAGGAAAAACATCTCATTGAATCAGCACTTCCCAAACCAGTGTGTGAAACTGAAACATGCAGCAGTATTGCCAAGTTTTGCAGCAGAGAACAAAGGATGCCTGGGAGTTGAATTGGATCCTAGTGTTTAAAACCTTGCTGTATAGGATGCTGCCCTACTTCTGATTCTTTGGGTAGCTAATGTTGCATTGGCTTGGGTATCTCTCCACAGCACTCCTCTATATAGTGCAGACAGACAGACTCCTACTTTCTTTATTCATCCATTCTCCCTCCATTTTGCTATTCCTGCACTCTTTCATCCATTTTTAGGATAAGTAAATAAACACTGCTTAGCTCCTATTGAGCAGCAATAATAGTCTAAGCCATGGGAGTGGGAACGTTTCCCCATTTCTCTTGCCACGTTTTGCAAGGCGTGCTGCTGAAGGGGAGGGTGCTTGCAGGGAACTCAGTGATCTTGGCTTTACCCACAGAAAATTCCTTGCTCACTGGGAAGGTTTTGAGAAAAGAAATAATCCTGTGACCCTGTTACGGAGAAGCTTCAGGCTGGTGTAAAACTACACCTGCCAAATTTGGGGGGAGCCAAATCTTTCGCAAATGGCAGCCAGTTTAGTGCCATTTGAGAACATGCTTTAGATGTTCCTCTAGGAGACTGCACATGTCCTGACTGGTGAAGCAATGCAGTTATTACAATTGACCTAGACTTAACCTTTGATCCTTGGAGAAGAGCTCTTAAGTCATTTTTTATTAGTCATCTCTTCTGGGTCATGCCTCTGCATCTTCCTCTGTCACAATCCTTTTCTAACTCACCTCCGGGACAGATGGCTTCTGGCTGGCTTCTGGCTGTATACGCCAAGGGAGAAATACACTCTACCTACTTCTGGTAATACCCCAAGGGCCCCACTTAGCTTTCTGAAGGAAGCCTGGGAAAGTCTAGCAAAAGCAGGCAGGGCTGTGTTTTATACCTCCGCAGCCCCTGATGGGAATAAGAAATGCAGCATGCAGTACAAAGTTGACTTAAGGTATGCCACAGGCCAGCCGACTCTGAGGGCAGCCCAAGTGAATAAAGCACTGCCTTGCTTGTCTGCTTGGACACACCACTACTGTGGCAATCTCCTGGTACAGGGATGTCTATGTGTTTGCACAGCCCCTTGCAGACTGGGGTCCTTCCAGCCTGTGCTTGGAGATGCAGGAGATAATCCATTCAAACAACGATGTCAAAGCTACATCCATTGCCATGTTCTGCAGGAGATACAGACAAGACTACCCAGGCCCTGAGCCTGTCATCGGGAGAGCTCAGTCTCCTGTGTCTTTTCTTGTGCTACTGCTAGCATTTCTTTACAAACCACAGCCTCAGGTATTGTTATTTTCTTTTTGATTACAGTAAAAACCCCACTGGCTTCCCCAAGTTGTTTTCTTTTAAAAATACTCTTGACATAGTACAGGGGTGAACGGCCTTCACAACCCTGTGATCTACATACCAAGGTCTCTGAATAGCAAAGGGTTCAGACACCGACATGAGAGCTTGGAGACCTGAGGAGAACAGGAGCTCTGGGAATATCCCACAGGAGATCACATCTCCTGAGCGGATGGGACCGAGCTGAGTGATGCAGAGAGCTGCAAGCCACAGCAGACTTTATTAGTTTGCTTCCTCCTGTGTTTTGGGATTCAGCACAACCCCCTGCCAGCCTCCTGACGGTAGTCCCAGCTCAGGAGCCTCAACGTGCTTCATGACAGCAGGCAGGCCATCACTGCCGTGGCATGCTGTAGGCAGGCATTGCCTCGTGTGAGTTCACTTTCGGACCTTAAATTCTCCCCAGGCTTTTTGACTGACTGCTCCCAGTGGTTTCCTAGTGAGACTGGCCAGTTGCTGCTCTTCCTGCCTTGGAAATGTCCTCTGGGGACGATTAAGAACATTTGGCTTGCTGCAATTTTCACATCAAAAACATAAAGTCTGGTCATTCCCTACTAGCGATTCTGCTTATTTTTGGGACTTGGAGATCTCAGCATCTCAAGAGTGTATTTTTTAAAGGCAGCATTATCTTGACTACCACAGCACACAGTGGGGGGAAAATATGGAAAACACACCAGGCATATAGATGGCTATAAACACAACTGTAGCATTGCAGACTGTGGTAGAGCTAATACATAAAACACACAGGATTAAAACGCGTGACACCTTGACCCAGGTGTTAATGGAACTGGGATTCTCAACACTTGTGACATGGGTTGTTAGTCCAGAAACAAAGAAATAATTCATCACTGACTGTATACCACTGGCCTTTTTTTTTTAAATAAAAGGGATGAGAAGCACCGTTAGATAAACATTACTGTCCTGCTTTTATTTTAGTACAGCTTCCAACCCAGGGCTGCTCAAGGCTTTTCAGAGACAGAACGGAGTTGTGCTGCCCCATCGGAGAGGGGTGGTAGGTCGCTGTTCCGGCTACAGGTGGTGGGTGTGATAGGGAAGAGGCTGAGCAGGGATGCAGGGCTGCGCTGCGGGGATGCAGCTGAGGTGATGAGATACACAGAGGCAGCAATGTTGCTTTTCCTTCCCCTTCCACAGGTATCCCAGCTCCTCCCACGACCCCAACCTGTCTGTCCCGTGTCCTGACATATACAAACTAAGCACCAGCACTGTGAGCATTTTTGCACCCAGCAGTCAGATATCTGCTTTGCCGAGCACCTGACGCTGACCCTGATTCTGACCCACAGACTGTAATGGGAAAAGCAACTTCACTAGCTGAGCCAAAGCACAGTATCTGAGAAGCTGAGGTTTCGTCTAGAGCCTGTTGAAATGATAACAAGGATTCACACTGGTCTTGGCGGATCAGTGAATCAATCCCCATGCGGCAACATGCTTGTTTTGAGTCCATCCGTGTAAGGGTAAATCACAGTGTCAGCTGCTTTGGGGTTTTTTGCTTATTGTTATTGTTTTGGTTATTGGCCATGAGAAATAATCTCATCCACATCACAAACATATGCATCAGACTCCCAAACCCACTTACACAATTTGTTTATTTTTGTCAAAAGGAACACAGGGCAAAGAGCTGCCCTATTTTAATGTGCTAGGTCATGGTCAAAAGAGTCAACTAATATTTTCCTGTAAGGGCTAGTATTTACTATATGAACCAACTATCAAATTCATCTGACAAGTTAATCCATTAACCTAACCTTCATCTAATAAACACCAAAGAGAACAGATTCTCATTGATCTCAGCTGTCACAGGGATTTTGGACTCTTTAAAGTCAGTACTGCCTGTAGCTAACGGGTCCATCAGAGTTAAACCCATCACGTACGCTGTCTGCTTTCTCATGTCTTATAAATAATTCCCTGAGCTGTTCTTCTTATCTGCTCCAGCCACTTCTTCACTTACTTATTTGTTTATACTTATCCTGTGCTCTCACACTGAGTTCATCCCTGAAAAACTTCAGCAAGCTGTTTTCTGTTTCCACAGGGTTTACCCCACCTAATCTGATGGTACATTCTTAAAGAAGCTGTAACATAAAATAGGTCTACCTGTCTCCTGTGGTCACTATTTCTAGGCTCTGTCAGTGGCACAAGACAAAACCCCCATCAATGTTCACGGAATCCCTCTTACCCATTTCACTGGGAATTATGCTTGTGGCAGCTCATCTCCCCACTGAAAGGCAGTATAAGAAAGGTAGTATGGGCACAGCAGAATGAAGCAGAAAGTCAAGCATCTGCTGGCTGTCAGCAAGCACCCAATTTATATCAGAATTATACAGTTTGATTTTAGTTTGAAAGCAAAACTTGCATTAGACCTTCCCTACGAAACCCAGACAGTGTTCAACCCAATGACAGACCCTTCTTAGCCTTTGGAATGCCAGGTTTGAGCAAACAGAAGAACTTTTCAGGCAGGACTTCAAGAGTTGCTGCAATGTAGGAATCAAATGTAAAATTGGGAGGAATAGCAGTACATGGATTAACCCCCGTGTAACTCAGGTTGGCTTTGTAATCCCATCTCTAGCTACCCAATCTGTTTGATTTCACCAAAAGAATTTCTTCTCTCAGGAGTTCTTCCCCCTTCTCCCACCCACTTTCTCCATGATCACTCCCTCTGTTGCTTTGTAAAATTTGGGTCATATGTGGCACCCATCAGTTTCTACAGCCTATCAGACTGCAGGCTAAAAACACACAGTGACCACACTCACAAAGAAGAGAGCAGCTCTCTTCTGCTTCCCATGAGCCTCAAGAAACTCACATGTAAGTTGGATTTCACACAACAATGTTCTCTTGAACTTACGTTACTTGCATTCCCCACAACAGGCAGTCTGAACATGGTCCTTGCTTCATGCAGCTTGTAGATTGTCTCAAGCCTAAGTTTCTTTTGCTCTGGCCATAAAATAAACCTTTTGATATTCTATGTGTAAAAAAGACCCAATGAGCTGTAGCTTCTTGTCCTTTCGGGAATACTTATCTCACACCTTTCCTTTAAATGAAAATTTTCACCTAGCTCTTAATTTGTAAGAGAATAGTTAAGGATTCACTATTATCACATTGAACTTAAAGCTCAGTTGTTAGAACAGACAAGCTTAGAAAGTCAATGCTGACACCACAACATTTGTAAAGGTGATTAAAATCTTGGAAGCATCAACAACAGCTTGTTAATAAAGGTAATCAGTTCTTTTTTTTTCTTTCCTTATTAGAAGAATGGGATTTCTGTTCCAAATGTCCTTTTCCATAAACATAATCTGTCCCATTAGGTCTGTGCTGCTATAGAACAGGCTTCTTTTCCTTTTGTTTTCCTTTTGTTTTTACTCTTTTTAAAGGAAAAACATCACTGAAAGGAAAAGGGAAGCTACACAAGAGCATAAATGTCAGGGGTATAAAGGAAGCCATCCTCAGCCACCCCTAGTGACTAATAAATGCCAGTAAAATTCATTCCACATCTGGAATGTGGTCTGTAGAAAATCCGACAAGTATAAATCACCACCCTCGATCAGAATATAAATCCTGCCATGATGCAAATAATGCATAGCTCGTATGTTTGTGTATTTTACTGCGGTATCAGGAGGAGGAAGGAAGGGCCAGGTGACAGGATACAGGGAAGTTAGAAAATAACTTTGTCCATTTCAAGAAACAATACACTGCTTCCACCGGAAGAAGAATATTTTTTAGAAAGGAAATTTACTCTCTCTTGCTTCACAACTGCTGATTCCTCCTCCCCCAACTTAGAAGCCTCCAGCAAAAAAGAAATTAAGATATCTTGAACTCTGCAATCAGAAGGTCACGAAATACCAGCTTGGCTATGCTGGCTACATTCACTTTTCCTTTGTACAGCAGTTATTTCAGATCAGATGCAAGTGCATGTCCTGCTTCATCTCCTTGGAATATTTGCTCCTTCCCCCCTCGCTGCAGTTCACCAGCGGGTCACGCCAGCAGCTTCTCACTGATTTTCAAGAGACGGGGTCTCACAAAGGTGACTGTCAACCAATGCAGTCAAGCTAACACTGTATTTCTCTACTTTTTCCCCAGGACATGGTAACCTATGGCACAGAGGCTTGATCCAAAGCCCTCAGAAGTCAACGAAAATGTAAAGGAAAATCCCATCTAAGGGTTTCATGGCATGGGTGTATGACTCTGAAAACTGAGCTATGCAGCATGGTCACATCTGCACAGCTTTGGTAATTGACTCGGACTCAGCCTCTCTCCCATGGATTTGCTGTTTGATGTTTTCCTCTAAGTTCCTGATTCACCCTGCAATATTCTAGATTTCCACAGGGGGAAAAAAAAAAGCATGATAGTATAAATCAGAAAAGGTCCACTGAAATTTTCACATTGTTTCTGTGTACATTATCGAGGGAGGAAAAAGAGATTTGAAGAAGCATGTGACAGATGTTCCTCACACAAACACAGCAAGACAAATTCAGGATCCAGGAGGGTGGCTGTAAATGTAGAGTAATTCCATTTTAGATTTATGCCATTGAAGCTGAAAAGAGAATTGGACCTTAAATAAGTAAAATAAAAACAATAAATAAAAATACTTATTTTTTTAGTATTAAAAGCAGTTACATGGCATCATGAACTGTAAGGTAAAACCACCTTCATGCACAAGTGCAGTAGACTGAGTCTTGGATCACTGCTAATTTGCAGTGATTGCTTCAGGATCTGACCCAGTGATTTTTTGTGGCATAAAACCAGAGTATCTATCTGTGGAGAAAAGGTAAACCTGCTCAGATATTGTATGAAGATTAGAGGATTTCCCTATCCCCTAGATACAATTCCTATTACGCAGCAGAGAGAAACCTCTTAGTCAATCCTTAAAAGGCTCCCCTCTTCTATCCTATTGAAGGGTACATTATTTATCAATATAACTTTTTTTTTCCTTTTCTTTTATTTTCTTTAGGGACTCTTTAGAGACAGATGTCTTGACTGGAAAACCAACACAGGCAGGAAGTGCTTACTTGTGTGCCTTTTCTGTGTTTGAGTGTGCCTTCTGGCCTTAAGCATGGGCTATGAAACCTTGAACCAAAGGCTAAGGAAAATTTACCCACAGCTTAAGTACTGTGATTTAGTCCACAGACTCTAGTTAGTCTAAAGTAACCCCTCAAAATGTGAACAGTGTGGACATTGAGTCCTTGGTGCAACCTGTCTCGCTGTCCAGATCTGCTCCTACAATGCAGCACTAATTAGTATTGCAGACATGCCACTCTGCATTTTGACTGTATGCTCTTCTGGGAGGAGGTTCCCATATTTTACTGATAACATAAGAACTGTCTAGGTGTCACAGCAATACTGACCTATCTTGATCATCCCTTCCTTCAACTCCAGCCCCCTCTCCTCTTGCAAAAATTAACCAGGTTTTTGGAGGTTGGGTTTATTTTATTTTATTTTTCAATTAGACATTCCTTTGTCCTGCTTTCCTTAGAAGACTTTTTTTGAAGAACAAGTTATGACATTGCAGATACCAAGACCTCCTTGTGTGCTGTAACTACTTCACAGTTCACAGTTCACTACTTCACTACTTCACAGTTCACCTTGGAGAAACACAGTGTCCAGGTCACTCTCAGGTGTGTTTCTGCTGGTGCCAGGTGTCAATAGAAAGCTCTCTAATGACTCATTTACTAGTTAAAGGCTTCCCTTCCCTGAAACACAGATCACTGCATCTTAACTATTCAGTGCATGAAGTTGAATGTTCTGGCAGCTACCTACCAAATCTTTCACACGTAGAGACTGGAGATTGTCTCTGTCAAAGGTTGTTTTTAAACCTCTGAGGTTTAAATATTTTTTTTTTAACCACCAGCTTTCTAAATACAGAAATGCTATGAACCTGTGAGTTGGGTGCCACTGAATTTTACACCACTAAATCAATTTCAATGAATACTTCAGGGGAGAAAAAAAATAAAAGAGCTGCATCCCAGGAGTGTGGCAAGGGAGAATCTGGTGGGAAAGGTGTGCTGGAGGACAGGAAGAAGAACAGGCTTTTTTGATTTCTGGGGAGTAAAGTGAATTCTCTATTCTCTGATTTTTATCCCTAATATACGCTGCCTTGTGAGCTACTCATCCATTAAATATGAGCTACAGCAACTATATTTTTACTAAATCTTAAGTTCAAGCTCATAAGTTTATATAGACTCCACAGCACCGTAAAATTTGGACACATGGTTTCTCCTGCAAGACTCCCAGAAATGATGCTTTTGGTCTTGAATTCAGCTATAGACAGAGTTGCAGTGTTTGAGTCACTGTGGTTTAATGAGCAGCCACTTCTCAGCAGAGGAGTTTAAGCTATCATGGGGCAGGAAGAAAACTCTCACTTGGGCCAATCATAGCAGTCCCACAGTCACATCAAGCCATCCGAAACACAGGCTGGTCCTTGCGGGAAGGGTTCTCTTTAAAACCCCTCTCTCATGGCATTCCTCATCTCTTTTCCCCAGTTCCTACCACAAGTTTCTTTGCCAGAATAGTTTACACTCAGGCCACTTCATCTGATTCTGCACCTCCACAAACACACTTGTGCCAACAGAAGAAATAGAGGGAAGAGAACCTGAATTTGGTGAGTGGCTGAGGGTAAAGGAGGGTAGTTGTGAAACTATGCCCCAACAGAGCTGCAGCAAACTGCTTAATTACAGCTGTCATCCCATGCTCTTCTTGTCTGAATATATCCTCGAACTGGTAAAAATCAAACCCAACTTCTCTGCAGCTCTCTGCTCCTTTTAGCTTGTATATTAGTATATTCCAGAAGAAATCTCAGAAGCAGACTCCATTTTATTGGTAAATATTTCTCTTTTTGAATTTTCAAAACTTTCTCTTTTTTTCACCTAAGTTTGAAAAACTGACTTCATCTTGATGGGAGAGGTCCACCAGAATTCTTTGAATGTAAGGAAACATATGATAAAAAAGCTTTCCTTGTTATTGAATTAAAATTAGTCTTTCAAAGATTTTTGAAATGTTCCTCAATCCCAAAACTAATATTTGTTTTAACAACAACAAAATATCCCCTTCAAATTGGTAATCAAATAAAAACATTGGCAGAAAATGTTCAGCCAGATCTACTATTGTAGTGCTTTTACCTTGAGTTTTCATTTTTTTGAGTCCTGTTCCTGTGTGTCTAATCTATGATCATATAGTGTATATCTAGGTCTATATAAAGTAGTGGTTTTTTATAGGGAAAAAAAATATATTTTCACTTAGAGATTTACACAGAAAACAGTATTTAGCTTAATAAATGTAAGGAAAAAAAAAAGACTTTTATGGAAGGATTTGGTTTTATAACACATGGCCTTCCAATAAGCTTTAAGGTAAGTCTTTCAGCTACTGCTATTAATGCAAGAATTGAAGGAGTTTCAAGCAGGGACTGAACCCCATGGTCCTCGAATTGCTATGGACACAAACAGAAAGGGCCCTCTCCCACTCTAAATACAACAACAAACAGATGGATACCGATGGGTGAGTGGAGGGAAACAATAGGAGATTCATATCATGAAACAACAGCAGCGGAGTAGTTAGCCATCTAGTCTCAGCTAGTTGTCCAGGCACAACTGTTTGCTTGGCTGTGCTGTGAACTGGAACGGGGAAGTAATCCAGCTTTTCCAAGCCTGGTCCTCTGCAAGCTGTAGTAGTTCCCAGAGCCACTTCACAACACAACTACACAAGCTGCTGCATTATCATAGCTGAGAAGATGTCATGCTAAAATATGGGGCAGGAACACATGGAAGGAAAATAATAATACTTCAAGATGATCCTGTTGGTGAAAACTGTATCCTGAAACTGGTGTTGCAGAGTGTTTGCCTCTGATAAGGAGTCTCCTGGCTCACCACTTGACACAGGTAATGGTGCAGCACTACCATGTCCATCCAAGGCTACTCATGGATGTTTTCCATGGGGATGTTCAGCTGTTGAGCCAGCCTTTGTTCTGTCTTTGAGATAGCTTATGCATCATTAATGACACATGCACCTGAACCTGGGAACTCCTGTCAGAGATGAATAAGTGGGGTTATGATAAGATTTATATTCATACAGATAACAATAGTATCCAGAGCTATATATATTGCTAACCGATACATCCTGGTTGTTCAACCTCATTCTTCAAAGTTTAAGCCAAAATCTAAATATTACAGATATAAACCAGACCTACTAAAGTAAGAGAGGGGAGAGAAGGAGAAATATTATCCCTTACCTCCCAGCTATGAGAAGCTTAAACCTTTCTCTAAGACAGCCATCCCCACACCTTGGTGGAGATTTGGAACCAGATGCTAGATGGACCTTTGCTCTGCTCCAGGATGGCAGCTCTTGTCGTCTTGCTTTCTGTTGACTATATGGATTTCTGCTGGAATGCAGATCACATAATGAGTGCCATACTAACTGAGAAGGGATTCATCATGATCATTCCTGAACCCGACAGCGTCTTCAAAAAGTTTCCGAAAGAAAAGAGGAAGCTGCCAAAAAGAAGTGGACATCTCTGGTCCAACAGTTGGCTCTTTTGTTTGAAACCAAGAAAAGCACCATTCAGGACTCTAATTGATTAAAACTGAGTGCAATTGCCAGAGCACCAATAATTGCTGGAAGAGGGCAACGGTCACCCTAACGCGTTGTCACTTCAGAGGAAGCTGAACACTAACAACCAATCAAGCAGCATTAGTTAAAAGTAACCTTTTAATGACCCCTGATTTCTCCTTCAGGAAATATTTTCTATGCAATTTGTATTACATTTTCTATGCTAGCCCATAAGTCTTTGAATACCTTATTTATTTTAAATTTTAAAATACGCAGAACTCTTCACTGCTCCATTCTGGCTGTGCACTCTAAACACCTTCTGACGTGATTTCCAGATGAACCCCAGGAATTCTTCAGCTCATTTAAATTTGTCCCATCCTTGCTGTTTGCTTGCCACAAAACTTATTTTGCTAACTCTTCTACAGCTGCCATTAGTTTCACTTGCCTTGTTTTGCTTGATTACTTACCCCTGATTAACTCAGACTCCCACTTGACTTAGTTTTACTTTTTCATTCACTCAGTTATGTGTAACATACACTTCTTCCTTTCCCACAATGCTGCTTTCAGCACTGCAAGAATGCTACCGATAGTCCCATAAACTTTATGTTTTCATTACAGCCTGAAGGTTGGATTAACATATAAACCCTGGAATCACCACTCCTATTTACAGAGCAAAAAAAAGGGTATTGCACTTCAGGCTTTTTCAGTAAAGCTATGGAATGTAACACTGCTTCAGAAAACCTGGTGCAAATAAAAAGCACTCAAAAGTATTTTTTTGGAAAAGTTTACAATTTTTAAAAGGATTTCATGAACTGTGGAAACATATGCACTCTTTAGGTCGTCTGGATTTTTCTTCCTAAAGGCATTACTTTCTCTATTGTGCTAGAACCTCTGAAAGTTTGATACTAGCTTTATTTTATTTTGCTTTGGTGACACATTTCTTATTTTCAGTTATTCTCCTAAGTGATGTATAGACATTAAAATACCTTTTAATAAACCACAAATCTGTATTACAAAGAAGAATAAAACCAAGAAGACATATGCCTTGAACATCCAACATCTCCATGGTTTTGTATTTTCATACTTCAGATTGTGCCTTGGCCTTGGCCTTTCTTTATAATCTCTTACAGTGTCATCTAAAAACATACTGTAAATATTTAAGACCAGAGACTCCCTTTTTTATGTTGCCAAATCACCAGACACCTCCAGAAGGCTGTATAATTATTAAATTATACTAATTAATAAACCATCTCTTTACAAGTGAAAAATGGAGTTCTGAGAAGTAATCTCACCCTGTCAACACAGAATAAAATCCCATCCGTGAAGAGGCCGGTAATTAAGTAGAAATGTCTGGAAACTCAGGGAAACCTTGTGAGGAAGGAAAGCATTTTAGATGCAGTGAAACAGAATGGTCCCCAAATTACGGGGGCTTCTACCATGAATAGAAGAGTACTTCACTGCTGCCCTTCCCAACACAAAGATCAGCTCTCAGGGAGCTGAGGGGTATGGGGCAGGCAAGGTACTCCTTGCCTGTAAACTGTAAGCTGAAAGTAAACTTCCAGCTCTTCAAGGAGTTAGTCAGCAGGACCCCCTGGGAAATGGTCCTCAGGGACAGGGGAGAAGAACAGACCTGGCAGATCTTTAAGGATGCTTTCCGTAGAGCGCAAGAGCTCTCGATGCCCAGATGCAGGAAAACAGGCAAGGAAGCACATGGCTGAGTTGAGACATACTGGTCAAACTAAAGAGCAAGAGGGAAATGCACAGGCACTGGAAGCAGGGACAGGTATCCTGGGAAGAGTATAGGGACACTGCCCGGTTGTGTAGGGACGGGGTCAGGAAGGCCAAGGTGCAGCTGGAGCTGAACTTGGCAAGGGATGCAAAGAGTAACAAGAAGGGCTTCTACAGGTATGTCAACCAGCAAAGGAAAGTTAAAGAAAGCATACCTCCACTGATGAACAAGACTGATGACCTGGTATCAACAGAAAAGGAGAAGGCTGAGGTACTCAACAACTTTTTTGCTTCAGTCTTCTCTGGCAACTGCTCTCCCCACCCCTCCCAAGTCATTGGACAACATGCTGGGTACCACTGTAAGGGAAGATCAAGTTCGTGACTACCTGAGGAACCTGAACAGACATAAGTCTGTGGGACCTGACGAGATGCATCCCAGAGTCCTGAGGGAATTGGCTGATGTAGTTGCCAAGCCACTCTCCAGGATATTTGAAAAGTCATGGCAGTCAGGTGAAGTCCCTGGTGACTGGAAAAAGGGAAACATTGCACCCAATTGTAAAAAAGGTAGAAAGGAGGACCCTGGGAACTATCAACCTGTCAGCCTCACCTCTGTGCCTGGGAAGATCATGGAACAGATCCTCCTAGAAGCTACGCTGAGGCACACAGAGGAGAGGGAGGTGATTCAAGACAGCCAACATGGCCTCACCAAGGGTAAGTCCTGCCTGACCAACCTCGTGGCTTTCTACGAGGGAGTTACCACATCAGTGGACAAGGGAAAAGCAATGGATGTCATCTATCTGGATGTCTGTAAAGCCTTTGACACAGTCCTCCACAACATCCTTCTCTTTAAATTGGAAAGATATGGATTTGATGGGTGGACTATTCAGTGGATATGGAATTGGTTGGATGGTTGCATCCAGAGGGCAGTGGTCAACAGCTTAATGTCCAGACAGAGATCAGTGACAAGTGGTGTCCCTCAGGGGTCCATACTGGGACCAGTACTGTTTGATATCTTCATCAATGACATAAACAGTGGGATCGAGTGCATCCTCAGCAAGTTTGCAGACAACACCAAGCTGAGTTGTGCGGTTGGCAAGCCTGAGGGATGGGATGCCATCCAGAAGGACCTGGACAAGCTGGAGAAGTGGGCCTATGTGAACCTCATGAGGTTCAACAAGGCCAAGTACAAGGTCCTGCACCTGGATGTGGGCCACGCCCAGTATCAATACAGGCTGGGGGATGAAGGGATTGAGAGCAGACCTGTGGAAAAGGACTTAGGGGTACTGGTGGATGAAAAGCTGGACATGAGCCAACAATGTGTGTTCACAGCCCAGAAAGCCAACCGTATCCTGGTCTGCATGAAAAGAAGCGTGGCCAGCAGGTTGAGGGAGGTGATTCTGCCCCTCTACTCTGCTCTGGTGAGACCTCACCTTGAGTACTGCGTCCAGCTCTGGAGCCCTCAGCACAAGAAGGACATGGACCTGTTGGAATGGGTCCAGAGGAGGGCCACAAAAATGATCCGAGGGCTGGAGCACCTCTCCTATGAGGACA
This sequence comes from Ciconia boyciana, assembly GCF_034638445.1. Taxonomy (NCBI): domain Eukaryota; kingdom Metazoa; phylum Chordata; class Aves; order Ciconiiformes; family Ciconiidae; genus Ciconia; species Ciconia boyciana. The sequence continues at coordinate 11,758,237 of NC_132935.1, forward strand.
GGCTGAGAGAGTTGGGGCTGTTCAGCATGGAGAAGAGAAGGCCGCGGGGACACCTTATAGCAGCTTTCCAGTAGTTAAAGGGGTCTATAGGAAAGATGGGGACAGACTTTTTAGCAGGGCCTGCTGTGACAGGACAAGGAGCAATGGTTTTAAACTAAGGGAGGGCAGATTTAGACTGGATTTAAGAAAGAAATTTTTTACAATGAGGGTGGAGAAGCACTAGAACAGGTTGCCCAGAGAGGTAGTGGAAGTCTCATCCGTGGAAACATTCAAGGTCAGGTTGGACAGGGCTCTGAGCAACCTGATCTAGCTAAAGATGTCCCTGCTCTTGCAGGGAGGTTGGACTAGATGAGCTGTAAAGGTCCCTTCCAATCCAAAGCATTCTGTGATTCTATGATTCTATGATTCTCAAAGCAGAGGTGACCCCTGAGCAAGAATGGGACAAGGACGCTTCCCCTCTAAGAAGGGAGGGAGAGGAATGTATCCCTGCCCGTGAAGTAGCAAATAGGTTGAAGGCAGCTGGCACCAGAGGAAGAAACTGGATGAAACATCTCTCAGAGCTTTGAGAGAGAAGGTGACCAATAGCCTCCAAGGGAGTGATGTGATTCAATTAAGAAGGGTGGACAAAAGCATCTGGATTTGGGGGGTTGTATACTTGTCCTGGAGTAGACAGACTCATCCAGATCATCAGCTTGCCCCAAACATCCTGCATGGTGGAAAACAGAGGCATGGCTGTGTCACAGCCTGAACCAGGTAAGTTATTTCAACAGAACCAGACTGAAATAAGAGGCAAAGGTCCCTGGGAAATATGAAGGACAGAAGCACCTGAAAGGGGATTTTGGCCAGGTCTCCATGTCAAGCATCTCCCCACCTACAACAAGGGGAGGGAATATAATTTTTGACCCTGGAAATAGACTTTCAGTGTGGGCGCTACTGCCACCAATGCAAGTGTGCAGGAGTGCTTTTCTACACCAAAGCTTTTGTCTGCTGCCTGTGCTTTGCTTCAGTTTCTCTGTATGCACAGAAAAAAGGTAGTGGGTGTGTTGTACTTTTTCTGGAAGGATTTTAAAAAGTGCAAAAAGACTTTTTTAGTCTTCTTAAATCCTTGTTGCCTTGTTCCAAACTGAGCAGAAAACCTCTGCAGGTTCTCTCCTTTCCTTTGTGATCTTAAAATAGTGTTGGACCCTTTTCCCTGTCATTCTCTCAGCAGTATCAAAGTGGGGCATTTCCCCCTTCAGGACTCTCTTTATATTTTAGCTCCTTTTGTTAGTTGAGGTAGATGAGGCATTGGAGTTTCATTTGTAAGGTTCAAAAGCTTTTAGATAAAACATCTGTTTTGTTAGAGTAGCACATACCATCCTTAGTGTTGGGGAAGGAAGGGAATATTGGGCTACTGTAAACTCTCTATATAAAGGGAAAGCAGTCATTCCTCTGGGGTCAGAGTCCAGTGGATCTGGACTTTGTTCATTTTCTCCCACCTGCAAACAGGGAATTAGGAAACATAAACACCTACAAGATAAAAGCAAAACCTAACCCTAGAGAAACAAGCAGCACTGATCTAACTCTGGATTAGACCCATGCAATTCACACTGGAGTCTACCAGCAACTACTGCTGTTCATGCTACTGTGGAGCGAGGGACCTACCATGTTAAGAACTGCCTTTGCAGCAGAAAGCCTAAAAATCAGGCATGAAATCAGACACAAGGAAGGATATGGGATAACAAGACTGTTATTTTATTGTGAGAAGAGCAGGAATCTTTATACAAGGGGTTGTACTGGAGAACGTCAGGTATGTACATAAAATAAAAGGTTGTTGTTGCAACAAACCCAGAATATTTTGCTAATCTTTGCTGAGAAATCAGCATGAAAAATTCATCATTGCAAAGTCAGCTGGCCCTGTCATGTCTGTTGCCCAATCTACTTGACCCAGCCCATGATAAAAGGAAAGGCAAAAGAGATACTAGTTTCTGATGGACTTTCCCTTGAGAACCTGTTGCCAGAGGGGGAAGGTCTGGCTCAGCACAGGATTTGCAGAACTCTGCAGCTGGGTTTCTGTGAGGTGTACACAGGGAGCACAGATATCTACAGTTCTCCCTTCTGCGAGCTTCTCTTTGCCTTTCTTCTCTTCCTCATCCATTGCTTTGTAAGTCCAGCCTGTTGGGCTTTAGCCCCATTTAATCAAAGCTCTTGCAGTGATCTGGCTCATCATAAACCTGGTCATTCTAATTTTGGCTGCTCCATCTTCTACCAGCATCACATTGGTGTCACTGAGTCTAGATATTGATTAGCTCTGTAAGTCCTAATTTTCTTCTCCATCTCTCGGGGTGTTTAAAGAAAAACCTCACCTAGGCTGGAATGGAGAAGAAAAAATCTGACAAGCCAGGAACAAAAAAACCCAGAGAGTGATGAAGGGATGAGACTTGAGCACTGAAGATGAGACTTGAGCAATGAACTCCCTCCGCCTGCTCTTCAGACTAGAGTTCATGTGATCATATGACACCACGCTGCAGCCTCTCTTCTGCTCCATGACTCATCTGTCAGATCCTGATCTGCCTGGGGAACAAATAGGAGAGATGCTGTGGCACTGGGCTGCAGCTGGGCAACATCTCCCTGTTCATGGGGCCGAGTCCTCAAAGCCATGCTCCTCTGCTGCACCCAGTGCCAGGCTCCTTACCTAGGCATACACCAGATGTGCAGTCTACTTCAGGACTTTCACATGCGAGGATTGGATAAATTTGAGAAGTCAGAGGGCAGAAGGAGCATTAGGAACAGTAGGTAGAGCCTTACATAAACATCATCTGGCAGAGAGGAGAATGGTGTCTTCTGCTTTCAGAGAAAGCAGCTGGAATCAAGCCCAGAAATTTTCTGCAGCTATCATAACTCAGCCACAGTGCACAGAAACCTTAAGATGTAAAAATGATACAGTATTAAAATGAAAGAAGTGCAGCAGTTTGGGTTAAAATTGCACTGGGAATCGCAATTTCACATTTCTTAGGTATGTGTGTGCTTCAGCTCACAGCCACAATGTATTAACAGTGACTTTCCACAGATAAGGTTGTTAGAAAGGGTTCAGCAAAGTGGTAACGTGTAGAAGCCCCCTCTCCAAGAGTGAGATCTGTAGTCCATCCTTGGAAAAGTATGTGCTTCCTACTGGCTTTACAGAGAACTTTTCTTTTGGATCCACGGACAGCATGCAGCTCTCAGGCCTTTCAGCTAGTCACTCTGACAGTAGTTTGTATTTTCGTATGTGATGCAGAATCACTGTATCTTAAGTCCTTATGTTGCCTGCTGTCTTAAAGAGATGGTGTTTGCCTTCTCCGAGTGGATGTATTTCAATGGTGAGAGAAGAGATCCTAATACAAAGCAGGCGAAACTCTCCACTGCTCTGTGCTTTTCTGTAACCAGTTGTACTCCTGCAAGGTGGGTATGGAAGGCTGCCAGATCCTCATGGTTGTCTTTCACGCCCTTTTATAGGTTATTAGAGTAGTTACAAGGCAATGAAGCTATCAGACATATATATCAGCTTAGGGTTGTATGTGTACTTCAAAAACCAGTTTAACAATAGCATGTGCTTATGCATTTGATTAAGAGTTCAAACATATACGTTGAAAGAAAAGGAAATACAGGATAGGCATGAGCATTTGCTGTTACAAGTCACTGTGTTTCTGTTCACCACAGTGGTGCTAGGTAAATTTGCACAGAGACTGTCTGACTCCAGGAGCTGGTGGCTAGCGGAATAGTATGAAATAGTTATATTGATGTTATCTCTCCAACAATATTTTAGAGACAAAAGACGAAAGGGCAGAGAGTCTTTAAGAAGATGCTTTATCAGCATGGTATCAGACTATTGCAATATACAACTGGGGTACCAGAATATGCTTGGTAAGCATATTTTTGCCTTTTTAGGGTGGTCAAAGATCATTTGCTCCTTGCAGTAACTTACCGAAAGGAATCTAGAAGCACAGAATACTAAATTATCAGTATAGTACAAAGTTATGTATTATTTACAAGCACAGTGTGAGCTGTCAGGTCAGTTAAATCAATTATTCACCATTTGTTCAATTTAGCTTTGTATAAATCTTCATTTTCTCACTCAGCAAATTCCAAATTTACTACAAAGCCTTATGCCATGTCTGTAATGAGAACAGACTGAAAAATATAAAAAGGCAGACAGCTTACTAAATTTATAAGCAATTGCTTGAAAAAAATTATCAATGTCTACACTTCGCTTTATTTTATCTGGAGTGTGATTTTTGTGCATAAATCATACATGATATATATATAAATTTACATTTTGAGATAGAAGGATTCAATTCCATCCATTTCTTGACTGTTACATACAGTAAGAGATTAAGACATTCCCATAAGGACTGAGTGACTGAGTAGAGAAGGGATTCACAGACTTTCAAGGCTAGAAAGGACCATTACAGACTGTGACCTCTTCGATCACATACACCATAAAACTTCACACTGGAATGACTGCAACAAGCCCATGTTGATTGAACTAGATTGAACTAGATTGAACTAGACCATATCGGAAGAACTTCTTTTTCTCCCTAATTTGGCCATAACTTGCTGCTTCCATCAAATGTGGAAATAAGTATATAGACCAAGGTTAAAAAAAAATTTGCTTTCTTGTGTAGCCAGAGAGCCAGCAGTCAGGCTAGATCCAAAGTCTGATCTGTTGCACGATGTACAACTGGAATGCATTGCTAGGAAAAGTTATTTGCATTAGAGATTTAAATGCAGTATTGTTCAAGGAGCATGGAAACTGTGAGATTATCTACCTTACTTATGCACCTCAATCCTGCCCAAGAAAAAACCCTCAGCTGAGAAGTTAATTCAATCTCTCTTTTTTCCGTGCCCGGCTTTTCCTGACTGGACTCTGGCTATGTCAATGGATTGGAAAAAGGGAAAAATTAATGCATGAAACCAACTGATTTGTTGGTTTATTGATTAAAGATTATCATTTATTAGCTGAGCAATGGGAGCTAGACATGTATACTTTTAGTGTCGCTTGCTTGTGAAGCAAAGTGAGTTCACTCTAACCACAGAAAAGCTCAGATCTAAGGCTAGTCTGCTTTTTTTGCAGTGGTCATTACCTCATTGATTTCTGTAGTGTTCATTGTTTTATTAACTGAAACGTGTATAATGAGGCCTCTGGTGTACTAAATTAGAATTTTTTTCTCTTTTCTCTCTGTAATCCTCTTTTGAACACAGTATTGAGTTATGAGAAAATATTAAATCATGCCTTCCTTTTTCCTGTCTATGTCCAAAATTTGAGTTGAACAGAATTCTTCAAAGGACTAATCATAAGAAGGTCCAGATTCTGCATTTGTTTACCATGTTGTAGGATGTAGTTCTACCCCCAGCTCCTTCAGACATAAAGTTTCCAGTTCTATGCACACCGAATTAGGTTTACATAGCTGAATTGTCTTTATGGAGCATGGCTGTCCTCATGAACTGTCCTTGTCACTGAGTGCTTTGAAAGAGAGTTGTGTTACTTTGAGTAGAAAATGGAAGCAAATCTAGCATTCAGTAGAAGAATTATAACACGTGGAAGATAACCCCAGAACACCAGGGAGAAACATAGCTGAAATATGCAGAGTCTGAATTCTTGCATTTCATTCATATTTCATTCTATTAAATCCAAGAGTTTAGAGAGTATGAAACAAGCAAACTATACAATCTCCTTGGTCATCTGGGTTTAAAGATGGATTAAACAGGACATGAAACGTGCCAAAAAAAGGTGATATGAGTTTAGCTGAAGGATGGATATGTATTTTCTGAGTCCTTCCATTTCTGACTGTCATAATTTCTATTGTTCCCCAAGGCCTCTTACCACCCAGAATGATGTTTTCTGGAGCATAAATTTCTGGAGCATGATGTTTTCTGGAGGGTGATTTTGTTTCTGTACAGTGAAGTGGGGATGGTTGGGCACCACCTGAACAGAAGCGACAACAGTTCAGTCTGTCTATACTGCATAGCAGGTAGATATTGGCAAAGGTGAGAGATGAGCTGCTTGCTTTTGAGAAACCAGAATATAGGAGGAGCTTTCTGTGCTCCACAGCAAAAGAGTAGCTGGAGTTGAGATGTAAAGTCATTGCTCCTCCAGGTGTTTCTGTGAATTGTCAGTCTGTCCTTGTGGTGGACTGGACCAAAAAGCATCAAATGGGATGAGCCATTCACTGCTACAGAACAGGCTACTTTCACAGTGTCACACAGTTACTGTGTGACAGATTGATAACTGGACAAGCAGCATAAGTTACAGATGTGCACTTGGAAAATATAAAACATTACAGCCCCAAATCTTTTCTTGGACAGAAGGGTTTGGAGAGGTCTTTTGGAAGAGGTATTAGATATACAAAAATTCATGAGAGCCTCTACATTTTCTAGAGGAGTCTGGTACAGAGAGAGGTGTTCAACTTAAAGCATGGCTGGTGTTCTGTATCATACTATGTTACTGACTTCCCATTCCTGAGTAGACACTTACTTTTTTTCTGCCTTTCATTTCCTCATCAACAAGGACAAAGTATCTCTAAAAGGTAAGGACATAATATCTGCAAAGTATTCTGAAATATAATTTAAAAATTTTACATTTCTCTGGTTTTAAACCTAGGGTATTTGGAAGAAAAAAAATACATTAGACATCCCAACAAAATATCAAAAGCCAGCCTCAGAAAAATAGGTTCATGAAATCATTAATTCTTTAAAAGCCCATCAGTTTAGTTAGTTACTGAAGACACTTGCTCCAGAGAGGCCTTCTGCAAGATTTTTATCCCATGGAAATTAGTATGTCAAAATAAGTTGCAAGTCTGACATTTCTTCCTTGTCTATCCATGCAAGAATGTAGTAAAAGAAAAAACTAAATTAAACATTTATGACAGAAACTGTTTGAAAGCTGAGATAGGAACCAGCACTAATGTGCCAACTTTCCAGTCTGGTACCTTGCAGACAAGCTTTGTCCCTGATTATTCTGCCTATGTTTCTTGGCTATTTAAAAAGCATCGTTGTTGAGAAAACACCCCTTGTTACTTAGGTACTTAGGTAGGAATTGATTTCTTCCCTGCCACTTCTAAAAATGATTTTTTTTTTTTTAAATGACAAAATCTGCCCAGCCAAATGTTGAAGCATGTACCCAGTGTTGTGTAGACAAGGGCAAAACTGGCCTATAGCCTCAATGTTGATTACAAGACTACCAGTCCCTCAAAATCCTCTCAAAAAATGGGAGTGTCATAGAACCATAGAATCATAGAATAGTCTGGGTTGGAAGGGACCTTTAAAGGTCATCTAGCCAACTCCCCCTGCAGATCTTCAACTAGATCAGGTTGCTCAGAGCTCCGCCCAACCTGACCTTGAATGTGTCCAGGGATGGGGCATCTACCACCTCTCTGGGCAACCTGTGCCAGTGTTTCACCACACTCATTGTAAAAAATTTCTTCCTTATATCTAGTCTAAATCTACCCTCTTTTAGTTCAAAACCATTACATCTTGTCCTATTACAACAGGCCCTGCTAAAAAGTCTGTCCCCATCTTTCTTATAAGCCCCCTTTAAGTACTGAAAAGCCCCAATAAGGTCTCCCCAGAGCCTTCTCTTCTCCAGGCTGAACAACCCCAACTCTCTCAGCCTGTCCTCGTGGGAGAGGTGTTCCATCCCTCTGATCATTTTTGTGGCCCTCCTCTGGACCCATTCCAACAGGTCCATGTCCTTCTTGTGCTGAGGGCTCCAGAGCTGGACGCAGTACTCAAGGTGAGGTCTCACCAGAGCAGAGTAGAGGGGCAGAATCACCTCCCTCGACCTGCTGGCCACACTTCTTTTGATGCAGACCAGGATACGGTTGGCTTTCTGGGCTGTGAACACACATTGTTGGCTCATGTCCATCTTTTCATCCACCAGTACCTCTAAGTCCTTCTCCACAGGGCTGCTCTCAATCCCTTCATTCCCCAGCCTGTATTGATACTGGGTGTTGCCCACATCCAGGTGCAGGACCTTGTACTTGGCCTTGTTGAACCTCATGAGGTTCACATAGGCCCACTTCTCCAGCTTGTCCAGGTCCCTCTGGATGGCATCCCATCCCTCAGGCTTGCCAACCGCACAACTCAGCTTGGTGTTGTCTGCAAACTTGCTGAGAATGCACTCGATCCCACTGTTTATGTCATTGATGAAGATATTAAACAGTACTGGTCCCAGTATGGACCCCTGAGGGACACCGCTTGTCACTGATCTCTGTCTGGACATTAAGCTGTTGACCACTGCCCTCTGGATGCGACCATCCAACCAATTCCTCATCCACCAAACAGCCCACCCATCAAATCCATATCTTTCCAATTTTAAGAGAAGGATGTTGTGGAGGACTGTGTCAAAGGCCTTACAGAAGTCCCGATAGATGACATCCATTGCTTTTCCCTTGTCCACTGATGTGGTAACTCCCTCGTAGAAAGCCACGAGGTTGGTCAGGCAGGACTTGCCCTTGGTGAAGCCATGTTGGCTGTCTTGAATCACCTCCCTGTCCTCCGTATGCCTTTAGCGTAGCTTCTAGGAGGATCTGTTCCACGATCTTCCCAGGCACAGAGGTGAGGCTGACAGGTCGGTAGTTCCCAGGGTCCTCCTTTCTACCTTTTTTACAATTGGGTGCAATGTTTCCCTTTTTCCAGTCACCAGGGACTTCACCTGACTGCCATGACTTTTCAAATATCCTGGAGAGTGGCTTGGCAACTACATCAGCCAATTCCCTCAGGACTCTGGGATGCATCTCGTCAGGTCCCACAGACTTATGTCTGTTCAGGTTCCTCAGGTAGTCACGAACTTGATCTTCCCTTACAGTGGGAGGGACTTTGCTCCCCTAGTCCCTGCCTTGTGGTCCATCCATGTACCTGGCAGAGTACCAGGCTTGTGAAATCTACAGCCATCTTTCAGCTGTTTTTCTGTGACAATATTACTAGGAATACATGCAGACTAGCACTTGCTATTGAGCTTCTTGGTGAAAGTCAGAAGAATGGCTTTTAAAACAGCTGTCTTGGATGCTGTTGGATCAGTGGGAGAAATTATTTTCCATCACAGTTCTTCCCAAAAATAACAACACAGTCCTGGCTACTGTTTCAGCCTGGGTTACTGTGGTACAAATATCTGAAGCAATTCAGAAAATATGACCCACACCATGACCCAACACAAAAGTTGTCACCCTACACTGTTTTTTCAAATCCCACTTTGTTAACTGGCAACTTGGACTTGTTGCAGGTCCCAAGGAGGGAGCAGAGGTGAAAGGATAGTTGTGTCAGTGCTCCCATTTGAAAGGCAACTTATGGTTATCTGTGACTTTGATGGATGCAACTTTGATGGAGATTAAAAAATGGTCTTGGCTACTTGGGCTCCGACCATTAGGAAGTATTGGAATCAAAAGAGGTTTTCCAAGCAAAGGCTTGGCAAGCAGACATTTAAGACCTACAGTCCTCTTCCCACCTTTTAAAGAATAAGGGGTATCTCTGTGAGGTAAGATTTCACCAAAAAAAAAAAAAAAATCAGAGCTATAGAACAATTAAAAGGAAGAACAGCCCTGAACACTGAAACATTAGGAAAAACAAACAAACAAAATTACTTTTACTGTGGGTGGTCACTGCTGAACATCTACAGCACTGTGTAGGAAATGGACCACTGTCCAATACATCATGTCCTGTCCTGAGCCATAAAAAGCTTCGAATTATCCTGGTTAGCTTTCTCGCTCCAAGTTCTCTATGGTCTCTATTAAGGCAAACTCATGTTGTGGAGGATGAGATATTTTTCCATGAGCCACGTCTCTCCTCTAAAGGATCCTCTCAGGGTATCTGTAACTCATCTTGCAAAGGCTCAATATATAAGCTCTGATGTCAGAGTATATTCACAGAAGTGTTTAGCAACATAAAATCATCTGAAGATGCTATACAAGAATAATAAGTTGGTGATAATATTTTCCAAATAAAACCATTCAGGATAAAAATAACTTTCTTTTTTTTATAATGTCAAATTAAAGGATGAGCATTGCATCAGCAGACTTTCACAACACATTAAAAATCCCAGAGAAACAATACATCATACATGAAGAGCTTCCTACCAGATTCATGCAGCTAATGAAATTCTGTGCAACTTCTTCCAGGAAAATAGCTTGCGTACTCTGAAGCTATATCCAGGATTTTTACAAACTGTTCTGCATGATTCATTCAGTGCTTGGTAGATTAGATGTTATTGAATTCACATGAGTTCACGTTAAATAAATAAAGTGAAACACAACAGCTGGGGCTACTCATCACTCAAGCACATGACATCCATTGCCAAACCCAAGAGAGACTCAGTAGTGTTGTAATTACCAAACTGGGTCAGTGGTGAAGTTGAAAGTGGGGACTGTTATAACACCAACTCCTTGGATTATCTGTGATCAGAACAAAATATCAGGGAGGTCTGTAGTATACGGCAAGTAGCAATGGCCCAGGCCTGTGCACAAGGAATTGCTACATGGAGGACCAGCATTTCATCCTGTAAAATTCCATTACATGGAAAAGTGTAAGTTGGAGCAGTCTCATCCCACGCATTATAGTGAATTGGACGGCCTATGTTGCAAGTGCCACATGTGCAGAAATCCAACAGAGATTAGGGAGCACGGGTTTCTCTGCTTTAAACTTACAGTGATTTCTCCCCACATGGCTGTTCACAGCTCTGTGTTTGCTCTGTGTTTCACCAGGGCCAGGCACAGGAGCAGAAGCAGAGGAAATGGAAAAAAGAGGGGGTATGCGACTATAGAACGAGCCTGTCAAGGAAGAGCAAGGGCTTGAGATCAATCTGTGCCAGGCACAAGCAGCGCCAACTTCACACTACAAGAAGGAGGGAGACTACAGCTCTGGGCAATTCAAGGTCATTTTATTAATGTTAGCTCAGCCTCCATGACAAAGGTCTCAAGCCTATATACAGTGCAGGCTAGAAATGTTAATGTACATCAAGAGGAGTCAAGGGAACTATGGGACTAGTGCAGCATCTGGCTTGTTTGAACTTTCCTACCCTGCAAGACCAGGAACAGCTGGAGAGAAGAAGAGAGTGGCCTTTGGCACGAGTCTGCTGCAAGACTCAAACTCAGAGTTTCCATTCCACAGCAAGACACCTTCACCACTCAGCACCCCACCCCTGGCGTGTGCATACTCATTCTTTGTTTTGATAAGCAAATCAGTACGTACTTTAATGTATTATACCTGGGGGAATTTAACTCAGTACGCTGTGCTGAGGTTCCAAGAGGATGTAGTTCTTTTTGATGCCAGTAATTTGTTTTTTGTTTCTTTTCCAAATAGGACAAAAAAAAAGCTAGGGCTGGCTTTTTGCCTGGTTTCCATTCCAAATCACCATTTATCCCCTTGCTCAGCTGACATCAGTGGCAACGTCAGAAAATCTTCCTCTTGCAAACTATCATAAACAATACAGATACACAGGAAACAAAAATAACTGAAGAGGACACAGGAGTCACTACTCAGCTCTTGCTCTCATCCTTGTCACTGCATTCTGCAATGCTCAAACATTTGCCCTCAGGAGTGGCAAATAGCCCTGCATCACAACCACCAAAGGATGCACATGCCTGGATCCCACCTAGGGATCCAACTCACAGATTACAGTTCACACCCTCTGCTCAGCTGTTATCCACCTGGAAGCATCTAAAACTCTATACATACCTCAATTTTGACCTAGGAAGTCACCTAAAATCTGCCTTCGTACATATGCAAATGCACTTTCCTTTCAAGAGAGAAGCAGCGAGGGGTCATAACCAAAATTTAAATGCTTCAGATTCTCACTTAAGTGAGTAAAGAGTCTCACTCAGAAATCTGAACTGTACCCAGAATGAAATTATGGCCACCACATTCTTGTAAGACTCGCTCCTGTGGGATGCTGAGCTTTGGCATTGGTGAGCATGACAGGGGGATTAAAGAAGCTGGGTGACAGCGTCAATATAAGCAGTCCCTCTAATATGTCTGGGTTGAAACAGTATGGCATTATAGTTCAAGTCAGTAGCTGATAGTTGATATTAGCAGTCATACAGAAACACCCAGACCCATTTTCCTCCCTTCCAGACTCTTTCTTTTAACGTTTGTTAATTTACCTGCTGTTTTAGTACAGGCTGGAGAAAACTCTTAGCTCTGATTTCCAGTTACTCACCCCCTAAGAATACAGTGCCAAAGATGGGAGACATTAGCAGGCTCTTTTAGGCAAAATTTTAGAAATGTTTACGGCAAGGAAATCTGGGGGCACAGATGTTAAATGTTATCTGTTATACCTTTCTTGGAGAGCTATATTTAATGCAACCAACTCAGTTGTCATGAGTGGGGCAGAGCCACAGAATAGAAAGGGTCCACTTAATGCTGAGCCTGTCACTTTATAAGGCTACACCAGGTCAAGAAAGAGGGAGAGGGAACCTCCACAAATAGCAAACGTCTCACAGCTTAAAAATCATGACAAGTCTTCCATTTGAAACAACTGCAAGGAGGGTGCTGAGAAGACTGAAACTTTGAATATCCCTTGTTCAGCAAGCTGCCTCACTGGGCTGGGAACGTGTTGGAGCTTGCAGTCCTGGAGTCTAACATGCTCCCTCTGTTCATCTGTTCACTCTTCCATGATTTTATAGCTGCTTTATATAATGAGTATGCAGGCACCTTACACCGTCGGGTGTGTGCAGTAGTAAGATTTTAGCTGCCACTACAAACTGCAGCTGGTATTTTTAAAAAAGCTGCAACATTTTCCTTTCAGTTTTCACTATCCCTTGAGGCTACTGCTGGCATTTCAGCGGCAAAAGAAACTGCAGAGGACTCAGATGAAGCATTTTTGAGTGCTCTTGCATTTTTACAGGAGAAGAGTGTTTGAACCACACCCCGGAAGATTTTCACTAGAGCCAAGCCCTGTCCTCAGATATGTCGTATATAGGCAGCATTCAGCTCCCCTTCAAGACCTGCCAAGACTCATGTGCCAAGTGTGAGACTCACACAGCCAAATCCTCCTCCCCCAGATACTGCTGCCTCCTGGCATCTCTGTCTGTGCCTCCTGCATTTACAGCACAGCCCCTCTCTTCCACTGCCTCTCTCCTGCTTTGGGACCTGGTTAGTCCAGTTTGTGGACTATCTATCTGGTCTGCTCCATCTCGACGATGGGGCCCACTCCTCCAGTGCATATGCTGCAGTGATTTATTTCTTTTTTCCCACCCTGAGTAGTCACTCACTCATCAGTGAGCCTTTCCCTGTGATTTGACAACAGATAGCACTGCCTTGTGCGTCAAAGGTGAGGTCTGCATTTGGTTGCTGGCAATGATGGCTAGCATGACGGCTAGATGACGGCTTTTTCCATATGTTGTTACTAATCCCATTTCATTCAGGTCAGTATTTGGCCAATTTTGTCAACTCCAGCTCTCCCAGCATGAGACACAAGCCTTATGGGTGAAGCTAAGGTGTGCAAGGGCTTCTGAGCTCCTTTGACTGAGGCTCACATCCCCAACCACTGTGCAGATTTAAGGCCAGAAGGGTGGCTCCAGCTGTCAGATCTGACTGGAATGGTGCAAGACATAGAAATTCATGCTGTCATTTCCTCATTCAGCACTGTCACGAGTCATCTGTCTGTGCAAGAAGTAAAAAGGGAACCATATAGATCAGATGATTTGACCATAGAGAGGTATCAACGAGGTGATCCATTGCTCCCATCCCTCCAGCTTCTGCCCTCTGAGACTGCAGTTAATTAAGTTTAATGCCCTTGGATGTAAGCAGCTGCTGTAAGACACATCCCCCCAGCCCTCAGAGTTCAGGGGGAAATTCAGGATGGCTCCTGTGTGATCCTGTTTTTGGCAGCCACTTCTGATAGACTGGAGGGTGGCAGCAGATGAGGATGCAAGGGGCAGGCTGGACTACGGCCCAGGGGCAAAAGAGTGCATTCCTTCATGTTGTTATAAGCACAAATGGTAATTACAGGATAATTTGGATTGGCTTTCAAACTGCACTAAAGACCCTTTCTGCAGCTTTGGCAACATAAGATGACCTAGCTGAGGGGACAGAAACAGCTCGTAAGAAGGTGGCTGCAGCAAGGGCACAGGCAAGGAAGAATATGCTGACCCTCTCAATGCCTGACTAAAGGGCAGGGTCAGGACAAATATATTCAAGTCCTGCTGGCTGCTGCTACCTCCCTGCAGCAAAACAGGTTTACTGTGTGGTCTGGGATGACAGTTGTGGTCACTGGTGAGCAAACAGTGCCAGTGACAGCTAGGAGAAGGGGATGAGGGGTAGCAAATGTGTCCCAGTGTTTGTCCTGCCTAGCACAGTGCTCCTGTTGCAGGGTGCAGAGTGACCCAGACAGTTGGGCGGTTTTGCTCCTAGCCCCACTTTGGCTGGGAAAGCCTGGAGGCAGGCTGGGGGTGGAGGAAGCTGCAGCTGCAGCCTGGAGTGCTCTGGCTAATCTCTTCTCAAAGCTGCTCTAAGATCTGGACAGCCCCAGGCTGCCTAAGAGCAAGGGGAAGAGGAAAGGTTATAAAAAGGCCTGTGTGTCCTCTTCCTTCTTTCTTGCCCCAAGCATAAGAAGCAGACTCGGGCCTGCTGGGTTTCTACAAGCAGAGCACGTTTCTTTAGGAGAAACCCTGGCTCTTGGCTCCATAGCACAGTTTAGGAGAAAAGCCGTCCTTTCTCACACCTGCTTGCCACGGCAGAGGAGCCTGTGTGTCAGGATCCCCCCACCCAACGCAAGCCCAGGGGCTGTCAGCGATGGAGAAGCAGCCACAGGAGACCCAAGCCGGTGCTTTGGGGATGCAGTGTGCAAAAATCTGCCACATTCGTTGGCTCTTTTGTTTCCTGACATTTGACACTGAATACTTAAAAAAAATAAAATATCTAGAGCGATTATCTTTTCATTCTGCTTTTAAGGAGGACTTTGGCAAAGGAAAACACTAACTTTTGACTTTTTTCTTCATTCCCCCTCCTTCCCGCCTCCCTGGCCGCTGGTAGGAAGGAAGCAGGCGGGTGGCGCGGCTGCGGCCGGCGGGTCCCTCGGCGGGGACATGCTGCCATCCAGCGGCAGCGACGACGCCGGCCCCGGGGCCGGGGGGTCCCCCCGCCCCGCTCGGGCCCCCCGGCCGCCCTCCGCCGCTCCCCTCCGGGGACGGAGGATGCTCTGCGGGAGAGAGAGCAGCAGACCTGCCGGCGGGCTCTCCCCGCCTGGCTCCCCGCCTGCCCCGCCGCAGCGCCCCGGCGTCGGGGTGCGGTGCCCCCCGGCTTAGCGGGCCCCTCCGCCTCACGGCGCTGCGGCCCTTGCCGCTGAGCTGAGCTCCTTCGTGCCCAATTAACCCTCCCGCCCAGCTTCCCTGCAGCAAAGGGGTTCACGGAAGGGAAAGGGGAGCATGCCTTTCCTGCTTGTATCTCCCTCTGTTTGGCAAGGATGGACAAAGACCTGATTTTTAAAGATTTTTAAGAATTTTTAAAGATTTTTAAGTGATGCCACCCGTGGTACCCAACTTCATCTCTCCTTTTCGAAGCTGCTGATCCCCCCAGGTCAGTGAGAGTTTAGCAGCTGTAGAGGTCGCACCCAAGGCAAGTTGGTGCATTTAAATAAAGCACCTGAGAAATGACAGCCTTGAACATTCATCCACAACCACTCACCCCCTTTATGTCTCTCATACAGAATGGAGGTCACTACACAGGACAAGCCCGCCAGTACCTGACACCATGGTGTTGCATACATCCCAGCATGGGAGCTGGTGATACCAGCTCAAGTATTCCTGCCCCTTCCTGCCTCCACCACTCAATCCAGACCTTTCTGCTTCCCTGTCTGCAGTTTGACACTTGGGTGTGTCGGTCTGTTTTATTTTCAAACAGGTTTCTTCCTGACTCTGGGTTACTCAGGCAACTGCATTACAAGCGATCCCAGCTTGACTGAAGAGAAAATAGGAAGTATCAGGGCAGGAACCAAACCGTATCCCGAGACACACGGTGTCAGGGATGTGTGTGCTACATTGGCTTAGGTGGGAACTCACAGTGAGGTATAGGATGGTGTCCTACAACAGGGCTCTTAAGCACAAGGACCTTCAAGGTGGCAGATGTCCAGCAATAGCTCAGTACCTTGAGCTATCTCCAACTTCATCATCCAACTTGCTGTCCAACAGAGTATGGCATAGGAGGAGATATCATACTGCCTTGCTGGGAAGATGTGAGGTGTTGCCTTACATGCAAGTGTGAGGCACTAGTCAAACAGATCTTGCATGTCCATTGCAAGAGGCCTGACAGTCCTGCATGACACAATGGATGTCGACTTTACCTGTAAGTGTACATACACATGAAAACACTCATTCTTGATGGGCCAAGGTCTCAAACGAAATGCAAAGTGCGGATAACTGAGGTCAGTGATTTTCTATGACTAAAGAATAAAGCAAAAGGGTTTTTTTCCCCATCTGTGAACTCTGAACAGTTTTCCGAGCAAGACTGAACCTGGAGAGAGTGGCAAATCATAACTGCAAACTCCAGCTGATATGCTGGCAGATCCCATACTGCAAATCTGGGTGTGCATGTAGATCAGGGAGGAAAACAGAGTATGCCTCACCCAGACCAGCCAACCCATCAAGTAACAAACCCAATGCAATACAAAGGGAAGGAAGCCTCCATTGAGGGGAGTAAGAGGGAAGATGGGACAAGGGTATTTGGGGCCATCAGTTGTGCTGTGGTGCCTACTGGTGTTTCATGGAGTGGAATTTGCCAGAGGTGAGCATTCCAAATTCCAGATGGGTATCATGTAGGGCTACGCAGGAGGAATGCTCCCCAGTGCAGGAAATTGTACCTTATTTTTCAGACCTTTCATCAGGAAGGAACCTTGACTTCTTCCTCTGAAGGACTGTTGTCCAAACACAGGGTTTCTCTGTGTTAAGGACTCATTGAGCTTCAGTCTGAGATAGTCTTTTTGTTCTGTGTTTTCCTTTGCTTGTCAGTGCCTGGTGATGAGGGACTTTGAGGTCTAGGACTGAGGACTCACAGGCATTTCAAAATGCAATACAAATTTGTATGGAGAGTTTTCAGCTAGGTTGAATAATCGTTTATCCATTTTTGATGAGAACCCTCAAAACTACTGCCCTGGTCCACAATGTCTCTGGGGGTTTAAATGCAGCACGGCCCATTGTCCTTTAGGACTCCCAAATGAGTGGGGATGATTGAGGCCACAGGAAGACCATGTTCACAGTGGCTAAATTAGACTCATCCTCCTACAGCAGTTCTCCTGTGTGCACTGTCCTCCCAATCTGGACAGAGGAGGACTTTCAGGGAGAAACTGAGGAATGCCTCAAAGCAAGCAGAGATCTGGTGGGATCATGTCTCTTCACAGACAGTGTTGATGGGAATGAAGGAACCAAGGGCTTAAATCTCTCCTTACCATCTAGTCCCATCTGATCCCTGGGGACAACCACACAGAAATGTATGGAAACCTCTAACCCTGTTGAATTCAAAAGGAAGAGTGAGGGCTGTGGGATTTCAGCAGCTTACAGACAGGTGATGATTGTCTTTTAATTTCTACTCATTTCAAATGCATATATCTAAAACTCTGCTGATCCCAGTTCTATTAGTTTTCTCTCTGAGGAATAACACTGTCACGTTTGGGAACAGGAGAACAGGACACCCTACACCACCTCAAAAGGGCAAAGGGAGGAGGCTGTTTCACCACCAATTTTTTCTCCTCAGACAAGTTTAACTGGGGTGCTGATGGCCCTGGTGATCAAAAGAGAAGTTAATTCTCTGGGTTTATGTCAAAAATTACCTCCTTCTGGTGTATCCCTCCCTCTGCCTCTCCCCACCTCTTCTGTGCATCTGAATCTGTTTGCAAGCCCTTTCCACCCCACTTAATCCCCCCTCCTCTTCTCATGGTAAAAGCCCTCCACACTAGGCTTCAGCTGTTTTTCGGAGCTTGTCTGTTCACATCACTGAGCAAGAGATGAAGTAATGAAAATTACAAGCTGTGGAAATTTGATCTCTCTATTCTGTAATTACTGCTCTCTGAAATCTGAGAATATATATTTACTTTAATATTCTTGCAGAGGAGGGGAAGTATCCCGAAGGCATAAAGCAAAGAGACAGAGAGCTAGGAAGAAGGAATAGCATGAACCCATTTGTACTTGATTAAATGTTATATACAGTAGTGAGTCGATCTTGCCTTTAAGGCTGACACAAAATCACAGCATTGAACTCATCTTGATATTTAGAAGCAGTTAACACTTCCTCTTTGCAATGTACATTTATATATAGTAATTTGAACGTGAGGAGTCCTCATCTTCTTCTGCTTTCCCAACACATAATTACCAGTGTTTGCCATTTCATGATGATATATTGGCATTTTGCTTAATACCATGGATCCTGGAGTCTCGTGAACACAGCAAGAATCGTAGCTGTCATTCATAAAATAAAGTGAAAGAAACTCAATTTATTGATCTTGAAATTATCACAAAAAGATGGAAAATATGAACTGAATAAACTCTAAAGGGTTAAAATCTGAAATAAATTAAAAGATCTGTTAGAATTTGTTTTAAACTTGTCTAGAACTTCTAAAAAAGCCATGATTTTGGGAAAGCAAGTTGGCATATGCTATGTCAATACTACTATTGCTGTTACAATAATTTCTAAAGAGGTCCAAACATGGCTGACTTGGTAGGTCTTATATAAAGCAAAGTCAGTCTCTGCCCTGAAAACTTAGACTCTATGTTCTATGAGTTTACTGCTCAGATAAAACCATGGAATAAACATGAAAGTCAAGTTCATCGATGACCAGGACTAAAGGACTAAGGAAACTCTGGCCTTCACTAGTGTAAATCTTCAATGTTTTTCTCTGCTGGCCCTCCAAAACCTGTAAAGGAAAAGGTCCAACAATTCTCTTTCCAGAACTGTGTGGTTTTCCTTTCTCATAACATTCTTCCACATACGTGTCCATTATGTCTATTGTCTTCCTGGTTCTATTGTTCCTTGGACTTCTTTAATGAAGAAAAAAATAATTGAAAAAATTGCATAATCAAAAACATACTGCTAACAATTGTCTTGTGTAAACTGTTTCAGAGGTATCTGAATGACAAGACCTTCTTTTTTTTCTGATCCAATCTAGTCCAAGAGTCATTGCCTTCATCCACTTCATATATTTACAATAAATACAATCCTTGCTGAAATATCAGTTGAGCAACAACAAAAGTCTGGCAGCTGAATTGACTTCAGAAAGGTAGCCAAATCAACCTCCCAAGGTTTTATCTACTTCTTTTTTCCCCCCAGGAAAAGTATGTCGTGAAGTCGTGTATCTTGCAGGACTTCAGAACCATACTTTTTGAGCCCTATTGTTCCTGGTAACCTGGTATCACAAAGGCATAAGAATCAAAACAGGGAACATTCTAGAGCACGAAGATGTCTACTGAGTACAAATTTCTGATTGTCAGCCAGTAATGGCTGACGTATTTAGGGGACAAGCCCATTGGTCAAGCTATTCCGTAATTCTCTTACCCTTCTGCTCAGTGTACTATGAGGGGTAGGGGCCTGAACGGATGCTGTCTGTCCTTTGTCACCCCCTCATTATTTTTGTAAGTTCTGGGAAAACTTCATGAAGAAGTTTCTATGAAGAAAATATTCTTCATATGTTTTTCTCATTTTTCCTCACAGATTATTAATTATATGAAATAAGAATCCGTTATCTATTTCCCACCATCCTTTCTCTCACTGTTCTCAGGACATTGATGGAACTAGCCAAGTAATTAACATGTGCAGTTGGTTTAATTTCATGTTTGTTTGCTGCCTGAAACAAATTTACCCCTGTCAGCAGTGGGCCATCCCTAGAGGATATAGCTTTTGCTACAGCTTTTGCTTTTATAACCTTCTGCTGCTATTGAGAAGAAAGAATTTCTAAGTTATTAATTGAAGTTTTACAGATCAAAAGTTAAGGCAGACTAAGCAATCTTTGAAGTATTCTGCCTAACTTAGGTCTGGCCCCTCAAATTGCTGCAGGGAATTTGGCCAATTGAACTACTAAACTCAAAATCTAAAAAGAAGTAAACTTTTAAAAATTTTCATTATCTAGACAACAAAGCTGTAAGAAATCAGGATTTTCCAATATTCTTGTTTACCTGTGCTTGAAAGTTATCTGGAATAGCCTGAAGATTTTTTTATAGCCTGGTGCTTAAACACATTTCTTGTGCCTCATCCCACCCTCTTCCACCCCAGAACAGGAAGCAAATAATTTTAAATGCAGTATGCTTCTATCATGTTTTGGGAGCATCTCTTTAGTCTGAGTTACTAAAGTCTATCATTCATTTTTGAAAGAAGGTTAAAAGCCAGATGCGTAATCTCTCTCTGTCATCAGTGCAGAGAAAACAGACACCTCCAGAGAGAGGTTCTTGTCACCAGCCGTAGCTACTTATCTCAGAAGGTCTGCAGGGAGTCTAGATGACTAACAAACTAGATATTTAACTTGCAGATGGCTTAAATCAGGTGAGATGAGTCATATCATAGGACTTTCCTAGAGTCTCTATGGCTCATACCTAAATCCAAGCTAGCCTATACCCAATTCCAAACATCCAGCTTTTTAACTGTTCAAATAACCGTTCAAATAATTGGCCCTGCTAGGAGTCATACAAGAAAGTATTTGTACCTATATGCATCTAGCATTTTACTTCAGCTGTGGACTGATGGAAAGAAAACCATTTGTGAGATCTTTCCTAGAGCTTTCATCTGCTTCTGAAGTTCTGCAGGTGTACACAACAACAGTAAGTCAATGAAACCCAGAGCACCCCAAAGGCCCTAAGGATTTTGCTTTCACTGACTAATCCACGGTTAGAATTTCTAAAACAATACATTGAAGAAAAAGTTTGTTATAAACAGCTTACTACATCCTCCTGCCACTCCAGCCACTACCCACATCCAAGATGAACCTGAGAGATACAAGGGCAAAACAGTTGTAGGTCCCTTTTCCACCTCCTAGCTCCAGTCTTGTTTCTGACAAAGTTAGATGACAATGCAAGTTAAAGCCAACATCATTGCAAGTTCCCTCCCTGCTCTAGGGAACCGGATACACTTCTTTTGCAGCTGCTCTGGTTCATCAGAGCAGGGCAGAACAATTAGGGTCTGTATCTGATGTATGGATCCCTGTGTAAAGAAAGTCACGGTTAATAGAATCTTTTTTTGCACATAAGACTCAATACTTTCTTCTGACCTTATTTATATTAGTCCAACAACTGATAGTGCTTCTGCCTTCAGTGAAGCTGCAACTGGTTTTAATCCATACATGTGATCTCACAGTCATTGAAATCAGATGTAAAAAACCCCAAATAAATCACTTCCTTGACTAACTAGAATTACTCTTTACTGTATATTCCAGTGTTCAGGCTGAATGCCTCTCCTCCACAAAGATCTAATGTATATTAAAAGCTCAAGAGAAGTCATTCCAATCAATTGGATCAATGATATACCAACTAAAACTACATTAAGTAGGACCTTGACACAATAAACTAAGACAACTAGGAAAGGAGTTGTTTGATTTTATTGGGACGTTGATTTGTGAACTAAAGTTTCCCTAAGTTATGTACTGTAATAGATTCTAACAGCTACTTTAGAGATATTGCAAAGCTCTTCCGGGTCAGTGATCTAAAAAAGCACCGCTAAGCCTTAACCTTGAAAGAACAGTCACACAGCCACAGCAAAAAGGTTTATTTAGTGAACTACCTTTAGTTGTAATTGTTATTTTTCTTGAATTTATATGTGTTCCAGTTGAATAGGTCACTGCCCTTTCTTCATATTGAATATTCTTCAAATACCATTCAGTATTTTTTGATCATCCTTCTTCATGAGATCTAATACCTTAAAGCTGGTTGTCTAATCAAAGCTAATTGTCAAGGCTCACACTATTTTAAGGAGAAAGTGAGGAATATCTACAGGGTAATTCATTTCACCTGCCTTATCCACCATGGGCTGAATTGCTTTCTGGAAGTGGATTTCTATAAGAAAAGATAAGTGCCACCTCGGAGTGAATGCCTGCCTTTATATCTTCAGTTACTTTTATCTCTTTATAGTCCTTCAATCTATTAACTCAAAGCCTCAGTGTTAACTTTGGGCCGTGAGTCATTGTCCTATTATTGCCCTCAAGTGCGTATTAGGGTGTTGTTTATCTAAACCATTGAGTTGCTGTCATGGTTTAACCCCAGCTGGCAACTAAGCACCACCCAGCCACTCACTCACTACCCCCAGGTGGGATCGGGGAGAGAATCAGAAGAGTAAAAGTGATAAAACTCATGGACTGAGATAAAGACAGTTTAATAGGGAAAGCAAAAGCCGCACACGCAAGCAAATCAAAACAAGGAATTCATTCACTACTTCCCATGGGCAGGCAGGTGTTCAGCCATCTCCAGGAAAGCAGGGCTCCATCACGCATAACGTTACTTGGGAATACAAGTGCCATCACTCCGAATGTCTGCCCCTTGCTTCTTCTTCCCCAAGCTTTATATGCTGAGCATTACATCATATGGTATGGAACATCCCTTTGGTCAGTTGGGGTCAGCTGTGTCCCCTCCCAACTTCTTATGCACCCCCAGCCTACTCATTGGCAGGGTGGTGTGAGCAGCAGAAAAGGCCTTGACTCTGTGTAAGCACTGCTCAGCAATAACGAAAACATCCCTGTATTATCAACATTGTTTTCAACACAGATCCAAAACATAGCCCCATACAAGCTACTATAGAAAAAATTAACTCTATCCCAGCCAAAACCAGCACAGTTGCCTTCTAGCTTGGTACACTGTTTCTCTTTCTCCTATGCAATCAATGCAGTCAACACAATACTTTCAACATACCTCAGAAAACCAGATTCCATAACATTTGCTGTCTCATATAGTATATTTATTATATTATTACAGATCCATTTTCTTAGCTAGCAACTCCATGTATATAACAAAGGATCTCATCTGCATGGCCAGAATGGATTTTGCAAGCTAGCTTACACACCACGATGACCAGGACTTTGGTACTGACTGAATAGCAGTTCCTTGGATGATAAATCATAGCTGCTTGAAATGCACACAATTCTGCTTAGGTGTTAAAGTCAAAAGAGTCGACATGGAGGACCTATATTTTGTCACAGTTTCACAGGTGAGCGAGAGAAAGGCTAGTCTGGAAGTCTGGGGAAGTCTGGAGTTACATTTGGCTTTCTTCCCAGGCCTATCTCTTGCTTGTAGCTGGTGGCACATTCCCATAGGTGCATTACACATGGACTTGTTAAAGCAATAACATAGTGTGCATTCAGGAACACACCTGCCTTCATTGATCAGTGGGCACCAGAGCAATACGGAGGAGATAAGACAGTTAAATGCAAGAGGAATGCTCACCCATTGTTTGTGCTGACACATGTTCCAGGCAATAAGTGACAAAACCTTTTAAAAGTCCACCTTATGGAAATAGATGGACTTTTAAAAAATAAATAAAATTTGTTGTGTATGTTACACCCTGATCATTTCCACAGCACTTATTTTTCATCCTGAATTGTGTAGGGCATTCAGAAAGAGGGTATAAAAGACTGACAGGAAGGGAAACTTGCATGATAAATGGTTAGAAACAGCACAAATATTTCCTGCAAATCAGCTAGGATAGTTCACACTTTGTGACTCTATGATGATAAATCCTCACTTGTTTACACAAAACATACGAGGACGATAATATCCTCAGATGAATATCCAGCCATAGCTTATTTCGTTGGCTTTGGCAAAAAGGAACAAAACTTTTCCAACCACTTGGTTGTTCTACCCGTCCCCTGAGAAAAAGCAAATGCTTTCTGACAAAGGACCCTGCAACACGATAAGGATCTAAATATCCAACAACTGACAGCATCTTACTGTTTCCCAGGTAATGTGTCCGTCTCTGCTAAGCTGCTGAGAAAGAGAGTTTAATAAAGTAAGCTGGAGAAAAACAGGTGAATCTCTAGACATAAAGAAGATGACACAGGATTCATGACTAAACTCTTCTCTCATCTGTGATAACAGAAATAAAACAATCTAGACAAATACCAGTCAATCATTACAAACTGTAATAAAGTCATTTCACTGAACTGAGTTATCTTAGACTTACTTTTGTACACACAAGACCCGGAGTGTCCTGCAGGCTTCACAAAACTAAGAGGATCTTGGTGTAAGCCTTATCCTCATGTCTCCTCCACTGTTCACCAGTTGGAGGACAGTATTCCAAATGCAGGGGTATACATTGCAACTATCTCTGAAGAAAGACTGAATCAGAAAGGGTTTTAATCTGGTGATAGAGGGGCATTTAATCATGGTGCATCAAAAAGACTTGTGCAAACATTCTTTTAGTATTCAGCTTCTCTGCCTCAAATTCAGGTTAGAAACAGAAATGCAGCAACCAGCAGCATCCACAGAAAAAAAGCAGCGGGACAACCCATACCCATGTAGCTAGTACTGTTAAATATATTTAATTCAGAGAGGTTATTATTATTTTATTGTTGCTATTGCATTACAGGATTGCCCACATATTTCCTCTGAGATTTGTCTACAGCTGTGTTAGATGCTGTATAAATAGGATAAGGTAGTCCCTGCTGAAGTCAACAGAAAGATGCTTTGATAGAATTTAGACCAAGCCACAGATGTCCTGAAGTTTCCAAGCAGTAGCTATGGAACTAGACAGACTCTGTTCTGTCTCTCTCTTTAAATTCACATGGGGGGAACTGACAAACAAAAATACCAATACAAGGTTTAACACAATGCACAAGATCTGTTAAAAAAGACGGTGGAAGAAGGAGGACAAAGGCAGGTGTATCCTGCAAAGAGTGATATTAAGTCAGATGCTGCTCTTCAGTTTTAATGTATTTAACAGCCTGTGGAGCATTCACTTAGCCAGCAAGGTCACTCCATCTTTGAAATCATGTCAGCTCAGACTTGGGAGTACTGCTTGGTTAAATCTCCATGTTCTCTTGTACTAATAGTGTAAACATTCTCCGCCCTCAAAACAGCCCCCAATGTTTGTCTTTATCATCTTCATATAAATGCCAAACGCTATTTGCTTACGTTTGCATAGAGCCTCTCTGCTTGTCACTATGATTAAAGATCTGGTATCACAGCTGCACAGCACAACCTGAGGGAGAAAAAGGAAGAGTCAGTCTTTTCCTCTCAGGCAGAAAATGTTGTGGAATTGTTGGAACGTTGGGTAGATGCACTTGTTCTGGGGAAAGAAGGGAAAATGTGTTCATCAGAATGAGTAACAGAAACAAAGCAGGTTAAATTATAAACTATACTTGATACCCAAGGGTAGGAATCTGCACATCCTTTTCCTTTCTCTGCCACTGACTGATTTGGTAATTAGGCAAGTCATTTCATCCTCCTCCTCAGCGTTTCCCCTTCCACAATTTATTTTAATCTGTTTAGATCTTGATGTCTTCCAAGAAAGGTTTGCTTCCTATTCTATTTTTATACTGCACCTAGCACAAAGTGACAGCAGTCATTGTTTCAGTGTCTATTTGCTGTAATAAGAAATGATCTAGAAGGTTATTAAGAAAAGGAAGTGAAGATGCTTGTGGGAATAGATCAGTAATTAGGAAGGATATGAATACTTTGTAGAAAGAATAGGATAGATGTTTCAGGGTCCCTTTGAATTGCTGGGTAAGGTCACTAAGTGGCAAAGGGAAGCTTATCCTCAAGTCTGTTACATTCCCCTTGCTTCTGGAAACACTCAGAGGGACAGTACTTGCACAGCCCAATAACAGCTGATCTAGGCCTGGCACCAGTCAGTGTTTTGACAGTCTCCATCTTTTTGCTAATACCTTGCATTTATATAGTGTTTCTTACCAGTAAACGTCAAGTGTTTCCCATTCTCTGCTTAATACTTGAATACCCTGAGGCTCAGACAGCTTGTGTGTGACTCGGGCTGACTCCACATGCCCCAGCCAGCTAGCAAGGCAGCAAGGCTGTGCTGGTAATGGAGCACTGAGTAAGAGGTAACGAGCTAGTAGCAAGCTAGTAACAGAGTGCAGTGATGACAGGCTGTGCTGTAGGTGTTAGGGAACACAGCCACACATGTAGCCAATTCTGTCCCTAAATAAATTCCTCCTTAACCCAGAACATGCTGGTTCAGTATCTCAATGACAACTCTCGTCTCCTCTAGCAGAATTGCCAATCATCTCCCATCAAATTATTTTTAGGCCAGTATTTTTGAACATGGATGTTAAAAACTCCAGTTAATGCAAATGCCTGAGCATGAATTCAGATGCATAATTCCAAGCACATGGATTTTTTTTTTAAGTCTATTTATTTATTTATTTATTTATTTTAATTTGGCAGGGTCAGTGATGTCATGTGACCCTGACAGTCTCCCTCTAGCATTCAATATAACTTAGGAAAATGTTCTTTTATCAGCTTCAAACTCACTGTCTTTCCATGCCATTGAAAGTCTGTATACTGTTGACCAATAATAGCAGTAAGAATGAGCACCCATTTTCATTTTATTCCAAGTGTCCCTACGTGCTCCTTCAGTCTATAGAAAGATGCTGGATGACATCCTCTGTGACTCTGTCCCTCCATCCCCATGTGGACTATTTTCCAGGCCTTTGATAATTTCTGACACCTACCTCTGCCTCTCCCCATCTCCACCTTTTGCCATATCTCACTACCACAGGATGTAGACTTCCAGGTGAAGAAATAATATTTTCTGTAATATTTTCTGCTCTCTTCCATGCTGTTGCTTTCCACTGGCTTGTCTTTCAGCTACCAATACAGAGAGGGAAGGCAATATGCCAGCAAGCCAAGGCTGCTTTCTTCAAGTTAACAGTCTCCGGGCATGTGCTTGCAGCATCCTCAAAGTGCCTCTGTCTTCTGGTTTATCTGTGGGACTTTAAAGAAATGGGATTCAGCCACGATGCCATTTCAAGGCTATTGAGCTACCAAACAGAGTAGCTTCTTTGCTTTTAACTTTCTGGAGAAGCTTAAGTGATTTCAGGAAGGAGCTGTGTGTAAATGTTCTGACTTTCACTGCTATGTGTTTGTTTTAGCCCCGATTTACATTATATGTTATTCAGGTTTCTCCATTAGCTCTTTATGTCCTGCACATCTTCTTCCTGGCTGCCAGCTCCAACTGCTCTCTGATAGTTTCTTGAGATTTGTGCATTGCTAAAGTTTACTGCACTGTTGTCTCACACCCAAGTGGCCAAGTGCTTCTGCTAGCAAACACTGTGCGGGGAGTGTGCCTCTGGGGAACTCCTTTAGAGAAAATTAAAGTGTTCCATGGCAGGCTATCAGCTCTTGCCAGAGTTTTAATCTGTGATTGAACACAAAGCTGACAGCACTGTGGCTGCTGTGGGACTGTGGCCGCTGCCCACCAGTCATCTCATGATACCCAATCAGCCTCCACAATAATCGATGGGAGCTTATCTCATCCGACTTTATCCACCTAAAACTTAGCTCTCTAGTCTCAGCTGACCCATTAGGTTCCTTTGACAGCCAACAGAAAGCTTTCAGCAGTTTAGTCAGCCTGTCCATCTTCAGCATCAAAATTAGATGTACATATAATTAAATATTCCAGGGTGTCTCTATCGTTGAGGCCAACTGGCACATAAGAGGCCTTCTGCCAACTCTCACAAGCTCCAGAACAGAGTAGCTGCATCTAAACCATACCTAGGACCAGTGTGGAGATTCAAGCCCCAGTGCCTGGGTACATGTCTTGGCTTTCCTTTAGGGACTCATGTCGATGGAGCCCTGAAATCCAAAAGGACCTTGGTTGTGTTGGAGCTGTGCAGCTTGGCCTCTGCTTCAAGACTACATCCCACCAGGGAAGAAGTGTTCCTCACCCTAGTTTTTATGGCATAGTTTTTCTGAGGAAAACAGATCCATGTAGCCTTGAGGCTAGAGGTTATTTTAGAGCTTACATATTATTCATGCTTCCTGTTGAAGCTGGCCCACTGCATGGAAGAGAACTCAAGACTCTTGGGCAAGGTGAAGGAAAGAGAAATAAACCTGGCTCCACAGCCTTGTGAGGTCACTCACTTGGCAGAGGAGTCCTGAGTTCCAGTCTTTTCTTTTAGGGATCACAGAATCATGGAATCATAGAATGGTTTGGGCTGGAAGGGACCTTATAGATCATCTAGTTCCAACCCCCCTGCCACAGACAGGAACACTTTCCGCTAGACCAGGTTGCTCAAAGCCCCATCCAACCTGGCCTTGAACACTTCCAGGGATGGGGCATCCACAACTTCTCTGGGCAACCTGTTCCAGTGC
Source organism: Ciconia boyciana (assembly GCF_034638445.1). NCBI lineage: Eukaryota > Metazoa > Chordata > Aves > Ciconiiformes > Ciconiidae > Ciconia > Ciconia boyciana. The sequence continues at coordinate 11,786,472 of NC_132935.1, forward strand.
CTCACCACACTCATAGTGAAGAATTTCTTCCATATATCTAATCTAAATCTACCCTCTTTCAGTTTAAAGCCATTACTTAAAGCCATTACGGGCATGTCCTACCACTATATGCCTGTGTAAGAAGTCTCTCTTCAGCTTTCTCGTAGGCCCCCTTCAGGTACTGGAAGGCTGCTATAAGGTCTCCCTGCAGCCTTCTCTTCTCCAGGCTGAACAACACCAACTCTCTCAGCATGTCTTCACAGGAGAGGTGCTCCAGCCCTCAGATCATCTTCATGGCTCTCCTCTGGACTTGCTTCAACAGGTCCATGTCCTTCTTATGTTGGGGGCCCCAGAGCTGAACGCGGTACTGCGAGTGGGGTCTTACAAGAGTGGAGTAGAGGGGGAGAATCACCTCCTTCGACCTGCTGGTCATGCTTATTTTCATGCAGCCTGGGATACAGTTGCCTTTCTGGGCTGTTTGCACACATTGCTGGGTCATGTTGACCTTCTCATCAGCCGACACCCCCAAGTCCTTCTCCTCAGGGCTGCTCTCAATCCATTCTCTGCCTAGCCTGTACTTGTGCTTGGGTTTGCCCTGACCCACTTGCAGGACTTTGCACTAGGCCTTGTTGAACTTCATGAGGTTCACATGGGCCCACTTCTCAAGCCTGTCAAGGCTCCTCTGGATGGCATCGCTTCCCTCTAGTGTGTTGACCGAACCACTCAGCTTGGTGCCATAGGCAAACTTGCTGAGGGTGCACTCAATCTCACTGTCCATGTCACCGACAAAGATGTTAAACAGCACCGGTCCCAATACCGACCCCTGAGGAACATCACTTGTCACTGGTCTCTAGTTGGACATTGAGCCGTTGACTGCAACTCTTTGAGTGCAACCATCCAGCCGATTCCTTATCCACTGAGTAGTCCATCTGTCAAACCATGTCTCTCCAATTTAGAGACAAGGACGTTGTGAGGGACAGTGTCAACTGCTTTGCAAAAGTCCAGGTAGCTGACATAAGTTGCTCTTCCCTTATCCACCAATGCTGTAATCCTGTCATAAAAGATGATCAAATTTGTCAGGCATGATTTGCTCTTAGTGAAGCCATGTTGGCTGTCACCAATCACCTCCTTATTTTCCATGTGCCTTAGCATAGTTTCCAGGAGGATCTGCTCCATGATCTTGCTGGGCATAGAGGTGAGGCTGACTGGCCTGTAGTTCCCCAGGTCTTCCTATTTCCCTTTTTAAAAATGGGGGTTACATTTCCCCTTTTCCAGTCAGTGGGAACCTCACCAGACTGCCACAGCTTCTCAAATATGATGGATAGTGGCTTAGCACTTCATCCGCCAGTTCCCTCAGGACCTGCAGATGCCTCTCATCAGGTTCCATGGACTTGTGTACCTTCAGGTTCCTTAGATAGTCTCGAACCTGATCTTCTCCTACAGTGGGTGGTTCTTCATTCTCCCAGTCCCTGTCTTTGCTTTCTGCAACTTGGGCGGTGTGGCTTGAGCACTTGCTGGTGAAGACTGAGGCAAAAAAGTCATTGAGTACCTCAGCCTTCTCCATATCCCACGTAACCAGGTCTCCTGTTTCCTTCTGGAGAGGGCTCACATTTTCCCTAGTCTTCCTTTTATCACCGACATACCTATAGAAGCTTTTCTTGTTCCCCTTGATGTCCCTGGCCAGATTTAATTCTATCAGGGCTTTAGCTTTCCTAACCTGATCGCTGGCTGCTCAGACAACTTCTCTGTATTCCTCCCGGACTACCTATCCTTGCTTCCACCCTCTCTAGGCTTCCTTTTTGTGTTTGAGTTTGTCCAGGAGCTCCTTGTTCATCCATGCAGGCCTCCTGGCGTTTTTGCCTGACTTCCTCTTTGTTAGGATGCATTGCTCTTGAGCTTGGAGGAGGTGATCCTTGAATGTTAACCAGCTTTCTTGGGCCCCTCTTCCCTCCAGGTCTTTATCCCATGGTACTCTACCAAACAGATCCATGAAGAGGCCAAGTCTGCTCTCCTGAAGTCCAGGGTAGTGAGCTTGCTGTGTGCCCTCCTCAGTGCCCTAAGGATGTTGAACTCCACCATTTCATGGTCACTGCAGCCAAGGCTGCCCTTAAGTTTCATGTTCCCCACCAGCTGCTCCTTATTGGTAAGAACAAGGTCCAGCATAGCACCTCTTCTGATTGGCTTCTCTATCACTTGGAGAAGGAAGTTATCCTCAATGCATTCCAGGAACCTCTCGGATTGCTTATGCCCTGCTGTGTTGTTGTTGTCCCTCCAACAAATATCGAGGTGTTTGAAGTCCCCCATGAGGACCAGGGCTTGTGAACGTAAGGCTGCTCCTATCTGTCTACAGAGAGCCTCACCTACTCGGTCTTCCTGGTCAGGTGACCTGTAGCAGGCCCCCACTTATAATGTCACCTGTCCCTGTCCTCCCTTTAATCCTGACCCACAAGCTCTCGGTCAGCTCCTCATCCATCACCGGGCAGAGCTCCATGCACTCTAGCTGGTGATTGACATAGAGGGCAACACCCCTCCTCATCTCCCCTGCCTGTCCTTCCTAAAGAGCCTGTATCCTTCTATTCCAACACTACAGTCATAGGAGCCATCCCTATGATTATTCATGCTTTTTTTGTCAGTGGAGTATTCAGTGTAAAATGCATATACAAACCCATAGAGCAAGCTCTGTAGTCCAGAAGCCACTACCTAGACATATGCACTAATCACTTTGCCAAGCATTGCAATGCCTAAGTCCCCTCTGGGGTCTAGTCTGCACTTTATATTATATAAGGAGCCTTTTAATTAGTGGATAAACAGAGCTACCCAGTCACAAAAGAAGATGCTTCAACGGAAGGACCCACCCTACAGGTCACACGACAGAAGAGTATTTGGGTCCTGAGCAACATCCCATGCCCACTGTCACAGCACGGAGCCCTTGCCTGCCTCTTGCTGCCATAAGTAAAGGCACAGTCACCCTCCTGCGAAGGATTTGTCTCTGACAAGTCAACAGGAGATGGCCCCCAGCACAATCAGCCTGACCACTGGAACTGTCAGTCCAGCAAAAATCTACCCCAACAAGGTCATTGTATCCTATTAGAAAAGAATTTTTGGCTTCTTCCCATGGTTTGTGAATACTAATCATTTGCTAATTGTCTGTCTCTTTGATGGAATGCTGGACTCTGCCAAGAGGCATTGCTCTAGGCATTGCTTTCTACTTAATATGAGAACTCAAGGCCAAAACTGCTCCTGATAGATTCCCCATGGAAATTCATTGGCTTTAATGAGATTGTGTTGTTTGTGAATCAGGAAAGATTTTGGTCTCAAAATCCTGATTGTATTGATTCATAAGCTAATAACCATAAAGGACCATTATGCCATTCTAGGCATTAAATAAACTTCCTGGAAGTGATGATGTTGATCTGAATAGTCTTTGGAAAGATGTGCCAGTTAAAGAGAAACGGATTGGCATACAGTGCTTTCTGAACTGCTACTCATAAGAGGCTCTGGGCAAACAGACCAGGTTGCTTACCCACAGCAGAGGAGCAAACTGGAGTTTAGCCTGGGTTTCTAGCATCCAGCTCAGAAGTGAGGAAAGCTGGCTTGCCCTGAATTAGCATCAGGGCTCACCAGTTCAGGCTTATCTACACTGCAATAGCACAGAGTTTACCAGTTGTCAAAATGCTAAATTGCCTTTGCCTCACCATGCCATACCTGTGCCTTAGCATCTCTGCTCCGCAGTTACTGCAATTTGCCATGCATTGTTCTTTCTCCAAAATGCATTTCCTTCTCCCAGTTTTTCCTTTAAAACCAGAGGCAGGAGTTGCAAGAGTGTCTGTACATATGGCTTCACTTTTCTAGTCACTTACAGAATGGCTGACGGCTGATAACTTCCCTTTTCACATCTTAATTCAGGTGAGAAGCTCTTTGCTAGAGACAGTGACCTTTACTTCTCTGAAAATGCTATTCACAATTATGCTGCTGTCTAAATAATGTCTGTGGTTATATTGAGGTGAACTAGGCACCTCATAAATAATTTCACTAAATTCCATTACTGGTGAAACAAAGAATAGAGAGAAACTTATTTACGGGAGAGATTTTCAATTTGAGACACTGCCTCATTTATTCTCCTTCCTTCACCCGCCCCACAGTAGGAGGAGAAATACAGCACTCAGAGAAAAAAAAGAAATTGAGCTTTCTGAAAATATGATAGCTTCATCTTCACTCTAAATATTTAGGAATATGCATTTGGAAATTGGAGTATTTTGACAAATTAAGTTGTGCAAAAACAGATTTATCTAGGACAAGTGCATTTCATGCATTTTATCAGATATACAACACCAAACTCAGAAGAACTTGCCTATTAGAGCAAAAAATGCATCTAACTTTATTCTGCAAAAGTCTGAAATGGTATTAATGAAGACAAATGAAACTCAAGGGCAACAAATGTACTTCTAAGCAAATGAAATGCTACTTATGCACATTTTTCACTGGACTTAAAAGAAAAAAATAATTAAAAACACTGGAATATATGATTTTATTGTTACTTTGAAACGTGAGTCATTAAAAGCAAGCACACTAGCTAAGAAAATGAGTGGTCTTTGAAGTTATCAAAAGGACTTATGCTAAAGATAAAGACTTATCTGCAGTTATAGGACTTAATTTACTTCTTGCTTACCACCATTTTTCAGTAGTTTAATTTCAGCAGTTCCTTCACAAATCACAGTATAGATTTTGCCCACCTCCATTTCAAATGCTTCAGGGAGTGAATTAATTTCCAGGACTGTGCAGATCATTCTGAATCTTTCTGTGAGTGATAGTAGTAGTTAGCAAGAACAGTTTCTATTTTTTATTATTATTATATTGTTAAGGTAAGCATACCTGCAATTCAGAAGAAAATAACTAAGTGCCAACCAATTTGCTTGTTGACTAATAGCTAATGGTTGACTGCAACCTAAAGACTTCATAGACAAATGCAGAGTTGCAACAGCTGCTTTGTACATGACTTTTTCTTTAGTTATGTCTTCCGTTTGGAGATCAACTCTGTTTTTTCAGGATCAGAATCTCTGTCATGTCAGAATGCAATTGATACCTACTTGTGGTTATGGATTGTCTGGGGAAAAAAAAACCCTCTGTGCAGTTGCTTACAGCTACTAATACAATTCTGCTGGGTTGGGGAAAACTTTGCATGGAGTAGATCTGCAGCCAGGACACCACCATGAGCAGAACCCAGGAGCTTTTGGATGAATCAAGATGGTCACAAGCTGGAGCGCTCAACCTGTGAGAAGAGGCTTGCTCAGCCTGCAGAAAAGGAGGCATCGGGAGGATCTAATAGCAGCTTTCCAGTGCTTACAGGAAGGTCATCAATAAAACAGAGCTCGACTCTTCACAGTGATTCATGGTGGAAGCCCAAAAGACAACAGGGATAGGTTGAAACAAGACAAGTTCAGACAAGGTATAACAAAAACCTCTTCCATAAGGACAGTAGAGCAGGGGAGCAGGTTACCCAGCAAGGTCGTGCAGCCTCCTCCTGGAGGTTTTCAAGAACAGGACAGAACAGGACAGATCATTTCCTATGATCCTATGACCTTATGAATTGGGGTTCCTGGGTACTTTCTATCTGAGAAGGCTCAGCCTGTAGTTCAGTTTAGCATCACACTCATTGGTCTTTCTCCTTCCCAAACTATCCTCTCTGCTCTAGGGAAGTACTTCAAGGACAGGAACGTATCTGGCTATGAACTTTAGGACTGGATGAACTATCCATCTCTGCAGAACAGAGGCTTCTATAGCTTCATTTAAGCAGGAGCTACGTTCCTGCTGTAGTTTATCAGTGACCTCGAACCACACTGGCTCCTTGCTGTAATGATTTCACGACCAGCTCTGAAGCAACCTACAGGAGTGTACACCAAGACATTAGGACACATGCAAGTGTACACTCAATATGTGCCTGGGTCCTGCTCCTCTGTGCTTGGGCACAGTCGCCTTTAGGTATCCTACCAGCCTTTGTGGAGAGGACATCTGATCGCAGACCAGGAGGTCCAGGGTCCTTCCTACAAGAGCCTCCGTATCACTTGTAGGGATTTCTGTGGAGGCTGAATTCAGGCGTGATGAAATTTGCAGTGATTTAAAAAATCCTATTTGAGCATTCCATATAAGCTCCATGAGTATAAAGCCCTCTGCTCTTCTTACACACTTGTTTTTATTTTGACTCTTATCTGTCTCATTTAGGGAAATAGAGAGAAAATACAGGGAAATGTGAGAGTCCCAGAAATCATCTGAGTGTGGTGAACAAATGTGTCAGGGAACTGTGGAAGGACATCACACCAACTTTGTTGTCAGCTCCCCATATTCAAACAAGCCCAGTTCAACTGGGTACCCAGGGATCTCCATCATCTTTCTGGGAATCTGGATCCACCTCTAGATTCAGCAACTTCAGTCAGCAACCTTCAGAACTGCATCTATAGCTGGAGAAGACCCTGTCAAATGAAATAAAAATCTAAAAGCTAGCTTATCATTCTGCAATTGCTTCAAACTGGGTTTCTTTGGGGTTGAAATGCCAAACTAATTATCTTCCTGAAAGGCTGCTTCTGGATCCAGGAGACCTAAATGCCACTGGGATTTCTGAGTGAAGATTTTTACCCACCATTGAAACTGATGGTCATCTGGGACTTCATTATGTTGCTGACCACAGCCTTTGGAAAGGCAATGAATCTCCACAGGTCCGCTTCTGCTGCTGTCCAGTGATAACTGCAGGAAACTGTTATTGATGGAGTGTGCGGGATACATAGCTGAATTGTTCTGATTCTGTCTAATATAGAAGAATGTTCTCCATATACACAAGTTAATTTACGACATAGGCACAGGAGTGACTAGTTGGTGTTGAACTTAGAGAACAGTATTAGGCTATCTCTGAACTTGCAAAACGACTGCTATTTTCTTCTAATATATACAGACTGATTATAACAATTGTCAGCAGATTTATAGTTTTCTATACTTCATAAAGAAAAGAACAAAATAAGAAGTGGTCAGGAGGACAAAATTGCATCTGGAGATACAGGCAAGCATTATGTTACCTTTCTAGGGGAGTCCCAGCACTCACTTTCTTAAATAGCAGTTAAAATGTCTCTCTCAATTTCCTTATAAATGCACATACTCCAAAGGTCAAGCCAGAGCCATTGTGAAATAGGCTTTAGGAGAAGCATAAAACTCCTGTCTGACACAGAGTCGGTAGCAATTGAAAAAGCAAAGACTGGGAGGGTTAAAGGCTAATTACTAGAAGAAATCTGGCCTGCTGTCCTAAGGTCTTTTGGGTGGGAGCACAGTCAAATGGGAGTTGTGGGATTAATTGGGTGAAAGATATTGTCACCTTGACATTCGTGAAAGTACTTGGGAAGAGCACTGTTTGCTGATATACTGCGGACAGTTCATTTGAACCATGGAGGTAAGATATCTCTTTTCCACAAAGACTTTGCCTTTGCTTTTTAATTGGTGTCAAATACAAAAATTAAAATCTCCATGTAAGAAGTCCTGGGACATATTTTCTAAAGTTTGTAAATGTCTCTTCCTGTTCCCAACATAATAATGAAGTGTAAATGTATATCCCAAGGACAAAATTTTCAAGTCCTTGGCTTAACAAAATGAAGAGAGCAAAACTTGCAAGCTGTAAGTCCCTTTGGAGCTCTTTGTGCTAGTGGGAACATAATGAGCAGTTCTTTGTGCTTCTTATAAATAACTCCAACATCCACTGATCAGCAACATGACCTCAAGCCAGGCAATTCAGCTCTCCACTTTACCCAGTAATTGTGATACGATGCAATAGGAATCTTGTGGTCAAGGATGACAGTGCTCTGGCTGCAGAGGAATCAGGTAGAGTCCTATGCATAATAAATAGTTTGCTGCAAAATTTTACTGCAGTCATATTATATCAATGCACGAAATTGTCCTTTCCTTCTGCTCCATCATTTAGTCAGTATAATTCTTTTGCCCCATGGCATAAGATATCTGTTCATAAAAGTTTACACTTTCCTTTTTTTTTGCAGTCAAGAGGTCAAAATAGTTCCTGAGCAATTTGTATTCAGCCTTCAGGGTACTTTTGAAGCACTGTATAGGAGATGCTTGGGCAGTTTTGTGAACTGGAAGTATAAATTAGCACAGCTGACCCTTCCTCATTAATGCTTCAAAAGACCTCAAATCTCCTAATAAAGGACAGTGCAGGTCTCTCTCATTGATCAGCTTGTCATTTTTTCACCTCAGGATCACACTGTAGTAGAAAATAAAGGTGATTTCAAGAGAAATTCCTCAGATCACAAATCTGCCTCCTGTCCAGCATGCAAGTCTCACTCCTGTGCAGCAGCATGATAAGCATGATAGCCTGGTAAATCTTCAGCCAAGAGAGTACAGATCCACTCTGGTTCAGCACACTTCATACAGCTGTCAAAGACTGCACCAGGTTTCTGTGTGCTATGATAACCCAGTAATTCCAGCAGAATTAGACCAAACACTTCCAAGGTGACAAAAAATTTGCACAACTGGGAATTCAGTTTGGCCAAGCATTATGGAAGGACTGCTTGAGACAGTCTCCCCAAAACTGGCCACAGCAGTCCCCTGACTCCAGAATGGAAGAAATGATGCTCCAGTCTGCTTTTCAAGCTACTTAAAGACATAGAGATAAAAAGTGCTTTAGAAGAGATAATCATCCTCCAAATCCTTAATTGATTTATGATTCTAGCAAAAGGGACTGGTCATTTTTACAAGAGATTTAGTTACCTTGCAGTGTTCACATCTGTTAAACCTACAGTATGAAATATTCACTCTGTTGAAGCTAATCAGTGTTTCACTGCCAATGGATGTGGGACCAGGATTTCAGGCACAGAATATCAATGGCAAGTTATGTGGTTGGATAAGCGAGACATAAGCAAAGATCCTTTACATTCTCTTGAATTCAGAAGGGAGTATGCATCCAATATTGCCTTTTAGTAAAAGCAAGAGCCTAAGTGAGCATTTCAAACAAAGTGACTTTTACCTTAACAGAAGAAGGGAAGGAGCAAAACCATAACCGAATAAGAATCTTTCTGTCAGTTCAAAATCTCCAGGAAGTGAAACATGTCCAGTTTATGCTGCTCTAAGAGTGTTTTCACTATTTCCCACACAGAGGAAACCAGCAAGTTTAAAATAGGAATGAATTCTCAGATTGTCAATTTAAATTGAAGTTTGGGGTCACAGTTCAAGCTCAAAGAAATACTTCCTATGGCCAGAGATTCACCCCCATGAAAAGTCCTACTCAGTTCAGCCTGCAGGTCTAACTTACTATAGCAGCTCTATTGAAAATGGGCTGTCACAAGGTGACAAGACAAAGCGAGAGTGATCTTTGATGCACCAAAAATCAAAGATGCACAAAAGCCAGCACCAAAAATCAGGGATGGACAAAAGTCACTTAGGCTGAAATATAATTTTATAGTAAAAATGTATGCAAATTGTGCATAGATACATTTAGTTAGAAAGCAGAAGCAAGTTTCTGCCATCAAAGGAATAAGTTTGTTTAACAGCCTCCTAAGTAAGAAAAATGGGAATAAACTTAAGTTGGAGTTTGATCAAGGTATTAATGGGATCAGGGGCAGCTTCAAGTACACACAAAGTATGCAGTTGCTAGCATGGGTACTAGAGTGATTAAAGCAGCAAAAAAAATTGAGTAGACTCCCCAGACATCACTATTTCAGAGTGGATTAGGGAGGCAAGCCTATGCAAACCTTCCATCCTTGCTACAAAACAGCCTCATTTCATCGACTTGATGCACTGCCTCCATGACCCATCCTGTCCCCACTGCCAGGGTGGGAGAGGGTGTGCCGATGCTGCCTCAGCATGAGGGAAGCAGGGTTGGACCATGGGCTGGAGGTATTCCCACAGCCATGGGCCTTGATCCTGAACATGGAGTTGAGTAGACATAGTGCCAGCTAGCAGTGCTGGGAGGTCATGTTTAGGGAAGGAGAGGGCACGTGCCATCTGTGTCCTAAGTGCTTAGGAACAGTGGTGGTACAGAGCAACTATTAAAGTAAAAGCTGCCTACACTAATGAGAAACGGGGACTGCCTGCGGTGGTCTCCAGTTTTGTATTTGGTTTTCAGTCCACATTCCTGACTTCAGTCCTCATCAAGTCAGTTCTGCCCCAGCCTCTTGAATTATGAAAGCTGATTTACATATCCAAACAAATGGCCCTCGAAGGGGAAATTCAGGCTAACAAAACATAAGTCATGCTCATCCTTTTTAGAGCTATCTTTGCATTAAAGAAAAGATTAACAAACAAAACCGAGGCGATAAAGAAAGAAATGTCATGGAACCACTGGGATTTTTGCGAAACTATTCAACCCTCCATATACATTCGTGAAGATGGGGTTGCGGGAAGGGAGATTTCCCAGTTGACACGTTTCTCCACTTGTGAACATGTTGAAAGATCACTCATATGTTTTCAATGAAGTCACTGACAGTCAAGAATGCTGGAGGCAACAGCTGTTGGAGATTGATTTACCCCAAGGCTATTTAATCTCTTAGCCTCTCATAAGGATGCTTGTTAGGGGGAAGGTAAAGAAGCACAACTAAAAATTGTATTGCTTTCAGCAGCTGTTGTTATTCCTGAAAGCCAAGAATGGGTCAAAAAAATGTGATGAAAGTCTAGGATTGTTATCAGCTATAGGGGTGGCCAAAGCTTACTGCTTCCTTTGGGAGTAGAGTTTCCTTTGTGGAATGAAATACAGTAAAATTACTAACTCCAAGAGGGCTTAGCTGCCTGGGATTTACCATGAAGTGTATATGTGCCTTGGAATTTCCAGAATTATAAGTATATTATGTCAGTCTGGAGTGATACAGGTTGTGAAAGGCGGCCCTTGTGTTCAGTAACAGGAGCTGGGACAATCGGGCAGCAAGAAAAGATAACATAAAACATTCATTAAAATTGTGGAAAAAAATGACTGAAAAGCAGAGTGCAGCTGCTGTATGTGTCAGTTACTATTTCAGAATGGTCTCCCTCTGTGAAACTCTGGATTCTTATTAAATCACTTTGCCCAACCATGCATTAGACCCCTACACTGTAAGACATTTGCCTGCCTAGTTGAAAAGGCAACACCTGCATCCCAGCAGAGCTTCTTTTTGTAGCCATGCATTTTCCTCAGTTTGCTAGCAGAATTTTTGAGAGAGGAAAATTAACATGGACTGTATTTTCAATAAGGAAGGAAATAGATTAACACCTTTGGTTCATTGGGGACTTCATTGCTGTGAATACGTAGGCTGCCTTGTGGCTTCTCAGAGTGCATCATTGGGCATAAAACTTATGCGTGTTCCCTCCAGCAACGCAAGCTGTTTGAGACAGTGTTCCATCCTGGACATTAGCTGTTTAAGGCCTGACACCTCATTCATCCCTTCCAAATCCTTCCAGTGGATCACTCAGGATGTGTCTACACTACAGCTTTATTTGGATTAAGAATACACTTTTGAAGCAAATCTCCCATTATCCCCACTTACTGTGCTTTGGTTCCCATCATGAATCTGTCTTGGAGACCATGAGCCAGATTCCTGTCAGATGAAACTGAAGTAGAAAGTGCGCTTTAGGAGCATACCTCATTGCACTGCACAACAAAGGGCTCTGCAAGACCAGACTAGAGCTAGTTCAGAGTAGAATAACCCTGAAATATGAATAGTATGGACATTAGGTCCTTAGTACTAGCTGTTCCATTACACCAGATTCACTGGTCCATAAACCTTGTTGATACCCACATAGCCATATAAATGCACCATTTAATTAAAAGCCACTTCATAAAGAAAAAAAAAAAGAAGAAAAAAAAAGAAGGAAAAAGAAGAAGAAAAAAAGAAAAAACAATGAAAAACATCAGGTAGTGGGAGAATGGATCTATGGATCTGAAAGTCACAGTTATCCTGAAAATTACCATGATCAAAGGAGGATGAGTATTGTTCATGTCATTGCTGTCTCTTAACATTAGAAGAGTTCTCAGGAACAACACACAAGGCAGCAAAGACAGAAGAAATCAAAGACGGCAACCTTTGGTTAGCATGGACCTAAAATTGCTTTAAGTATTCTTCAGATGCTGAAAAAATGGCAAAGGCATAGAAAAGATCATAATGCTGAAAAACAGGTAGTATGCTCTTGAAGAGTATCTATGTATGATTTGCTCCTATGACAGCAGTTAATCATACAGTGTATGTAGCCACACCACTTTAGCACAGGACTGTATAGGAACTGCTCATCACAGGGCCTTGGGATTATTACTTGGTCCTGTGAACTTGATGCATAACTGAAGTTTATCCAACCTATTCAAACCTTTTGGCTCTGAGAAAATTAGTAAAGGGCCATTTTTGGTGAGTGGTTTGGGACTACAAGGAAGAAATAATCAAATTACTGAAAATTCTTGTCCCTCAAGTACTTAAAAGAGCAGAAAAGTAATTTTTCTTGTGGCTTTTCAGCAGTTGTCCCTCTGGGACAAAGTGGAAATGGGAAAAAGGAGAAATGCAGAAATTAAGAAAAATGAATTATGGACTGTGTCCAACAGAATCCAATAACAGTTTTTCTGCTGATTACACCAAATGTTGGTTCAGGCAGTTTTGGTACAGTAGTCTTCAGAACATTTGATAGATTCACAGTGGTCTGACTAGATAGATATCCAGTTCCCTTTTTTATCCCCTGCTATCAGGCTGACATACATTTTACGCTAGTGATGGAATATGCAAGTCCTGTAGCATGATGGCCTTCCCAAACAAGAAGTGTCATGCAAAGATTATTTGATTTTCTAATTGCAGTTTTAAAAAAGAAAAAAAAAACACTAAAGCTTTTGAGCTAGAGATTAGATGGTAACAGTACTCTATAGAAAAACAGAATAATGAAAATACTTGACACTTGCATGATTTTTACCCTATGGCACTCTAACAACATATCCTTGTACTTACCAAAACTTCCACCAAAGTGTAACCACTTCTGGTCCAGGGATAACCCTTGTCCTCAGAGGGCCACCAGCACAGGTGTCTGTGCTCTTTTCTGTAGCAACATTAGGCACAAAGTGAGGTTTGCAAGGACCTGACCAAAGCTCCTGCTAATCTCACTAGCTATAGATCACAGCCTTTTCATGGGGCTGTTCCCCAAGAACTGAAAGATAAGGGATTTGTTCAGTTCCAGCTCCAATGTTTATAGAAGTATGATCCAGCTGAAATCCATCCTTGCAGGTCTTCAGGATAGTTTTCTTTTCCCTGTATATTTGAACCTATCTTTCAGCATCTTCTCTTCCAGACACCTGAAGAGGCCCTGATGCAGCTGGTTCCTCTGTCATCTTGCAACAGCAAGAAAGTGGTTATGTTTTTTCAGCCACCAGACAAATAAACTTCCACACTTTACTTGAAAACAGTTTTTCCTTTTTATTTTTAAACCCGAATTTGTCATTTCTATTTGTTGAGGGAGGCATTTATATTCCTCCTGCAGATACACCCTAGAAATACCTTGCAACATTAAGTATTCACAGACAAACCTTGCTTCAGGAAAGCTTTTGTGTCGACGGATAATGAAGTACCAGCACTGGCACTGAAGGTATGAAGACGCTGTCATCTAAGCTTGTTCCATAGCACAATCTGAGTTCATATTCACCTCGCATACATGCTGTTTCAAAAGAAGCCTGTTCAAGCAGAGTAACCAGAGGAGGAAAGCAGAAGCTCTCACACTCCCTCAGCCTGGAGCCAGCTGTGCCGATGCGCCCTGGGCACAGCCTGGGTACAGACATGGCCATCCTGGCTGAGTCCTTCATTCCCACATCACATCAGCCTTTGCAAGCAGCATCACATGTTCAATACAGGGCAGAGAAGTGGACTGGGATCTTTCCTACAAAGGCTGAGTGTAAAGGGAAGGAAGTCAGTATAGGAGCTGTAGGCAGCCGGGCCACTGGCCTCTTGTTGTTGCTGTAATGACATATGCAGCTCAGGTCAAAGAGCGTAGTCCCAATGACAGTGAGCAGCCAATGTAGACTTAGCAAGGGACCTGTTTCTATTATGAAATATTTTAGTGTGTTTGTTCTCTGGTAAGTTATAGTGATAGCTGATGCCATTATAAATGTGTGAGTTCAAGATGTTACAAATCAGATAAAGAACATACTTCTCAGCCCTATCTGTTTCTTTCCTTAGACCTATGTCATAAAGCTTGGTTCTATAATACAACTGCCTTGATCAGTGCTAGAGTATGTGGAAAATTATAACTCAATTTCATGCAGAGAGTCAGGATCAAGACATAATCTGGCAGGTCTCTGGTCATTTTAAAGTCTTCCTGTATACAATCACCCTCCTACTATAGATGGAAATCTTGAGGGCAAGAGACAGTTGCTTCTGTCATGTTCTTAGGTGTGAAAATCAGTAGGGGAATGTGAAAGGCTTAGAACATACCATTCCAGAGCAATAAGTCTCAACTTGCAAAGGAGACCCTAGTTAGGCAATGACAAATTCCTTCCTCTCATTAGAGACAAGTTCCTCAGCATCAGGAGCCTTCCCTGGAATGTGTCCCTGAGCTCCAAGGTCATTCTAATGATGGAGAAAAGAGATCCTGATGATCTGAAGCAAAAGCCTGTGAAGCTACTTTCTCAGACCTCACAAGCCACATGTGAAGGAATGAGCAGCAGCCTGTCTGGAGACCTTGCGAAGCTGTGAGGTGTGTTCCTGTAGTGCATGCAGAGGTCAGCTCCTGGAGCAAAGTACAGAGAGGCAGATAAGAAATCACCCACATCAGCTGCTGTTTCAAAATCGGTATCAGTGCAAAACAGTGTTTTCCACAAAACAGGCCAAAAAGAAAGGAGAAGCTTCTGTGGCCCTTTCCAGTGGTAAGGATGCATTGGGTGATGGCAGGGAGTGAGGAAGCGGATGCAGTTCCCAGGCTCTGTGGTACAGCACCTTCCTGCAGTCTCTAAGGGACAGCAAGATAAACATGACAAATGAGGAAAAGTACAGAAAGGGTAAAAATAAACATTTTGATTCACCCAGCCTCATCACCCACGAATGAGAGGAACATGGAAACTCAAAGAATAACACTAAAAATGGCTTTCATCAAGCCGGCTGTCCCTCCGCATCCAGAGACAATGAGCAACTCAGAGCTGCCAGGTACAGCTATGACAAAAAGCAGGGGATCAGATAGGAGGGAGGATTAACCTTGGCCTTGAAGTAGAACATCATCCCAACAGAAAAAAGAAAAAGTAAGCAAGGATTCACAGGAAACATTGCTGAAGAGACTCTTGGAACCTTAACTAGTTTTATCCTCAAGGCCAAGGAATACAATTCAGCTGAATTTAGGAAAATTGTCTTTTCTTATTTGCTTGTATGTGCCTAATTAATTGCCTATTACAAAAGTTTTACACTCGCTTCTAACACCAGAAGGTTTTGCTTTCCATTGTCAATGGCTGAACATCAGACTAGATGACCTGAACATTTCAGGGCAAATCTAAGTTCTGAAATGTTCTCCTTGTCTCCTGGGATGTCTTCATCATAAGGGGAAAATCCCAAATCTCCCAACTTCCATATTTGCAGATCCCTTTTTACCGAGTGAAGTGTTTTGCTGCTGAAAACAAAAAGCCACGTTAAATATATGTATAAGCAGAAAATGGAAACTTAAACACAGGTGCATGTTCATTTATATAGTGTTACCTTATTTTAGTCAGCACTAGTCCCAAGCTGACAGCAATGCCCTTTAAAAACAATCAATTGGATTGTTGTGTGAAGTTGAGTGTGGAAGTTTTCCTCCAAAATGCTTCTTCATAAAAATGTCTTGAAGGAGAGCTGAGTTACAGAAATGTGTGTTTGTGTGTACATGTGTCTGCACACGTGATTTCAGACTGGAGGAAGGGGGAAATGGGGAAATGCTCTGTGACAAGGGGGAATTTCCGTGTCCCAGATTATTGCAAATGGGGTGAAAAATGATAAAAATTAGTATGATGCCTGGTCCTATTTCTCAATTCCTCATGGAGCCTGGAGGCACAAACTATTCAGCAGCTGGGCTGGGAAGGAAAATTCCCCCTCCATGAAACATTATAGCACAGTTGAGCACATTTACGGTTGCACAAAACTTTTCATGGCATCAGCTATTTTCTTTTGGGAAAGACAAAATACTTGAAAGCACAGGCCTGTTCTGCTGCTGCAATTTTCTAAAGAAATTTTCTTTTTTGCCCAAAAGAATAGCCAGTCATGAATATGCATGCGTATGCAGGCACTAGGCAAGCCAGAACGGAGTGCCTTTCCCAGGGAGCCTGCCGGCAGGATGTCCCGGAGGGGCTGGCCACTTCCAGTGCCCATCAGTTTAGCCTCCCACTGGGTCTCAGCACAAACTAATGGCCTGTCGGAGGTGATCTGAACAAATGTACCTAAGCACAGTGCAGGAGTGTGTTGCCCTAAAGAATCAATTTTAACACAGTTTTAAATTTCTCCTTACCCTCTGTCAGGAAAATCACAATGAGACAGCTGGATAAAAAGAGAAAAAATGCAGGAAGCTTTTTGTGTTTTCATATCTGGAGACCATAAATGAGGGCTGGTTTGTTTGACTGCTGTCATTTCTTTATCACCTCTGAAATTATGTTATCTATGTAGAATGTGGTGAAGAAATACATTTATTTGTGTTTCACCTTACCTTATCTCGAGTTCAGCATGATTTCAGCATTGCTGGTTAACAAGAAGGCAGCCTTCTTCCAGGCCTGTATTGACTTTATAAGCAGGAGGACTGTAAATGCTTCAGCTCCTTGCATGTTCTCCAGAGAATCAAAAGAATCATCAAGAGCATTGCATGAGTCAGGAAAAAGCAGGTATCATGGGGGTCAGAAGAGGAAGAAGCACCTTTCCAAGATGATGTTAACTCTGGGGGCACTCTAGTATGCACCATCTTAGGAAGCATGCCTGAAAATTGGGGGCCCACAGGACTTTTGTCATGCTCTTTCTCATCCTAACACGGCTTAGGAATCACTAGTTTATAGGGCTTGTCTTTCTACCATAGTATCATCCTAGCTCAAAAATATTGATTTGTGAAGCCACAACATATCACTCTGAAGCATGGAGTAGTTTATAAGTTTTAGGATGGTGAATTGGTGAGAAGGAGAGATTGTCAACAATTTTTTTTACACAGCACCTGACTTTGGTTGCACAGCTCAAGACATTAATTTCTAGAGTGCTAATATAAAAGTTGCAGGTACTCAGCATTTCTAGAAAATAGGTGCCAATATGTCCCATCATGTTCTCTCAAATTTTAGAAGCTGTTTTTGAGCCTACATATTTAGAACAGCTCCTTGAACTGGCCTCCATTTTCTACCACCAACATCTTAACCCTTGTTCTATCTTATCAACAAAGTTGTTTGTGTAGAAATAAACTCCAGAGGCCATGTTCTGAGATTTCTAGCCCTAAAGTGAGCCAATCCATTGACGTCAGTTGGTCAAAGGAAATTTTATCTGCATCTGCACATGAACAAGACAACAGATAGCTCTTCCCTAGCCTACAGGATTTACAAGATGCGGGATGGGACATTACAAGACTGTCCAGTTCTGCTTTTTTATACTCAGCATATGTTTTTCTCAAAGTGGAATCCACACAATCAGAAAAAGTGCAGCCATGGTCCTCCTAGGAATAAGTAAAGCTGAGATACCAGGAAAAAAAGTTCATCTTATTTTCTTCAGAAGGAATGCTTCAAGATACTAACTGATAGATATCATCTCCCTGTCTGAAACCAACTGTCATGTCCATTACCAGCATCTGCGTGGGTAGAGAAAAGTATTGGAAAAGTCAGAAGGTTAAAAACACAGCAAAAGAGAGAACTTAGCCTGCTTGACGAGTTGGGCAAGTGACCACTTGTAGAACTTTGTCTACCCTTGAGAAAAGACAAACTCTACCTAGACATGAACCCTTTTTATGAGCACAAGAGTCACACAGCCAGGTTGTCTTTCCATTTTGCAATGGTATTAGGAGTTAACCAGTGTCGTGCTTTTTTTTTTCTAGGTATAACATTGTAATTCAGTGGACTAAGAGTTTGAAGTCACAGTGCTTGACTTCTCACATGTTGTGTGACTTTCAATATGCCAACACTTCAATTCCCACTTCTTAGTGTTGAAAGGTATTTGGTATAATACACTGAAATGGTTAGATGACTACTCTGGGCCTTGGAAGATGTTTAGGTGGTTGAATTAACCCGGCTTTCAGCAGTGTAGATCTGCTGAAGATACACAGTTTTTTGACAGTGTTCAGGGAAGAGAATGAAGATGTCAGCCTCAAGGCCAAGATCTACCAATTCAAAGTCTTTGTTCAAGAGGTCTCTTTTCTTTTATTTTCTTTTCTTTTTTTAATTTTTGTTCAGTTGCAAAGAACATTATGGCTATAGTTACTACTCAGATCTCAGACCTTACCAGATCCATTTCCAAGAGCCTGTCATGACTGAATGCAAGTGGGACCCTGTCCTTTGACAATCTGGCTTTGATTTGAATGCTGTCCAAGTACATGAATTTAGGCTACATTTTTTAAACATCTAACCTCCAGCCATAGTATCCTTAGTAATCATTTTCTTCAGCAATGTATTTGACATTATTATTTACACTGTGTTGTAAAACTGATGTGTAAGAAATACTGAAAAAATGTTGGTATTTCTTCCAAATCAACAGCTTCAAAGATACTAAAAGGAGGCTTCATCAGACTAGATGTGAGTGTTTACAGTGTAAGCATCTACATCTATGTTCATTGCCTAAGCAGCTTTTAGTGAGTGGTGAGTTACTCAGTGTAAGTTAGGGTATGCTTTCTTAATAAAATACACTCTCACATCTGCTCCAGTGAATCACATCCTAAATGCAAATGACTTTATTGGCTAGATCTCCACCAATGTTCAGAGGAGCTTAGACACCTTACCCTCACACGTTATGCATTGTAGACACCTAAAATTAGCAGATATAAATCCCACCTTAGGATGTCACTTTCATTAAAACACCAAAGAAAGGACACTTTCTAGATAAATCTTTTGCTATACTCAAGGATAAAGCTTGTCATTTGGATTCTTGTTATTAAAAGCTAAAATGTAAATTTCCATCATTCCTTGCACTCGAGTACACTTAACTCAGTCCCAAGACCATTGTATCCCATACTTTTGTCTCTCCTCCTCTACATGTTGTTGGTTGCAACTTTAAGAGGAAAGCTGGTCCTTCCCCAAAGAGATATATTTTTAGTACTACAAATTCAGCTGGGATTAACCTAAATTCTTTGGAGTTTCTCAGAGATGTTCATGCAAGTGCTGGTTCTCTTTTTTCTTTTCCCTTTTTAAAGAAGTTGGCACTGCTTTATCTCATATACCCACAGGAAGGGAGGCAAGGGAAAAAGCTCCCAAACGCTGTGATGAGTTCCCCCCTTCAAAGAATACTAATGTCAACATCACACTTTGATCCTCACAGCGAGCCAGAAACGTTTCAGAAATATCTTTTTATTCAAATATTTAAGAATTTACAGAGAAGATCCACACCGGATGACATAATTCAGAGGTTGTACAACTCGGTTCCATAACAATACACACTGCTCTCCTTATGCTTAAGCTGCACCAGATTTTGCTCTCAGAGCAGAGTCAAAGGACCTTTCACCCAGGTATAGATCTGGGATAACCCTGCCAAACTCAACAGAATTAAAAGACTGTGAAATAGAGTAAATCACAGCCACAGCAACTCATTTAATTTTAGTAGGGCTACTCCAGGTTCCCAGCAGTCTAACTAATTGCTTGGCCTTGTTCCACTTTCCCTAAAGACTGAAGCATCCTTTTTTTTTTCTGTCAAATAGTAACAGGAGCCTATGTATCACTTGTCAGAAGATGCTTAACAAACTGAGAATCCTTCAGCAGCCCTGCAGCCCAATCCCAGCTGAAGCTCTAGGCTTTGTCTCTGTCCTAACCCTAATCCCAACTCAAGGCTTTGACTGAATCTTATCCCAAGATCTTCAGCCATGACCCAGATGGAAAAGTTTTCATGGGAAACTTCTCTGTGCAGCTTACCCCTTCCTTTGGCAGCCCCTTAGCAGCTCCACTCCAACTGAAGCCGATTTTTATTCAGGAAGAAACTACAAGGTGTAAGGTGAGCAAAACAATAGAAACAGAAAAATGTACCCAAGAGTAAGGCGACCAAAGTAAAACACAGACGAACAGTGGCAAATGTGAGTACTAGCTGAGAAGGGTAACTCTAAGGATAACAGCAGTAAGGCAGTATCCTAACAGCTGTACTCCATCCACTCCCACATTTTTCAGCCTATTTATCTTTTAATGGGTGACATTCCCTGTCATGCCCTTCAGAACTCACAAGTTTATTGCTGTTTGCACAGTGTAGCTTCCACCCCCAAAGGCTATATGCCTGACAGGGGAAGAAATGTATGTAAATAAGGTTTATCCCTGTGTTCCCCTTGGCAGGCAGGCAGCTGCACGTCTTCCATTCTGAAATCTGACAGTTACAAAAACTTGTCAGCTACACTGATGGGATTTGGGGCCAAAACGGTAGCAATCTGGTTCGGGACACTAAGACACAAGAAGTATGACTGCAAAATCATTTGAGTTGTGGCTGGACAGTTCAAGGCTCAGGCTCTGCATAGGTTAGGTACGAATCCTAAACTCATGGAAGGGAAGGCAGATTTTTAAAGTGATTTGGTGCCCTCTAATGGCAAGGATGCTTCTTACCAAAATGTTCTGATGAACACACTTTAACTGCCAAAAGGTCACCATCATTGCTAACAAGCTCAGTTCAACTGGCATAGTCCTATTTTCAGGCATTATTTTAGTTGGATAGCTTTAGTTGGTGCTGATAGCACCTCTCTCCCACTGGCTAATTTATATTTCCTTTTATCGTCTGGGCTTTGTAGAGGCTGAAGCATCTTGTGAATTCAAATAATTGAGATCCTACTAAGCTTTATGCACACAGTGAAGACACAGCTACCCTGCCAACTCTGTCATGCCAGGAATGATGTCTGTTTGCCCTGTCTGAGCTGCATCCTATGCTGCCAGAAAAGTCTGCTGGTGCCATGGTGGGAACATGCATGTTTCATCCGTGGTGACCAAAATAAGCACTGGGCAGTGCAGAATCTGTGCATGTCTCTTGTGCAGATGAATTTGATGAACTACAGAGTATATTTCTTAAAGATTCAGAATTTAGTGGAGTACAGTGAGCAGCTCAGAGTTCCCTCTAATCACTCAACCATTCAGCTTCTGGAGTTAGATCATGAGTGTTAACCTCAAAGGGGCCCATCAACTACCCACTGATCAGGCCAGATTGCCTGGGAAAAATGGAAAATTAGAGAGAAATAGAAATATTTACATAAATTTAGGCTTTTCCTTCTTCTGTTGTTCTCCCACGCCAAGCTGGTGGTGTTGTCTCCAACAGTTCTCTACCCATCAGGGTATACTGAGAGCTTTTATAAGGTACACGCACACAGAGCAATGCAGGTAGCTGCAAGTTTCTGTGCCCTAGTTGAACAGAAGCAAACTGCAAACCGGATGCCTTTTGTTCACATGGTGTTGTGTTAAAATTAATAAACCCTGGAAAAGCTGCAGAAGAATCATAAGATGCTGAGTGGCTGAGTGATAACAGATGTAATTCAGCTTAGATAAATCCAAAGCAATGAACAGAAATAAAAACAAACACAACTCTATCTAGATACAGTGATAACCTCTAAATCAGATTTTACCACTCAGAAATGTGATCTTGTAGTGATTGTTCATGCAGTGATTCTGGAAAAGGCAAACTGAATCACTGAAGAAAGGGTAGGTTAAACAAAACATCATTACGTTCAAATTCTTTGGTGTGTTTAGAGCTGTCTGTGTCTCTGGTAATCACAGCTCAACAACAGACAGTAGAACCAGAAAGCATGCAGAGAAGCATGACAGCGATGATCAACAGCATAGAATAGTTTCCCTACAAGAAACAATTAAATAGTCAAAGGCACACAGAATCATGGAAGAAGTGGAGAGAATAGTTGAGAGACACTATCTGCTGGTTTTCATAGCACAAGAACTAGGGGCACCAAATGCTTTTAAGCCACAGGTTTAAAAACAGAAAGTGATCCTTTTTCTCACGTCCCCCACCCCCATTAAATGTTGAAATTAATTGCCACAGGATTTTTTGGTTTAAAGATGAGCTGGACCCGTGCCCAAAGGATGGGTCCATCAAGATCTATGGAAACATGATAGGCCTTGAGTTCAGGGATTTCCTATCACCCATGGCTGGAAGCTGGGAGGAAGAAGAGAGGAATTGTTCGTGGAGGCGAGGAAAAGGAAAGGTAGCCAGAAGTTTGATTTAGAGACCTACAGCTCTGCAGATCTTCCAGATCTTCCAACATTGGCTGCCTTAGTACTGCTTAATGTGAGAAAAAGAGCACGTGAGAGAGTCACCTGTGGCTGAAGCAATAATGAAGGTAGGTCTCCCCTGTGGTTTACTCAGATATTTAACTTTATTTCCCTGAAAATCCTGAGACAGAGGAAAAGCAAATGCACATGTGGTGTTTATTTTGGCAGTTACCAACAATATAAAAGCTTGGTATTGCTCAAAATGCTCTACTTTGAAGACCTTTTCTAGAATATTCAAGCATTAATAAAGTTTAAAGCTAGGAGATGTCAGTTCTTCTCATTTGGCATCCAAATACTGCTTTTTCTTCCCAGCTGTCTTTGAATTTTATCTAGTGACTTCTCTTCAGCCTCTGTCTGTCTCCCACAAAGAGAATCATTTTGGATTTGAGGGTATCAAGATTTGGCAGATCTACTGTTCTCTCCAGCTCATTCCAGTGGCAAATCTCCTTCATTATTAAAAGCACTTGTCTAATTATAATTTGAATTAATCTTGGTTTTGCACTCAACCATGAGTTCTTGCTATGCTTTTTTCTACAAAAGAGACTTCTAAACCTGGTGTTTTTCTCCCCTGAGCGCTGATTACACACTCTAATCATGTCTCTTGTTGTGGTACTATGTAGCACACGTGCAGAGCCATGGACAGAAAGCTCTATGAAGTGCGACATTGCTCCCTTCCTCTTGCCTCTGTATCAGTTAATGTGTTCCCCTGACTGAGCCCTTTAGAAAGATGCTCTGCCAGGACTCTCAATCTCCTTTTGGATAAACTAAGTAAATAGTGCTCTTCAAGTCTGTCAAGAAAAGCATCATTCTTCAGCCTTTGAAGAGCATTTATGGTTCCTTACTACCTTGTCTCACTTAACACTCTTTTTAAACCCCTGACAATTGAAATGAATGCAGGATCCCTGTAGCATCAAAAAAGGTGCCAGAGGCAAAATGCCTCTACTCCTACTCTAGTATTTTTATACTAGACAATTATACCAGGTCTTCATGCCCGATTTCTTGCTCAATGCCCCTTCCTTCTTCCCCATTTTTTTTCCAGAGTGCCTGTTGTGGACGATATGGTCCCTGTTTGGTAACTCTGACCCAAACATCCTGCTCCTAAATGTCACAACTGCTGTGAAAGCCAGTTACTGCACAGTAGGTTCATCAGATCCATAACTTCCCAAAAATTCAATATACGGGCTTGAAAATATCCCAGAAAAGAGATTAATTTTGGATAATCTGAGCCTTGGTGTACTTCCATGGGTTTTACACTTAATCTCTGACCCACCTGAGGGCTGGGGAGGGACCATAAACAAAAGCAGTGCTCTAGTTCCTGTCCCATTTAATTTACATCCAAAATGAATATCTGGTATCTGCAGGCACCAGAAATTACAATTCAGAGAGTTGGAGAGAGAAGCTACAGTGAAGTTCTCGGTGTCATGAAGGAGCATCTTCTTAAGAGGGTCACTTACTTAGAGGAAAACACAGCTGAGGTGATATTGCCCTTCAAAGACCTTTCTGTCCATGGCTAAGCGGTTTTATTACATTGTACCACTGCTACAGAGAGAAAGAGATCTTAAGCCATTAGAGCAGAGAAAAGTTTCATTATGGCTCCACACCCTCAGGCATGTGAAAACCAAGTGCTTCCGCACCTTCCAGGATTAGTCTGATAAAGATGAGAAGAAAATACATTCTGGAGCAATAAGCTATTAAAAGACCAGAAAAATAATTTAGGCAGAGGCATTTCTTGGTGTGGTTGAATATATTCCTGGAGCATTGTTACTTATTTCCTCTTTGCTGTTATACACCTGCACAAGTGGTTAGTATTACGGGAGGTAAAAAAATCCCTGCATGTCTCTACTACATAATAGCATGCCAGAGTGCTTTTCCTTCAGGGTCTCTGCTTAGAGGCTCTTATACAACACGTAGTCTGAAATATAGCAACAACTGCCTTAGTCTGCTTTGTAGCCACATCTGGAACCATCACATACAAGTGCCTTACCAAAATATTTTACCAAGACTCACATTCGGGGGTTCATTATAACTCCCGATAAAGAAGAGGTTTGTGAGAAGAAGAAGGGGAAGACTAAGACAAGGAGCCGACAGCCTTCTCTTTGCATAGACAATTAAGGCCCAAGCAGAGCAGTCCCCCAAAGAGCAGAGGAGTTTGGTCCTTCTGCAGTTACTAATCACGAGAGAGACCTGGCAGAAGTGAACATTGCAGAAAGTTACTACAAAGACTGTTTCCCTTCTGGAAAAGTCCTACAGATATGAGTAGGGATGAAACCAATAGTTTGGCAAAAGCAGAATAAGGAATGAGATCCCTCCCATTATGCAAACAAAAAGAAATTCTCGGCCTTCTGCACAATGACCTCAATGCTGTTTCAGAAATGGATATTTTAAGGTGCTCCTTCACACCCCGTCCTAATGAAAGGGGCAACATCCCTGAACTCTCCCAGATATCCCACTGGAACTTCCCTTCCACAAAAAAACTCCTCAAAATGAATTAGAAACTCTACAGGAAAACCAGAACAAAACTGTGTCATCCTTTGCTATACTCTGCAGTACTTTCCTCTAAAGCATGTACTAAAGAATGCTTTCCAAAGAACATAATTTCTGCCTTAAGAAAAAGAACCCATGCTATTCCCAGCAACAGGGACAATCTCTTTATATGACTCTCAGTATGCGTCATGTCTCAGTCACATCAGAACCTACAACAGGCACATCCAGACAGGTTAAATGCTGAAGTACTGCTTCATCTGATGGTGTATGAGTGCCTCCCTCTGTGCTTGGCTTTACTTCAGCCCTGGAACAAGAGTTCAGACAAAGCACAGATTTTTTTTTCTGTGTTGGTGTTCACAGACACGTGAACACCACACAGGTGTTACATGCTCACATTATAGTAGCGTTGGTTGTGAAGTGCTGTAGGATCTTCTGTTACCATAATAACTACGTATCTCCCAAGTTTTGAAACATCAGCTCAAGTTGCTCCCAACTATTCAATGGCAGTTTATTTTCCTGGCAACGACCACATGGTGGTGGTGTATCACCATGAGTTCAATGTTCAGGTCTGACTCCCAATAACTGAATACTTGGTTAAAGGAGCTGGAAATTTACATCACAGCACCTTTACAAGGATGCTTACAGAGTAAGCCCTCTAAGCCCACTTTACCTCAGAATTATACTCACTGCTTAACTTCTTTGCTCATGGGGTTGTGTGGCTTTCCAGTCAAAAATATCCTAGAGTTTTTCTAACAACATGTATCTTTCAGCAGGTACATCCAAATACAGCAGTATTTGGAGTTACACACAGAGAATTTAATTTATTTGTCCATCTGATAAATCAGAATCCATCTGATTAATCTCCTCGCAACCTAATTTTTTTTTAAGTAATCCTCTTTAAAATAATACTCTATCCAATTCCCCCCAAAAAGTGCCTCTGAGAACTCCTTTAAAGTCAAGCAATGTTGAATGCTCGTTCTTCCGAATTTCTTATGAAAATTCTTCCTCCATAAAGCTTTTCAGCCATGCTTCACCAAAGGAAGGTGCTAAAAAGAATATGTACTGCATTGTCATTGTGCTTTTCAGCCCATTCACAATATAGGCCTTAAATGAGCTACTATATGTCCTTGACTGAATGTAGACAGTGACAGCCTGATCTAATACGCAGTGAAGTCAATGGGAGCCTTTCAGTTTTCCCTCATTTGGCCCTGAATCAAGTTCAAAGTTGTCTGGTTCAGGAACCAGATCTTCTGTGTTTGTACAAAGATGATTATTCTCCAATATGGATGTAGGTTACAAAAAAAATCCATTAGGACTTTGTGCACAAAAGGAGCTATATGTAACAAAGACAGCATGTCTCAAACCAACAGAGAGATTAGCTCCAGTTTAATTGGTTTGAAACAAGGGCAGATCATCAACAGGGACAGGAGAACTGGTTTGGACTTAATGAGAAATGCATCATTTCCCACTCACAAACTTTCACTACAAACTCACCCTGAACTTTTAGAGTCAAAACTATTTTAATGATCTTTTCCTTGCACTGTCATGAGCCTTTCTACTTTTATGTTTTGTCAAGAATCAGAGAAATACACACCACCACAGAAAGAGGGCTCTTTTTGCAAAGGGAGTGACTACATGCAGAAAATATAAGAAACATCATGAAATATTGTATTCCTGGATATTTTCTAGACCGAATGCACACAGGCTTTGACAGTTCAGATAGGTCACTCTAATAACATTTTACCTTCTGACTGGAAAATCCTTCTGTGCTTTGGAAGTGTAGTGTGTTTGGTATCACAACCCTCTTTTGGTGTAGGCAAGTTTCATCATGCGTTCTTAAAATCTTTGGAAATTGAGAAAATATTAATCCACATCCACCTATTTCAAATATTTATTAGATCCTTTAAGTCCACATGCAGCTGCTGCTCACCCAGGAAGAACTGAAATTCCCCAGATGCCTGCTTTTTTTTGCTGCTGAACATTTGTGTATCCACTCAAGTCCTCATAATACAGAGGAGATAGATGTCTACTTCCTCTGACTGTCCTGACTTTAGGGCCAGCTCCATTAGTGTTTTCAGAAAACACTTATTGGATCAGGCCTCTCTGGAAGGCTGACATGCAGGACGTTGATGAAACTTGATGAGTTAGAGATCTTACTGACATCTGGGATCTTCAGATTTGCTCTGTTTGCTTTGGAGTACATCTTGAATCAAAATCTTCTACTGCCCAGAGCAGATGCAGATGATGAACTTGGCCAATACAGCATTTTGAGGAGGTCTTCCCTGTTGAAATGGTTGCTTGCATAAATTATATAAATATACAGCAAAAAATGTTGGAAATATCTCTAGAGCCTCTGGTTAATGTTTCCAGCCGAGAAAGCAAAGGACAAAACTTAGGCCTGTGTTTCCCAAAAATCCACTACAACTGAAGCAAGTGGGTTATTGGTATGGTTGGAAGGGAGGTATCACAGCAATAGGTGCCTGATTCAGATCTATCAAGGCTTCTAGAAGCTGGATGCTGCAAAACATCTCAATTGTCCCTCAGTCCCTCAGCTTAGAAAGAAAATGTAATTTACAAAGTAGAATATGGCAGAAATGAGCCTAGTCATATCTGTGTAAATTTTCTTGTCCTCCTTTTCTGAAAACTTATGGCCTTTCTAGAGTTTTGACATAAAGTTCATCCAGAAGCACTAGCTGTACTTTGAAGGTATGAGGTGTTCAATCCTGTCTCTGAAGATACTCTGTCCTCTCAGTGTTCTACACTTGACCCTCCTCTGGGCATAATGTGACCACTGCAATGTCCAAAAGGTAACATAAAGTTCTTCCAGTGTTTGTACTACAGAGTCTAATAAAATAAATAGGGGTACTACCTGCAATGAATCTTATCCTCACAGTCCCATAATGCTTTACTGACAATGATTACTTCAGAGACACAGAAATATTCTCTTGGTTTTCCTGGGAATGACAGAAGATCAATGTCTTGCCCAGAATTACACAATGAGACAAGTTAAGCTGGGATGAAACACCCACTCTTCTGCTTAGTAGCCTTCATAAACACAAGTTGAGACAGTGTTAACCAAAGCAGAGAGCTCAGAGTTCCTTACGTGTGTAGCACCAACCAGCACGTCCTTTCCTTCTCCACCGTCTCCTGGCACTACAGACAAACTCCCTGTCCTCCAGTAGCATGCCCATCCAGGAAACACACATTGCATCTGCTGCTTCTCCCTGCTTCTTCAGCTTGGATGGACTGAAGCACTCCCTTATCTACCTCTAATCTTTTCTCAGGCCTCAATTTATCCACTGATATCTTCCCAAAGGAAATCTCTTGGAGTGTATTTTGTTGCTTTCACTTATCACTGCCTGTTGCACTTATTGGGGCCTGGATACCAAAGGTTCAGTGATCCCTTAACAGTGTGGGTGGAGGAAAGAAGTGGAACCAGGCAAAACTTGTGCTTTGATCCTGAATGAGCGAAGGACAATTCACTCAAATCACTTGACCCTTTGTGCCGGAGGCAACCCAGCTGGGAAATTGAGCTAAAAGAACAATTTCACTGCAGATCAAACGCAGCATCTGAGCTGAGCAATCCTGGGCCAGTGAGTTACACTGGCTAAAACAGCTCAACTGAGCACAGGATCCGATTAAAACCTGGATAGGATGGTAGAATTAACAAAATTAGTTCTTTATAAAAACGCTTAGCAGAACCTAGGCTCAGAAGCACTGCTCCGAATGGTAAAACCAATCTTTTCTTTTCAATGCTGGGGCCTGTTTGCTGGGCTCCTCCAGAGATGTTAGTTAGAAATATAAATTACTGCTTATCAGTCAGACATTTCCCTGGACTAACAACATGGCAGCTCCCTCTTTCCTTCTGCCATAGGAAGTATCCCAAGACCTGGGAATGCAGATGTGCACATGTGGATGAGTATTCATGGGGCTTTTCACATGGCCAACAGAAGCTTTCCTCTCACCTCTAGACCCAGCATGAGCAGAAAAAAAATACATTGGCTAAAAATGACTAGTTGACCCCCAGAGTGCTTTATGCTGTCATGTGGCTCTGAGCATTTTTCTCAAAACTTCAGCATCTCTGTTAAGAAGTAATGGTAAGCTACTAGTTCTGCTTAGGAGACATTTTGAGGTACATCCATATCAGCGTGCTCTGATTGCAACCCATTTGAGATCTTCTTGGGCTAGACAACTCAATACCCTCTCTCGCCATTCCTCAGTATATTCCTCAGCACTGATAACAGCAGGCCTCCGTACCACCTTCCACCAAAGAGACATGCAGAGCAGGGTTCCTCTGACCAAATAGAGGTGTTTCCAGTGTATTCACTTCACTTCAATTAAAATGAGAGTCAAAGAGAGTCAAGGACAACTATATAAAAGTGAATCTTTAGTGAATATATGTAAGTCAAAGCCCACGTGTTGTGCAGGACTCACCTGGCCTAATGTTTGGTGTCTCTGATACAAGCATCCGTATCTCAGGTAGTATCTGGTCTGTGGATGGTCAATGGATATTCAGTCAGTACAGTCAACAGGTATTTTGATGTGATTCATCTAACCAAATATGGAACATAGGCATGCACAGAGGTGAACTGCATCCTAAACACCATTGAGTCTGTGAAGCAACCCCAGGGTGGCTTGCTCAGCTTTAGATACCCCCATCCAGGCACTGTCAGGATAAGTGAGTGCCAGAAGCTCATGAGACACCAAACTGTACTGAGATCTGGATTGCCATATTCATTCCTTTATACAGCTGTCAGTCAGGAATGATTGTAGCATGTTTCAACCTGCACAGGCATATTTATTGAACAAAGTTTCAGCAGTGTTGAATAAACCTGTCCTGTGTGACTGCTATAGCTTCACTCAGAGGGGACCCTTTACAGCATCCAAAATGTAATATTTTTAATGAAAAGTAGAAATGGACAGTGACTACAAACAGCATCTGTGGACCTTCTCTCTTTTTTTCTGTTGTGCTAACTTCTTTTTTGACACTCTATCACATGTTAAATATAGATCTGGAAGCAAGAGATTGACTTCAGAGCCCTAACACAGCCCCAGCTGAGCATCATGTGTTGCTCTGCAATCCCTGATTGCTCCCTGGGTGCTACTGAGTACGGAGGCTGAGCTGAGCAGTTGGTGCTTTCCCTTTAACATCCTGCTGGAAGAACTCCGGCACATCAAGCCATTAGACCGTCTAAAAGGAGTAATAAAGCTGATATCAGGTACATTTATTTTAACTATACAATAAGGCACAACGTTAAAACTGCAAAGTGCCAGCCTGGTTTTCAGCAGTACATAATATGTCTTGCATTTTTTACAGTAACCAGCAAGGCATAAACATGTCAGAGAAACTACCCAGGATGCAGAAATATTCCTCGCAGAGCCACATAAGGAAAGGCAGACACCATTCTTTAAAACTAAGCAGGCACAATTAACAAGAAAAATATTGCCAATAAAAAAGGGAAAGATGGCCAGTGAGCATAATTAGATGGGGTAGTTCAGGGTGTGGGTTTGGCAGGAAAATGACAGCTAGAAGTAACAAAAGCACTTTCAAGAGAACCGGTGTTTGTAGCTGCAGTTTCACAGAACCTCGTTATGTGCAAATGGAGCTTTATAGAGGCCTCTTGGCTGAAGCTCATGGTGAGTGTATGTCGGAGAAGAGTTGAGTGGGATTCTAGAATGGTCATAGATTTGGTTTTCTATGGGAAAGGATCTCTGTTGTTATTTATCTCCGGTGAATGGTCAGACCAGAAGGTGCTTAGGTCTTGAGGTTTCAAAACTGGGACCTAAAATCTAGCTTGTCAAAGTTTCCGTCAATTCATTGCCTAAACATTTCTGAGGACCTGGACCTAACTGATTTGAAAAAGGACATAGGCAAGCAGTATAGAGAGGCCAGGAATACAACATGTATCCTGGTGTCCAGTTTTTTGCACTACTCTTTACTCACGCACTGATCAGCTGGCACAGCCACCTGCTGTCCTCCTCTGAACCCTGTTTCACCAGAGCCAGCCCCTTGGTCCTGACATGCCCATCCCCATGAAATCCCTCTGAGGAAGGAGAACATGAACTGCCCCATTAGGAATGAAGATGCAAATTCATATGGCCATATGGAAATGCTGTGGCAAAACAAGCACTGGCCTGTGCCCCATGCCTTTGTTTAAAATCCTTTGTCACCAAACTGTTAATCACCTCATTGTATTTACGAATACAGATCGTGTCTAGTCTCTACATAACCTCGTTAACAAACAGCTCAAACTCAGAGGATTCAGCTCCAAAAGGCATCCATATGGGAACATTCAATGAAATCCAAGGACTGTGTTGCAAACAGCTGGCAAATATACAGAACTGCAGGCAAGACTGCAAGCAATAGAGCAGTGAGCACCACCACAAATTTGGTATGGATAGTGTCTTTTATAATGTAAATGTCCTCAGTGCTTTGCAGCAAGCAGCTATAAATGTTTTATAACATTTTAATTGAAAGCACATAAAACTGAAATGATTTGAAAGAAAGAATCCATGAGTGTATAGTCAGTGTTGAAGAGACATAGAAGCAGATTTTTGTCAAATTCCATTTTAAAATATACAATGAATGGGTTGGTCTGGAAAATCCTTGAATTGCACAAAATAGGCCTGGAAGAGACCTCAAAGATTCATGCAGCCTAGTGCTCATGTCCCAGAGCAGGATTGAAGAAGCTCACAAGACTGTCTTAACCATTGTTTAAGGCCTACAGTGAGAGCGTCCTGGGATCTTCTTAGGCAGAAAAAAGCTCTTTTTCCATGGAGAAGCTCAAAAGCTCAAGGTCAATCTACAATACACCAAGTGGAAACTTAAATATGTGAGGTACCTTCACCAAACATCTTCCATCCCCATGCCTGACTTTTGCTGTCTTTAAGTTGGGTTCAGAGTAGCCTTACTGAGTATTCATCAGCTGATGATTTGTCTTCATTGGTAGGCATACTTGGCCACAAGGCTTGCAGATGTTTTCAGTTGAGGAAACCATGCCAAGAAAGGGGCTTTCTATCTAGAGAGAAATGTGTCTTGTCTGTAAAGCTCAAAAAGCACAGTAACATTCAAAGCCAGTTTTCATCCCTGGAGGAAGCCTGTGGGGTCCCCTGGGGAGGCGCAGGACAGATTAGGTTGGTCCCAGGGGAGCACGTCTGCTCTCACAAGCAGAGAGAGAGGCTTTGCTGTGATAGATCTCAGCTATCTGATACCTATCACAACCTATCCTAAAAAAAAAGGCATGCAGTCGTAAAAAGGGCAGATTTTAAGATAACTTGCATAGGATAGTCTGTGTTTTCTAATTTGACAAATTAGTAATGATTATATATGTCAGAAAACAGAACTGCACTACAATTAACTACTCCTTTCTTATACAAAGTGACCTCCTTTTTTATTTAAGTAATAAGGGATAACGACTCTATCTAGCAAACCTGCTGTGCTCTATTCTGACTGTCAGTTTTAATTGACAGTCTGTTTCTTGCCCTGCCCCTAGGGCAGTGCAGCTGTGCTCTGTCCTGTACTAGGCTGGATTGTAAGTTTTACTCTAGCGTGCTTAGTAACTGAATACAGATGAGTTTAATATGGGAGCTCTGCTACTGATTTCACAGAATCATAGAATTGTTTAGGTTGGAAAAGAACTTTAAGATCATCGAGTCCAACCGTTAACCTAGCATTGCCAAGTCCACCACTAAACCATGTCCCTAAGTCTTTTAAATACCTCCTACACACCTTTTAAATACCTCCAGGGATGGTGACTCCACCACTTCCCTGGGCAGCCTGTTCCAATGCTTGATAACCCTTTCAGTGAAGAAATTTTTCCTAATATCCAATCTAAACCTCCCTTGACGCAACTTGAGGCCATTTCCTCTCGTCCTATTGCTTGTTACTTGGGAGAAGAGATCGACCCCCCACCTCTCTACAACCTCCTTTCAGGTAGTTTTAGAGAGCGATAAGGTCTCCCCTCAGCCTCCTTTTCTCCAGGCTAAACTACCCCAGTTCCCTCAGCCGCTCCTCATCAGACTTGTGCTCCAGACCCTTCACCAGCTTCGATGCCCTTCTCTGGACACGCTCCAGCACCTCAATGTCTCTCTTGTAGTGGGGGGCCCAAAACTGAACACAGTATTCAAGGTGCGGCCTCACCAGTGCCGAGTACAGGGGCACGATCACTTCCCTAGTCCTGCTGGCCACACTATTTCTGATACAAGCCAGGATGCTATCGGCCTTCTTGGCCACCTGGGCACACTGCTGGCTCATATTCAGCTGGCTACCGATCAATACCCCCAGGTCCTTTTCTGCCTGGCAGCTTTCCAGCCACTCTTCCCCAAGCCTGTAGCGTTGCATGGGGTTGTTGTGACCCAAGTGCAGGACCTGACGCTTTTCACAAACTATGCATGTTTTGCTCTTTAAGCAAATTTGGTGGGTGAGAAGACACAAACTTTACTATCTTTGCTATGGACAACTTTACTGTGGACATCTTTACAAAGCATTTTGCTAAGCATTTTAATTGTAGGACTCCAGGAATACCAGAACATGAGAAAATAGGAGTCACTGTACTGATTCAGATCACCTCCAGCAGTTTCCTACCTTTGCAAGTGGCCAAGTGGGTTCTTAGGGAAAAGTTTTAAACATAGGGGGCAAATATTTTGTTATCTGCCAACAGTTAGCAGGACAAAATCTTTGTGAGACAGCAGTCACATCTTTATGTTCAGTAGACCTCAATGAATTTTTCTTCCATAAACTCATCCTGTTTCCCTCCGAATCCACATAATCTGCTAGTCAGCTCTTGAATCCACAAGACACCCACAACAACCTGTGGTATGGCGCTCCACAGCTCAGCCACACAACACCTGAATAGCCATCTCTTTCTGTACACTTTCAACTTGTCATTTGCTAGCTTCATTCGATGTCCACTAATCCTTTTCTTGGAAGAAACAGGGAATAGTAATTACCTATGTACCCACTTCTGGCCACTCATGGTTTTATAGACCTCTATCATATATCCCCTCAATAGTCCCTGAGGTCTCCTAATATGCTTAATTGTTCCTTGCAGAGAAGTCGTTCCATACCTTTATCATCCTTGTTGCCTTTCTCTGGGTTTCCCAGTCTTTCTCAAAGGGGATATAATAAGACTGGGAAACCCAGAGATCCCCTTTGAGAGACAGGGAGCAGAACTGTACACCAAGATGTGCTATATAGAGAGAGACATACTCATCTACTCTGTTCGTTATCCCTTTCCTAAAAACTCCTAGTATTAGATTTGTTTTTCCAAGTGTGTTGAGCACTGAGACAATTTTTACAAAGATACTACCTATTATACCCCAAGATCTTGTTCCTGAGTGATAAAGTCATATCAGCTCATCATCTCATACAGAAAGCTCTAGACCATTTTTTACCCATGTGTATTATTTATTCACACTGAAGTTCATCTGCTATTTTATTACCAGGGCAATACCTTTTGCAGTTCTCCAGAAATGGACTTTGTTTCTGTTATCTTAACTTTGTTTGCCCTTCTTTCCCACATCCTTGATAAATATATTGAGCAGAATGGGCCATAGCACATCTCCTTGTAGATCTCCACTGGTCATGTCCCTCTACTATGACAAATGATTGTTTATTCCTGTTTTCTGTTTCCTATCTTTTATCTAATCTTTTGTCAGAGAGCTTACGCTGAAATTCTCATGTCTATATGAGCATTTTTACAGATTATGTCAGCCAGAAGAGTTGATTTTCATCACTAATTTCTACTTGATATTAATTTTAAGTAAAGACAGATCCAGCATTAGCTCTCAGAGGTTGCTATCCGAATGCCAGACAGTCTGGCATTACTGTCTGACTGTGAGCATTACTCCAAGATAAAGATCCTCCCCTTTTCAACACCATCCTCCTCTCCATCTCCTTCCCGTCTTCGGAAGAATCACGGTATCACAGAATAATTTAGGCTGGAAGGGGCCTCAGGAGGCTACACACCCTGCTCAGGGCAGGGCTACCTGATGTTTGATCAGGTTATTCAGGGCCTTGTCCAGCCAAGTTTTACATATCTCTAAGGATAGAGAGACCACATATATTGAACCACATTACACATGAGGAGAGAACTGGAGTCAGGTTAACTGGAGCATATATATTTGGGGTTTCCCTAACATAAGACAAAGCTACTTTTCCCTTTGGTCTGCGGGGGTAATGAACCTCTCCCATCTCACATTTGCTATTGTACTGGTGCTTTGAATGATGCATGCTAGGGCAGTGTTGGTGGGATTTGGTTACCTAAATATAGATATTTGCCATCTGAGATGCCCTAGGGTATTTCTCTCAGCTTCCAACCCAGGTTTCTGAAAAACACAGATGTCTTGTATATCCTGTATTATACTGGTCAGCCCCGGGAGGATGTCTTAGACACCAAAGGGCATCTCAAATAGCACAGATGCTTATGTTTAGTCAACTAAGTCATCTTAACTGAGCACAATATTTCCCCCTCTCCCCTTTCCATTTGTTAAATTCACTCCAGGCAAAAACCATTTAGGTTTGGCTCTTCCTCTGAAGTGGAGGGAAGACAACTCAATCACACCTCTCTCCTCACAACATCATTACTATCAATAGAGGCAGGCCAAAGATAAACAACTTCTTTCACCTCTGGTGGAAGAGTATAGCTTTTCCACTGCAGTGTACCCATGCACGTCACTCTTTTGCACCATAAAGCAATGCTTGAAGTGATGGGAGTAAGCAGAAGCATGGTTCCCAGGTCAGTGGGAGTCCAGTCCCTGGCTCAGGGAGAGCTTGTCCTTTCCCTGTGCAGAGGCATCATTCTCAATGTGCATCTCAAGCCCAAGTCTTAGATACAAATAATGTTATAATAAGAGAAACTATGGGGAGCTCCTCCCCTTGCTTATGGGTTACATCACTTACAAGGTACAAATGCAAAGGCAAATGGGAAACTCAAGGACCACAAAGCAATCTGTTAATATAAAATGAGCTGGTGCGTCCAAAATATTTCTTTTGGTTTTCTTCAGGAGTTAAAATTTTCATTGATGTCTTCTGCACACATTGTAAGCACAGCAGGAGTGTTGCTTTTTTTTTTAAATTGTGACAATCCACCTGAAACTCTGTTCTACTTTACAAAAATCAAACATTGCTGCAAATGATATGTTAAATGAAGCCTGGGTACTGTGAAAAGGGTTGTATTGGCCTCTAAGCAACAGGGAAACAATTTTGCATCAAATGGATTTAATTAAATGGAAGTTTGTGTTTACTAATGTGAGTCGATCTGTGAAACAGTGAAAGAGGGGAGTGTGAATCTTTGCTTTGTTCCATTTGGATTATGCTAACAGAAACTAACTTAAAAATTTTGGTCCTTTAACTAACTAAACTGGCTAAACAGGACATTCCTTCCCATTTCTCACTGATCAGGCAATCCCTTTCAGAGAGCAGCTGAATTGCCTCTTAAAACCATTTTTATGTCCTCTCCCCATATGAAGAGAACACTTCTCTTTTCCAACTTTAATTTATTCACAACCAGCCTTTGCCCGTTGTTTTCATGACAGTGTTGTCCTGAAGGCCAAGCAGCACCTATCTTCCTGACACTTGCCTTCATCCTGCATGTATGGACAGAAACTCTATCCTGTCAGCCTGAGGTCATGGTGCCTGCGGAGCACACTGAGGTCTCTATTTCCACAGTTCTTTTCTGTCCCTTTCCAGGCTGTGTTCATCTGTTTTTGACCATGGGTGACTGGCTCTTCTATGATAGAATGTCCAAATCCCTTGGAATGAACAGTGCTCTTAAAAGATAAGCAGGAGTTCCATTGTGTTCCCCATCCCTTGCAATGCCAAGTTGGTCCACCTCTGCGGCTGCAGAAGTTAAGCTTTATCCTGAGTTTTATTTCCCATTATAATGTGCTGGGATCATGGACAAGGTCGTTTTCTGCAACTCAGCTGGCACGGCAATAATTTTCAGTTCAGGGCCAGACTTAAATTTCCCCTTGCTCACTGTGATGATTTCCAAGAGACTGCTTTGCAGGAGAAGCAATCCACCTGCATGAGGATGGATAGTCAAGATGTATCCACAATATCTAATCGTATTCTTAAACTCAGTAGGAGCCTGCGCTTTGGGGAAAAAGCAACCAGTATATACCTATGAAATTACTGACAAAGCAGAGGCAGTAATGTGGAGGAGCCTGACACTGAGATTTGTTAGGCTCTGGAATCGTTTCCCAAGGTTAATGATAAAAACACCATCCATCACTTAGGTCTTCTAAAACTAGTCAAAGCACTAGAAAAAATACACTTTAGGAAAACAATGCTCTATTATCAGGAAGATGGGCTGGATTACCTGATAAATCTTCTCCATTGCTGATCTTTTGTTCTGCTGAGAGCACTGGGAGGTATTTTTTTTCCAGGGGTAGATCTGCCAAACTTGGCTGTTTAGGAGGAGGAATTTTATTCTGGACAATTCTGAAGTGGTGTTTTCATAACTCGTCCCTTATAGAGAAGAATTTTTCAGTATCCTCTATTGAGATACTCATATTCTCTGTTGTAAATATTTGAAATTGTCTTCAAAAATGCCAACATGTTCTGTTAGCCCCTCACCACAAGACCAGCAATTTTGCTGATAAATGACAAGATTTAGTTCTATGCAATACCTGATTATCTATCCTTATCAGTGCAGTAAGGGGAATAATAGACAAACAGACACTCATCAATGATAGTATCTGCTAGGGAATCAGTGTAGAGATGACTTCATGGCATTCTGGTCAGATGCTGGTTTTAAACCAGTGTACCAAAGACATTCAGTGCAACAGAGTTAATCCTCATTTCTACCTATACGAAAGGCAAAGCAGGACCTTGCCATCATAGTCATCCCACCAGCCAGCTCTGAAAACTCTCCCAAGTGCTATCAATAGACCTGGCACAGAATAAGACAGGTTTCTAGCAAAGGCTTTTAGGTGATTAACTACTAAAGGCAGCAGGCAGAAAAAACGGTTTCAGAAGAGGAAAAATAAAATGCTAGGTCCTTCTCTTGTCATGAACCTTTGCCTTAAGAATAATTCTGAGAATAGTTTGGAATAATTCACTCTAAGACTCTGTTACGGTAACGTGATGGAACTTAACAGCCTCCTCTGTAATATCTAATAGAAAATTATCTCCTTGCTACAGAATTGTAGGGTTGGTTCAAAAGTCCTGAAGAAAGGATAATGTTTTCCATTTAGTACTTTAGACTTTTTTGAGCAATTTTGATAGATCTCCATTATATTCTATTATTTCCAAAGTGAATTACTCTAGGAATCTAGGTGGTTATTTTCAAAGCAATAGCAGTCCTTAACACAATAGGCATCAAGAACCAGACAGGGCTGAGGTACAGCTGTGTACATTGTGACTTTTTCATCTGGAATAAAAGATTTCCCCATGAGTACGTCTGTGTTTACTGATTTGCTTCTATAAAAAATATAAAACAAACTAACAGTGAGATGTCATCTTTGCCTGGATTGGCAGAGCTAAATCCCGATTTACACAGCTGGCATCCTTTAATGCAGCAAACTACCCACACTAACACTCCCCAGCCTACTTGTCAGATGCTTCTTCCCTGAGCATCCTTCTTTTTCCCTTTCCTCCCCTTTATAAGTATTTACCTGATACTAAGTGCCACAAATCCAAGTGTTCCTCCTCAACTACATCAGGGAAAGAGGAATTTCTTTAGTCATTTTACTGTCTGCCA
This sequence comes from Ciconia boyciana, assembly GCF_034638445.1. Classification (NCBI taxonomy): domain Eukaryota; kingdom Metazoa; phylum Chordata; class Aves; order Ciconiiformes; family Ciconiidae; genus Ciconia; species Ciconia boyciana. The sequence continues at coordinate 11,824,980 of NC_132935.1, forward strand.
ATAACTTGCCATAATTGGGTCCTCACAGGTTTTCTTACTGCCTTTGTAACAGCCCTGCAGCCTGCCACAAGCCTCTTTAGGGAAAGACTGATGTTTTGGGTCTGCAGACAAGAAAAGTCTCTGCCCAGATCCACTGATGACAGAAGGATCCCAGATCCCCTTCCTTACTTCCAAAAAGCTAAGCATGGTGACTACATGGCAACAGATCTGCCAGATAGGGCCCACCTGAACATATCACATCATGCACAGTCATGCATGATGGAGCTCAGGCTTAGTGACTAAGTGCACATAACCAGACAGGTATCATCAGCAAATACCTCCCCCAGCTCCCCCAGCAGACAGCGAAAGGCCTGTGAATGCCATCTCTATTATCCCTGCTGGAAATATCTCCGCAGTCTGTTGTTGCTTGGTCCTCAAATTAATTATACACTAGGTTGGTAAAAAGACTGGGCAACCTGAGACGGCAGTTTCATGATAAGGAGGAGGATTCAGCAGCAATGCTGGTTTAGTGACTTCCCAGTCAGCACAACTTTGGGAAAATATGTTTTTTCTTACACCAATCAGTCCAACAGGCCAGTTACAGCACAGCCCCTCGGTCAGGCGTAAGGGAGGGACAGAGGAAGTATTTTCTGATGCTGGCATTCCCTAACATGAGCCATGACCTGAGATGCTTCTGTTGTCTGTTGTTCCTAAGGTCTTTATTTCTTCAACCTGAGCCCTCTGGTGAAGAACTCCACTCGTACTCTGCTTGTTTCTATGGTGCAGTTAACAGAGAGTGAGTCATGGGGCAGGGTTTCCATGCATCTGACCCGGTAATGGGATGGACTGAGACACAGCACGAGGAATTTGCTCTTCTGTTGCCCACAGTCCCAGCGCTGCTCCCCAGCCCCTAGCAGGGCTCTGACACCACCGAGCACAAACAGGGGCCGTTGCTCACAACGAGCTGCAATCACATCCATTACAGCAAAGGAGAATCTGCAATAAACCACAAGAACTACACGGTTTATTTATCTGAGGATCAGGGATGAACGAAAGTCTGGAGTACTAAAGCTGCAACACTCCAATACCCAGTGGATCATTAACAGCAGCTACGACACCTCGAAACTGCAGTGTCCAACCCTGTGCCAGGCTCCTTGTTACAGCTGTGACAGTACCAGGAGAAATAGCTGTTAATATCTCTGAAGGCAGAGCTGTAAAGCACCGAGATGTGTTTAATGTGACAGGGACATACTAACACAGCGCTCGTAAGGGTAAATCATGCCTCCCTCGCCTCTTAGGGTGTTTTGAGAAGGCTGAGGAGGCAGTGTGTGAAGAAGGGGGATGGGAGCTCGTAATGATCAGTCCTGGCATGGATGCTTTAAAGCGCTGTCATGAAGCCGGTCCTGGGCACTGTTGGCAGCTGCAGGATGGTGAAGGATGACCATGAGGACTGGCCGCGAAGGCTGCGCTCGAGGCTTAGGGCAATGGTGCCAGCTTGAGTCCAGAGTTCACCAACATGACCAATGTAATGGAGTTTAAGAAGAAAAAGTGACGCAACCTCTCATTTCTTGTTCGTGGACTGGGTTCCCTTTTCTGAGGGAATTTTGTCCAGGACAACATGGTGGTAGCATTCCTGCCAGGGATGAGACCGGAGCTGCTGATACTCTGCAGCAGAGGCATCTGCACTTCGTACAGATGGCCCTGGCCTCCCTGTAGATCGACTGAGATTTGCAAATGAGCCCCATGGCAAATTTTTCAACAATGGGGGCTGTTCCAGCTGCTTTCATCTAGCAGAGCCCTGACAACACCAGCAAAGCCAAATATCTCTACACTCCCACACAAATCTTTGTCTGCCCCTTTTAGCAAAATCAGTGGAAGCAGTGGTATGAGAATTCCCTTTTTTTAACAAAAGATTTGTCCCCAATACGTTGGAAATGCATATTTATCTATGTCTATTTTAGCTCCAGAGTTTACTTCTTAGTGTCTAAACCTACCATTTCTCTTCCATTTCTATACACTGTGCTACACAGCTGACATATTGCTAACTCCATGCCAAAGCACAAGCTGTAATAATGCTATCAGACCAGCATTTCAGAGAGTTTTTTCTCACTAACCTGTGTCTGACCTTTAATTGATAAACAGCAAAGTGGATCTGATAGCGGGGTGATGCAGAGGCCTTGTATCTCTCTATAACTTCAATTGATTGCCCCTAAAATTGAGATAAAGTGATACAAGACTGCAGTATCTGATATAAGAAAACACATTACTTAGCACATGAACAGAATGCCGAGGCAGAGCACGGAAAGGTTAGACAAGTGGAAGAAACAGGAGGGAACATGGAACAAAAATCTCTGTTGAGGATCTCAGCCGGTCTATTAGAATTAGTCATGCAGTTGTGTACAGATCAAAAACATCTTGTTTGATTAGTCTCAAAGCTTACTAGGGAATTTAGCCACACAACTCATTAATTTCAATGAGCATGTTAGTGGCTAACTACCTTTGTTGACTCTGAACATTTGGAGTCTTGATATTACATTTTTCTTCCCATGAGTTTCTCATGGACTGAGAGCAGAGACAATGAAGGAAAGTGCTACTACATGTATGAGTTTATCCGAAGGGATGCCTAATGCGGTGATTTTTTTTCAGCTGCTACTGCTATTATTAAGAAGAAGATGAATTTAGAAATATTGCTATAAATAGAAGGCCATGCTCATGACCATGTGCTGTGAGTCATCGCTGTTAATTATTCAGATGTCTTTTCAAAGATACCTGGGGATTCGCAAAAATGAACAGTTGTAGAATTAGAGCTAGTTATTTAGCATTGTTACTAACATATATATGTTAGTAACACATATATAAGTATAGATATGTATCCATTTGGTTTTCTCCTGTTTATAGTTTCTCTGTGTAAATAAAGAGAAGGAATTGTATCACGTGTAAGCAGTGGCTAGTCACACGATACAGTGAATAATGAACTGTGTGTGCAAACCAGCTGACAAATCCCCCATGCTAAGCTTTATTGTATGCAAACTATTTGTCAGGTGCCTGTGACTAACAGATTGATTTTTCTAGAAATCATGACCAGTTAGTGGACAGCTGACTAATCCAAAAAGAGATGATATTTCTAATGCGTGTTCTTAGGAATAAATTGCTTTCACAGCTTTATTAACTACCATGATCAAACAGGGAGGTGTTTTGCTTCTGTGCCCATTTCAGTTGTTGGGTCTGGGGTCTGCTTAAGAGCAGCAGCAACAATATACAGATAATAAGAGCGAGACTGTACACAAGTAAGGGTCCACTTTGAGGCTGGTTATATCAAACCAAGGATAGCCTCAAGAATCATTACTTTATTCAAAAAATAAACAATACAGGGAATATCCCCCACCTGGAATGGAATTGTCTGTGCTGTTAAATGATTACAGTAGCTCCCGGCCTGAGCCAGATCTGGGGCAACTAACACCTTTTCAAACCATTCCCAGGTGCAGCTCAGCAGTTAGCACCAGCCAGGGACCATTTCTGGCAGGTTTTGTACATGGAGCCACACAGTTTCAGAGACTTAGAGACCAAGACATCAGCAGCATGGATGTGAAATGTTCCACACCAGTTGTTCTCACTGCCCAACAATACAACATAATCAATCTACTAAGTTTGATGCAACCGCTGTGCCCAGGAAAGGTTCTCACTGTGCAATAACTCCTCTGCTTCCCAGACAGGCGGGACACCACCTTCTTGCTATCCTCATCCCAGGCTCCTCGGATGGTTGTGGTTTCATCTGCACCTTTATCTGTCCTTGTCTTCTTGCTCCCTGTGTGGAGGAAGCTGGCTCGGTCTCTTGCTAAGCTGACATTCAGTCCCACAGTTCAGCACCTGCAGATGTTGCAGCAGGGACTCTGTGCAGCAGTCCATCTCACTCTCAGTGAAAGGTTTACTAGCTCCCCCTTCCAAAACTTTATGTCTTCAAATTTATACCTCCTTGTTTCTTAAGACTAATATTAGTATGGTTTTACACATCAATCTGGGACCTACCAGCACTTTACCTCAGTCCTACAGGGGCCCAATGAATGCAGCAGATCACCAACTCATCTTCACTCAGATCATTAGCTCCAGCAGGCACATACCACCTCTGTTTTGCTCATTATTTCCCCTTGCTACCGTCCCCATAGCAAATGCCAGGTTTCTTCCTCCAGAGTAGAGCCTAGCTGAGCTTTATCTGAGATGTGCCAATATCAGTAATAAATGATAAAACTCACAAACAAGCAAAAGCAAAGCTGTATTGCCTACTATCAACTATTGTTGTGGTGTCTGATAAGTTGTGTGGACCATGCACACAATGAATGGCACTGTTTGGTAGCACAAATTTTCTCTGAGATCACAGGACAGCCAGTGCTCTTGAACATATGATTCAATAAGGAATTTGCTGAAATCCAAGACCAGTTGCACTAAAATCCTCAGCTTCCTCAGTGTTTTAAAAAAACCCTCTTGCTTTCACATTTGTAGGGAAACTGTTTACCAGGTACCTCCAGAGGGCCAGAATTACCTTTGCTGCACAACATCACTGGAGCTCAAGGTGAAGGATGGTGTGTAAATAACAAATCTCTGACCCACATCCTCTCTTCTCAGCTCCACCTCTTCTTCTCCAGGACAAGCAGAGAGGATGCAGAAAGGGAGGGGATCAGGCAGCTGTGGAAGTCTCCATGCATATACAGAAGAAGGAAAATTTGCTCTCCTCACTGCTTGGACCTCTTGCAATGTTTGGCCATGCTCTGAGAGCTCAGTTAAGAGAGGCCTGACGTACTACAGATGTAACAGAGCCTTTCCCTCACACCAGTTGCCCATGTCTTTAGCAGGAATGATTTGAACCTTTCACTGCACTCAGTGTAAGGGAGACCACTGTGCTGCCTAGTACTTGCTTACCCTGATAAAACTTCAGAGAACCTGGAAGCACGCCTGCCTCCTCCTCCTGGTGCACGCTGCAAAATGACTGTGTCATGACTGCTGGAGATGTTGGCAAGAACAGAGCCCCTACAAAGAGCCATTGTTACCCAGCCAACACAGATGCAATGTTTTGCTTCTTTATAGCTCACATTAGTCAACGAAATCCATCAAGCAACTAATTTATGCCTTGCAATGGGTGAGGTAATAGCAAAAGCAACGTGTCTTGTTTAATCCTTGTCTATGAGGCAGATGCCAGTGGGTTTAGTGCAATAATCTCCCGTATACAGAAATATCAGGTGCCAGGTGTCCCACTAGCAGCAGGCTGGGGAGTGCTCTGCCGTGACTCCCCTTCCAGTGTTTGTGCAGAGCCTCCATGTTCAGAGTCATCACCAACAGGAGCTGCTTGTCTTTGCCAAGGCAGCTCCCAAAAAGCTCAGTACAAAGAACCAATAAAAGCCGAATGCAGGAGTTTGTGCCCCTCTTTGTCATTTTTGTGAGCCTAACAACTGACCTAAGAGCTGGTACTCATTTCCCTACGTCTTTGAAATCCATGCCATTGAGCAGGGTTTACTTCTGGGGCTAAATTCTCATCTTGCCACCCTGGAGCAAATTTGGAAGGCCTCCATGAAAACTAAAGGGTCATACTTGACCTACATCCTTATTAAGGAGAACAGAATTTCTCTCCTGAGGATTTTATAACATACAGAATTTTTTTCTTTCCTTTTTCTTTTCTTTCATCTTCTTTTTCTTTCTTCTTTTTTTGGTAACTCTAGGCATTTGGAATCTTCTAGAAATTTTTTCATCAGAACAATTTAAAGGAACCAAATCAGTCTGTAAGTTGCTGCAGATTGTTGCTATGAATTATCCCAAAGCCTTTGTGCCAGCATATTGATTGCTTTAAAGTCAAGTGAAAATAGATGCACAGCTTAGAAGAGCCATAAAAAACCCTCTACAAGAGCAAAGAGATTATTCATCCATACCATTTAAAAATGTAGCTTGTAGGTACATGGGTATGATTAGTGAATAAGAATAAGTGCAGCTCTGACAGTTTCAAAATTGTGACACATACACGCAGCCAACCGTCTGCCAATTCTTTAAATAAACTGATTGTCTAGAAGGAAGCTTTTCTGATTAGTAACAGAAGATTCAGGTAAGGATTTTTTTTTTTTTTTGTGGGAATGTATAAAGAGTTGATTTGTAGTCAGATTTTATAACACTAACCAAATCAAGGCATTGTTTCAATATTTATTAGAATTGTTACTGTGGCTGTATCCTTATTCCGCAGTGAGCTGTTTTATAATTTATGATTTATAATTGTATGGATTCTCAACGTGCTGTAGCCAGACTTTGTTCCTCTCTCTGCCTGTCGACTCAATTGGTTGCTATCTCTTCCATGCTAGATTAGCACTTATTAGTTCTGATAGATGTTATCCTTTCAAGTTGTTGCTAGTTTGACTTTGTATCTGGGTTAGGAGGAAAACGTTTATTGAAACCAGAGCTGAGAGCAAGCCCTTCGATGCAGATTTCTAGCTCTCATGGCTGTCGCTGGTTGTCAGGCTGCCCTACCCACCGGTGCTGTGCCGCTGATGAAATCAGCACTGAGCAAGGGCCACTCTGCAGTTGCTCCAAAGCAGTCATTTCTAACCAGCCTCTGCAACACAGCTTTGCCAGTTGGTGAGTTACTTTTTGGCTAACATCTGAAAGCTGTTCGGCAGCCTCAGTGACAGGAGGCCAGCCTTTGTGAAAAAGTCCACTTTGCCTCGAAATGTCCTCTCAGTTACACCCGGCATGCCTACAAAACTGATGGGTGGCCCAAGATGAAGAGAAGAGGAAGGCAATCCTGTCACTACCTGCATGGTCCTTTCTGCTTGGGGATGCGAATCAATCACTAGATCTCCTCTGCCTGCAGTGGGACCTCCAACGTCTAATGCATGTGGAGACACCCAACTGTAGATGTGGTAATCTGGAGTTGTCTCCTACCTCCAATTTCACTCTTTTATCAGGAGAGACATGGGGGCACCAAGGGATGGTTCATCCCAACCTGCTATCTAGGAGAAGTTTGGTGAGTCACTGTCTGGAGGTACCTGTGTCTGTGCGCTGACTCGAGAGGACACCCAGAATGCCAGCTTAGACTGGATACCAGTTACTACAAGGATAAAAGTAGATGAGAGCAATCCTACCCATGCAGACAGCACCATCAGTTTCAGAGGGAAGGAGCAAGAGATTTGCCCCGAAGGAAGGTTCCTACCTGTTAATATTTGGGGAAAAAATGTACGACTTGCATGAAGATTAGGTTTGAGCCCTTCTAAAACAACTGTTTGCCATTAATACTGGATATTACTGTCTTCTGTACAAACAATCTGTTTCTGAATTTCATGACACTCTTTAAAGTTTATATCTCATGTTAATGAGTTCCTCAGGCTAATTGTGCATTGTCTGAGAAAAAAATCTCCTTCCATCATTTTTTCTGAATATATTTTTTATAGCAATTAAAGGACTTCACTTCCCATAACATTTTCTTCAATATTACTGTTAGCTTGAATTCTGTGGATTGGAGATGGCTGTTGCATAGATGGAGGAGTGGGCTAATCACAGGACTGGAAATAAGGAATTTATGAGTTCCTTAAAGCTCCTCTAATATCAGTTGCCCTGGAAAGGCTCTTTATTAAGCATTCATTTGCCTCTCTGCTTTGCTCAATCTGTACTAATTCTACATGCACATGCATGTACTTTTGTGTCAGCACTGAACAAGGACAGGACCGCTGGGCCCTGGCAGGTGCAGAAAGCTTTTTCTTCTGAAGCCCATTTACCAGCTGGAGTTACCAACGTAGGAAGTCTGCCTTCCAGGGGAGGAATCAAACCCCTATCATTTGTTTGATCTGTGGGTTTACTGTCAAACTGACCACACTGACACCTCCAAAGTGCTGGGAGATCCTCCCAGGAAAGGCCCAGTTTGGGCTCCAGAGGCTGCAGTGAGAACCAGTTCAGCTGGTCTACTGCCACAGATTAAACAAACAGAGACTGGTATTTGTTTTCCTTCACATGAATGTGTTTAGTGGGGCTCAAACTCAATCAGGAAAGAGATGTTTGGAGCTAAAATACAGGATCTTTTTTTATTTGGTTGTGCTGGGGATTTTTGTGTTAGAAAAAGCCTTTTGGCTTTGAAACCTCCCTGCCTCAGCTACATAGGTATATCAGGAGGGAATCTGTCAGAAAGAAATGGACATCTGGCAGGGAAAATTTTTAAAGTAAGACATAGTAATTAATCTTGATTAGGTTTATTAAGGTTGCACGAAGGGTAAGTATTTATTCCATGCATTCTTTAGAAGAGTTTACTTGCTGTGTGTTCTGGTCTGGTTTTGTTTTGCTTCTCCCAGCTTTCTAAGCTTCAATTTATGTGACACCAGCCAATTACCTAACCGTGCTGCCTTAACCTTTCACTGTGCTGATCCACTCGAGAGCAGAGATAGTCACTCTGAGATTGACCATTGTGCTTCCAGAAGGGCTGTTGTAAACCAAATGATGCTGCATTGTGTGTTCCCTTCAGCATCTTCTGGCATCACTGATAATGGGCTATCACTTTCCCTGGGCTGCTGGTATCTCTGCCATATTTAACATTTAGGCAGATAATCTTTGGGGCAGGGTCGTACACCTAGAGTTGCCAAAGGCACTGAGGGGTAGTCCTTGCTTCATGCTGAGGCATGGAAACTGAATGGCAACAACCTCTGAATTTAGATTTAGAGCCCACAAGTGCTGAATAAGCTTGAAGCAGCTGTGGTGCTGCCCAGCTCACAAAAGGGCTGCACCCCAAACCAGCTCCCAGTGCTGGAAGAAAGCACCTTTCAGTTCCTTCTGTGCCCGCATGAATCTGGATTGAAAAGAGTCATATCTAGAGCTGACATCTCTAGAGTGTGGTGGTGTCCAGCGGAGACGTTGCTGTTGGCACCCCCAGCCTGATGCTCCAGCCCTACCAGCCTGACTGCAGTGTGCCAAGAAAGGACAATCGTGTCTGAATTCTCCAAGCTGGTTAGGAAAGCACAGAGAAAATCAGGAATCTGAGGATTATTATGGCTTACAATTGTCACAAACCCTTGAAAAGTTAGTTCTCGTTTATCTGCCAACTTGACTTTGGAAATCTGAAAGCACATCACCTGTAGAAAATAACAGACTGACCCCATTTTGACTATGGTAGCCAAAGCAACACCTACAGTGGGTTTCTCATCAGGCTGCCTCCCAAAACTCAGGCTCTGCGCTTAGACTGCTTCAAAGAATTCTCTGTGCACGACCTTTGCCATTCCCGAAAGATAAGAACTGGGAAGGAGCCAGCAACTGAGTTTGCTCTGGGGCCTCCAGCTGACATTTCTCACTGATTGATGCAGAAAGGGAGTGCAGGATAAGCAAAAAGGCAGGTTTTCCTGTCAGTCGTGACTGGAGGAGGGTTTTTGGAGGAGCCTATGGGCTAGTTTCCTCCCCCCACATTCCTGTCCCTGTTATGGTTTCAGCAGCTCAGACAAATGGTCGGATACACTTGAGTGCACAGCCTTGCAGTGCAAAGGGAATGCTGTCCTTGTCGTGACATGTTTAGGTATTTCCAGGAGGAGGAGGGGACGGGAGGGGAAAAAGACATAAGAATGTGCTAACTGTTTTTTTCTTTCTTTTTTTGCTTACTGAGTCTTTGTTAGAAAAGCTGTCAGCTGTGCACCATGTTATGCCAAACAGCTTTGTAAATCCCCTTGCATGGACAGCAAGGTCCTGCTCCAAACATTGAGAAGATCCAACTGGAGCATTACGGTCAGCTTTCCTCAAAAATTGATCACGATTTGCTCAAAACTGTAGTGCAGGCACCATTGCTGCAGCCCAAGTTTTGGCTTTGGTCACATGCGTGAAACCTCATTAGGGCTGTATGAATGTAAATGAATGCAGGGCTTGGCCAGAAAGGCGATCTGCAAAATAGACCACTGCTAACTTCATGTGAGTGACTGGGGTCAACCCTTGGGTATTGTACCAAGGAATTGCAATCCTTACACAGCCCTCTGTGTGTGCTCTGAACCCGCAAGTGATTTGTGAGGGGTACACTTCAGAAGCCCCTAAAAACGTAGACATCGTGCGATCAAGTCTGAGTATGCCTTTGTGCTCAGCAGTGACTAGAAATAGAGAGGGGGTATGTGCCATTCTTCCTGATTTTAGTTTTCTTGGCAAAATGAGGTAGAAGTCAGGTGTCAAATGCAAACAAGGGTTATTTCCTCGTGCTTTTCCCCTTAGCAGCTGAGCACTGGGCTGACACTTGAGTGAAAGGACAGGTTCAGTTTGCCAGAGAACCAGTTGAAATCTGAAGTTATTCACTTGAAAACAATAAAGAGACTGGGATCAAAATCTGGCCTTGTGCCCAGCTGTGGAGTCCTTTCCGAACAGACTAAGGAAAAAATAACTGTGGATTGCAGACCATGTCTGCAGCAGAAAGTGGAATTTGCCAGTGAAGCAAACTTCTAATTTATAAAGCTTTTGAGCAACTTGCTCTCAGATATTTGCAGCGCCTTTAAATAAACACCTAAACTGTAATGAGCTTATGTGTTAAATGAACAAGTGTGGAAATTAGGACACGAGATATTTGCATAGTAGCCAGGAGATAATTATTGGTGATAGCCCAAGCTGAAGAATAGTATCTATTGTTTCCAGCAAACTAGTTTTCATAAAACAACATGAACTTCCTGTACTCAAAACACTCACATCAGCAATGCCTACAAAGATATGTAGCAAAACTATTAACGAGACAAGTACATGGAGGAAAAAATTCAATCCTAGACAAACTGTAAAGGATTAAACCTAATCCGCAATATATCTGTATGTTTAAAAGGTCTCTGTACTGTATATCTTTCCATCTAGCATTAAGTAAGTGCAAATATATGCTGGTGGAAGACACTGGATTTTCATTTCAGAATGACTAGATTTTATGCATATTTATACACATGCAGAAATGTAGACATTAATTAATGACCTCCTTAGGTCAGGAGGCCTGCAATAGCTAGGGACCCCATTAGAGGGCATGGCTATGAATAGTTCAAGGTTTAGTCTAACAGGGTTGGCTTGTAATGTGCACTAGGTAATATAATTAGTCACTAGCAGAGGAATTCATCCTTACTCTGGCACCATGTGAGTCTGTTTTCTCAATATGAAATGCAGTCACACAGATACAGATGTCTGAGACCATTTTTTGTTTGGTGAAACAATAATTAATGCTGCATTAAAAAAAAAAAGCTAAAAAAACAATGATGGAAAAGTGGCAAATACCATGGGGAGTTTTAGGTCAGTAAGCAGGGAGGACAAGCATGCCAGATCTGCCTCATTTGTAAGCCTAACCTTTTGACTGTCAAAAAAGATGCTTTTCAGTTGGAAATTTCCTGGCGAGGTAAGCAAATGGAATGAATGAAACCCAAATCAGTGTTTATACTTTAAGTCACATGGAAGTTGGGAGGGTGTCCTGGGGAAGAAAAAAAACATTATTTGCTTTGTCTTACATTTCTCCCTATGCATCTGTCCTGGGCCGCTCTTGGAGACAGAGGCATGGGCTGTGTGCACCTGGGGCTGACCTGCTCTGCTCGTCCTTATGTTCCAGAGACTCCTTACAAATAACAAACTGCTGCAAAAATTGTGCTGCTTGGTTTCAGAGACAGAGATCCGGAAGGCCAGGTCTCAATTACACCCAGTTACGTTGAACTTACTATTAAATCAACTTAACCAAAAATCAAGGCTCAGTGTCTTAAACAGGTCTATGCACACCAGGGACCCCACTCCTCCCGACTTTCCTAAAACTCCTCATGAATTCATCAGGACCTCCATGCCAGTGAGAACAGAGCAAGGTGTTGAATGTTTGCCTGAATGCTCTTTTTGTCCCCCCTGTCAGTCTGTGTCACACCAGCAGATGCTGGGAGCAAAAGGCCAGGCCCCATGTGGTCTCAGCTACAGTAGCTCCATGGCAGCAAGCAGAGCAGTGCCAGGCTAAATCACTTCACAGATTGTATCATCAGGACTGGAGAGGATTATTATATGTGTAATTTTTTATCCTGCTGGCCAGAAAAACCTCTCTGATTTTTCTTTATATTAGTTTCCTCTTTCTTTTTACTCTTCCAAGGTCATCTTTTGATAGGAAACAAGTGGTCAGATAATGATATGATATGATATGTGTGTCAGAAGAAAGAAAGAACAGAGATGCCATAATATGGTTGTACACGAGGCAGAATATTATTTTCCAGGGAAATTGATGTTTGCTATTTAACCCTGCTCATCCACTCTGCCCACTCCCACCAAACACTGCTTCCTATTTACAGAGATCCTCTCCTCGCAGTCTTTTCATGTCTCACTGTTTTTAATGCACTGGGTTTTGCAACGGCTCTGGGAAAAACACTATCACCCCCTTTTGATCCACTGCGAAGTGGACAGAGGTCCAGAGCCTCAGAGATACACAGGCAACTACGTCTACCATTGAAGAGCCCTTGGAGAGTCACACTAAACATATCTATGCAGAGTAACAAGAAGAGTTTGGGACAACCCTGGGAACTAATCCCAAGTCCTGTAATACCTGAACAAGTGCGTGATTCATCCTGCTTGTCGGCTTCTCGTAGAGGTGGCCCCTTCCCTGGGACCACCCAAAGGTCAGCCCCTTGGGTTCTAACTGCAGTGGGAAAATAATTCATTAAAGAAGGGATGGCTGCCACGCGTGCAAGGTAGCTGCATGAGCAGGGGAAGGAAGGAGGGAGCAGAAGGTTTTCCTCCCTGTCTCCTTGCTCCCTGTTAAGGTTTGCAGGTTAAATCGCTTTAGGTCAGGTTGAACCTTTTAGAGCCTGACAGGTATTACGACTCTCCTTCTTTTCAGATATGAAGGTAGGAGAGTAGAGCACACATATCCACCCAACACAAGGTGTCGGTGCTCTGAGCAGACAGGTTTCAGTGGCTATTATTATGGGAAAGATGTGTGGGTGTGTGTCTCTCTGTGTGAGTGTATGTAGGAGAGCGCAGCACAGGAATATAATAAGGAAAACTGAATAAGCTGAGTTAGTCAGCTAGAATAAGCTCGCTAGGATGGGAAGAGGGTGGAGACGGCCCCAGAACATAGGGGTTGGGCTGGGGGTGCTGTGCCGGGACTGGGAACTGTCTCTGATTGCTCCCATGCTTAGGGATAACAGGCTTAGTACATTCTTGTAAATACACAGAATTGCATTCAAGACCCCTAACCCCAGTCTCTCCTCCTAATTAAAACTACCTATAATAGCCCAGGCTGGGGCAGTCTATACAGATCAGAATGGATCAGACTATCCTTCCCATTTCTGTTTTACAATGAATGTATCTAAACATGTCACAATTGGTCAAATTGGTGATTTACCATTTTTATCTTCCCAGTTTATATCTAGATGCTAATTTCTACTCTTCAGTTATTCAACCCAGAAGGAGCACTGATAAGGTTTTTAAAGGACGGTCATGGGAGAGCCTTGCCCTTAGACCATCAATATCTCATCTTGTGCATCATGCAAGTACTGTACTCAGAAGGAAAGATAGGAAATATAATCTATTCTTCCTCATACCTCTGTGCCATAGGGAATCAAGCAGTGCAAACCTGCTTGCCAGGCCCTTTCACTGAAAACCACCTCTAGGAGACTTATCAAACTGGGCTGCTTCTCCAGTGCCTTAGGCAATTAATGCAACTTCTTTACATTCCTAAGGATCCCCCACAGCAATCTCTGACACAGACACACACAAACACACACATTCAAAGGGGTTTACTCTCCTATCACTTGATGCATGAGGATGGGCAGATGAAAAAAGGCAAAGTGTTAAGACATCATAGCGATGATGACATGCTCACAGAGTCACAGGTATGCTGATGTCAGGGGATGATACCTGGCGCAGCTGAATACAGCTAATATATCCTGCTGCATTGCACTGGAGACATGGTGAGACACACGTACATGAAATAACATCATGTTATATGTAAGGATATTTCATCCCTTTGTGGTGTAGTAAAACCAGTGAACTAGGCAAACCCTCCAAAAGGCTTGTAGACAGCTTTGTTGATAAAGAAAATGGAATGGAAGTGCCTTGTAAATTATTGATATCACATATTGCATGTGAACTTTTGACATGGCTGTCTCCCTGCTGTCGTTCACTGCATGCCATAATCCCTTCCTTTCCTGCCAGATTTCAATCTGTTCCATGTAACCCATGCTATTCCTCCAGCAAGGGAATTCAGCAGCATCATAGATTCTGTACAAGAATTGTATTTTATAAATCATTCCTGCAGTTAGCCTTCTGGCAAGCAATCACTTAACATGTTTTAGCCTCTCTCACATCGATTCTCTGGACTTTGCCCATCTCAGCCTCAGTAACAGGATCCTGTCTTTGGATAAAGAACAAGAAGACACTGAAAAGTGGAGAAGCGAGACCTCCAAGAGTCTTCAGGTATGAACAAATTTTTCAGAAGAGCTCAACTGCCTTTAAGCCCCTGTGTAGGGGTCAAATGTTCAAAGTGCCCAATGCCTTAATAGCTCCCACTATAATCCTTTTAGATAGAATTTAAAAGCCCATGTGTTGATTTATTTGGAGCCTCTGGTCTCAGTAGTGAGAGTTGAGCTCTCTGAAAAATTCAGCCGTATTTTATCAACAAAGTCTACTAAAGAATAAATGTTACAGTCTGAAACTAAAAAAAGAAATAAATAAAAAGATCTAACACTGAAACTTCCCTCGTTACCTTTTCTGTTCCATTTTGCTTGGAGCTGCACCAAAATAGTACTACGAAGGAAAAACATTGACTGGTAATTTTCTATCAACATTTGAGCAAGTGAAAAAATAACTTGATAATTTCCAGCTTAATATATAGGCAGTTGTGTTGACTTCAAAACTTCATCTTAGGCAAAACTCAAGTATTGACTTTGTTGGAAGCAGGAATCTTAAAGGCTGCCATTGCTTGTTGCAACTGGGATTACCTTGCAGGTCTTATACGTTTGTTTTTGCTTCCAAAGATGAAATTACATCGTATCAGCTGGTTTGGCTGCAGGGTATTCTGAATCATTTGAAAAATGCTCAAGTGCTACTTATTGTCTTTTCATTGTTGTATACAATGGAGCAGACTGACCAAAAGATAAGAGGGGCCTGGACCAAAGAACAAAGTCCAAAGAACCACTAACCATCTGGTATCAGTTTGATAACCAAAAGTTCGTATGGCACAAGTTCGATAACCAGGGTTGTTGCTAACCCTCTTGCCCCAGGATGCTATGCCCCAAATTTATGACATTTATGAGTGTGAATATAAGATTCTTAGGTTATACTTAGGGTAATATAAATTAATTTGGTACAGAATTTTAATCATTTATCTTATACGTACCTTTGTTTCACATCTACACATATTAAAATCAGCAGATTACCTTGAAATGGGGTAGAGGACAACCTAATGTGGTATCTCCTGACACCAAGGATACAAGTGACTGAGTAATGCTTTGGACATCAGTTGCTGAGCATCACCAAGGGCCCTTATAAAACAAGAAAGCTCTGTAGGTACAAAACAGAATGACAACTTGTATCACCACTGCAGAGAAGCTGGAAATGGATGGAAGTGAGAGAAATCCTTCACAATTCAGCGAAAATGGCTGAGGCAAGAAAAACTGGGTGATGTAAATAGCAAAAGTACGAAACTCGATTTTAAGTATTTTTGTAAGTAAAATATCAGACAACTCAAGAGGTGTTCAGCATTGCCAAGGTTAGTGAAACCCTTTACGATCTGCTGGCTACCATCTAGCTGTATACTCTAAAACAACTTGGGTGACCTGCTCATACAAGCACATTTTTCTCCTGAGATTTAAGTGACAGGAGAGACTGTAGTAGATGACTGGTTATATCAGGAGAGATAGTGAAGTATTAATGTGGGGCTCTGCTGAAATTCGTGTGGGTTGCAGTGTGTAAGTCTAGCTAACCACATTCAGGAATGCTGAATTCAAACTGGGATGGACACAGAGAAGGACTCCTAACGTTACCAAGGGAACCTGACTTACTAGAGGAGAAAAAAATACTGGAGAGAGTAACGCTGTCCCTACTAAGTCTGCCAGACAGTAAATACCACCAAGGACTAAAAAGTACCTAAGAGACAGTCTGAGGCCTGTGTTAAGGCTGAGCACTGGGACTGATACCAGTCTTTGTCAGTAGCTAAGTGGCATTGTCATTTCATTGTGGAGTACTAAGTTGCTCAGGTGCAATTCAGAGGAGGACAGAGAGCCACCAAAAGCCTCTGAAAGACTAATTGACTAAGAGAGCTCAAATTGCACTGAGTAGAGCTGAGAGCACAGGAGAGATGCATCTCCTGCAGTAGACCCTGGGGTCACACAACTGACTGATGAGGTGGAAACACAAATCCTAGGCATTTTTCCACCAAAGATGGTGTAAATGGTGCTGTTACATCTTCCAGGAGTGATGAAACCACCGTGTGATAATTCCACAGGTGGGGAACATTCCTTGCTTTAGCTGAAGAGCAACCACCTTGCAATCAGCAATAGTGCCTGCTTCAGAAACAGCATATGTTTTTCACCAAAAAAAGTCATTACATGAAATATACACACAAGCACTGGTCCCAGAACCGATCACTGTTCTCCCAGAGTCCCATTAAAAGGGTTACAGAATATGGATCTTTCTGGCTTCACAGATCATGCATTTGTTTTTTGCACAGTGGCCCATCTTCAGCAGAGAGGAGTATAGTCCTATCAAGGTTATAGATCACGGTTGGTGGAAAAGCATCCCTGGAAAATAAGAGCTGCAGCACCTCTCTCAGGCAGATGAAGGTCTTGGTCCCAGATTTGCTTCCCTCCCACATGGGTTCTAGCCAGTGGACAATAGGCAAAATGCAGCTGCAGATGCTTCCTCCTGTTCCTTCTCCATCAAGCATGTTCCCTCAGACAACATGGTCTGGTTTTTGGCCTGATGAAAATGGAGAAAGGTTCCACTGATCCACAAAGAGCCTGAGCTATGGCTCCTCAGACAGCTGCCCTGATCTCAGACACAGTGAACCAGGGTGTGGAGGATCCTGAATAGGCCCACAGTTCAAAGGGAGCTTCAGTCACTCAGTCAGGTGAAACACCCACATCGTTTATGGAGGTACCATGATGTCTCAGCAACGCAGCTGTAGTGTATTGTCTGAATAAGGCCAGCTAATGACATGAAAACAAATAAATACGAACTGGATGTGAATAAATGCAGCATGTAAATAGAGGGAACTGTAAACATCATTATCATGGTGGACAAGATTCTGGCATGACGTTTCAGAAGTATGAGGGGAAAAAAAAGTTAATTGATTAAAGGACAGGAACCAACATGTGATAACCAACCTGTGTAATACTGGACACACCAGCCCAAGACGTTCCTTGTTCCTTACTAGGGGCTGCTTTTTCCACTGTTCTGCTCTTATTATGCTTTCCTCTGTATCAGTGGGAACTTTCCCCACCTCTGCTTACATCTCTCCTCCTGAGAGAACATCTACCCTGTTCTCTCTAGATGGACACAGACTGTTGAAAGTGGAAGGCAGATTTTTGTGCTAGCTACTTCTTCACTCAAATTACCTTTAAGCTATTGAAAACTGAGGTCTAAATAAAGGTGGAATACAGCCTGAAGAGTTGTAATAAAAAATGCCAAATGGCTTCTGCAGGATGTCAATTAAGCTGGTTCATGAAGGGAAGATGGCTGATAACTCAGTGAATATTCTAAGCATTTCAACCCTACAAGAACTTAACTATTTTACATACCATACTCTGTAGAAATCCCCCACTGGATTTCACCCTCTAATGTCTATAAAATAAAGGCAATACATACTCTTAGCACATAAGCAATAAATAGGAAATGTTCAAAAAGACTAGATCTTATGGGATACAGATTAGTTCCCACAATAAAAGAACACAAATCAAACCCAGCAGCTGAAGAGCAGATGAGTGAATGATTATTCTGAGCCTCTAATGAAATGATACTGTGAAAGGCACTAGACAGATTGATTAGAGCTCAGCTGACTGACAAAACTGCCCACTCTGTCCACCATTATAATTAATCGACCTAGAACTATTTCCTTGTGAGTGTGCACTGGTGTGTGCATCCATATGCACACATGCTTGTGTGCTTTGTTGTAAATTGTTCATTGCTGTTTCTTTATAGTGTAAAAAGCAGTCTAATTTTCAGAGCTTCATGCTTTAGACTTCACTATGAATACACTTGCAAGGTAGGACTCCTGAAATGACTCATTTTCAGTACATCTGACAGTCATTTCAATTAACACATTTATCAAGGTATTTACAACATGCAGAGGGAAATAAAGATCCTGTTAAAGAACAAAGCAAGATGAATCAAGCCTCTCACTTAGACTAAAAAAGAAGCAAAACTAAATCATTACCACAAGTTAATACTGAAGCCAAAAGCACAGTAAGAATAGAAACGAAGACTGGATATTTATACTGTTAAGGAGGATATTCAGAGAAAAAATAGTCAGGATTAAAAAGAAAGCAAGATCAAGATCTTTCGCTATATAAACATCAGTTCCATTTGCTTCAGAAGAACCCTGCCAACAGCCGTTAGTGATGGATCCGACCTGCAGTCTCAGAACCTGCGTATTTCAGTTATACCTTGAAACCAAGGTTTAGAAATTGTTCCTGGAAACAAAGTCCTGCATGTGAGTTGGAATAATTTCAGGCAACAGGACAGGCTGAGGTCTGGCTGACTAGGAATCACCTCTGCAGAAAAGCCCCTGGGGTGCTGACGGACAAGGAGTTGAACATGAGTCTGCAAACCAACCTACAGTGACAAATGCCAACTGCACAATGGGCTGCGTTACCAAGAACGCAGTTTGAGTGAGCTCATTTCCCCCTCTATTTTGCACTTGTGAAGAGTACATATCTGGAATACTGTGTTCAGTTTTGGGCTTCCCAGTATAAGAAAGTTATCAACAAGCTCAAGCAAGTTCATCAGAGACTCACTGAGATGGTTAGGGATCAAAGCAGATGATGTACAAGATGAGGCTCCAGAAACTGAGCTTGTTTAGCTGCAAGAAAAGAAGGCTAAGGGGAATCAGGTCAATATTTTCACCTACCTAAAGAGAGTTTAAATAGGAGATGAAGCCAGACTAAGAGGTGACAGACACAAGGTACAGCAAATGGAAATTAGAAATACCAATTAGCCATAAGGGAAAAATTCTTCACAGTGAGAGTGGTCAAACATTACAACAGAGACCCAGAGAGGCTGAGCAGTCTCCATCCTTGTGGATATTCAAAGCAATACAACACAAAGGCCCCGAGGGACCTGATCTAACATTGACGCCACTCTGCTTTGGCCTCTGGAGGTCCCTTTAAATTATATCTTTGTATGATTTTAGAAAATAATAGAAATGAGGCATAGGGAGAAAATCAGAAATGTCACAGCACAGAATGAGATTCAAGAATCAAGGAATATATATAAGGCAGACAGAAAAGAGGTGCCTAAGTTGAATACTGAGCCAGACCCAAAGAATCATCTTTTGGTTATAACAGGCTTAACGGAGACAAACTTCATCTCCCTTTGGAAATCAAAGCCCTGCAGGCTTCTTGTAGTGAGGTAAATGAAGACCTTGAGCTCCAGTCACACTGTACTTATTCACTGCTTATTTAAGACATAGCAACCTATTGTATATTGCTGCAATTTGTGTAGCTAATTATATAGAACTACAGTTACACATTGTGGTTAATTGCTGGAATATACATCCTCTGAAGCCATTAGGAGTGTTACCACTGACTCATTTGAAGAGTCTAATTTAGCCAGCTGAATTATCTGACTCATCTAAGTAGACTCATCTCAGCAGGCTCTTCTAATGTTGCCCTTTGGAGGAGCTTCTCTCTGTACAGAGCTTGGGGAGACCAACCTAAGGGACATGCCCAGTGCTCTGTGAATACTGCCCTTTCTTTCCTCCTTGATAAAGACAGGGATGGTAATAACTGTCTACCTTCACATTTGATGTGTGAATCAGTTGATGTAAGATCAATTTAACAACAGGAATACTAATATATCTATTCCATTTGCCAGAGTATAAAAACAGCCTTGTTGAAAGATTGGAAGGATGAATTGGAGGAAGGATTGCTGACCATTAAAAAGCCAGCTTTTCAACAATATCAATTAATATGGTGTTTTTAGGGCTGTGTGAATACCCTGGCAAAGAAACAGAGTTTAAAGGAGGTCCAGTTAATTAGGGTTTGCAGAAACCAATGTGAAGATAGGCAAAAAACCCCCTAAGAAATATTGAACAAAGGAAGCTAATCTGTAGTAAGATGGCTTCAATGAATAAGGGAGCGTGCAGAGTTTTTCTGCCTGTGATTTATGGTCACTGAGTGGTTACACAGGTACTCGGGGGGTTTATGAAGCATCAAAAATGTTCTAAGCAGCACATAAAATAAAATAAAAATTCTAGAAGACATTCAAGGTACAGCAATGTTTGTGAGGTCAAATGCAGCCACTGCAGCTGAGTTATATATTCTATACAATAGTATATTCTATATAATAATATATTCTATATTCTTACATATATTGTATATGTTCTATTCTATTAAAGTAGATTTTTTGCTGTGCCTTTATGATAAATGAATAGGGCAGGAGGAGGGACACAAATATTTCTTTTGTAAGACAGAATTACCACTTTGGGGAAAAAGTGAGAAATACGGAGAAGAACGAGTTACAGATGGGGAGAAAAGTATGAGAGAATTGGGTCACAGAAGATATGGCCAGTGGTGTCAAAGACAGCTGAGGGTGGAGTGCTGGTTGGGAAAAGATCATTAGTTGCTTTGGTTAGGGCAGTGCCAGTAGAGCTGAAGGGAGGGATTAGGAAGGGTCTGGGAAATCCAAAGGTTGATTTTAAGTACTGCATTTAGCGTGGGTAGGGTTGAAAGCAATGGTTTTTGATAAATTAAAACTAAAGCAGGGCTACATTTTATAAAAAAGATGTCACTGAGAGAGGAAGGAGCATGAAGGAGGGAATGAGAATAGCAGAAAAAGAAAACAGCCAATAGGTTGGGGTGGTGACAGTAAAAAAAGCAGTAGGGCTTAGGTAAAGAGGGAGTTACTGAAGGAAGGAACTGCTGGTTATATTTTATCTGATATGTGATATCTGATATGAAGAGTTATCAGTGAAATCTTGTGTGAAGACCAAAGTGGAGAAGAGGGCTTAAGAAACAACCTGCCTCCAGGAATGTGTGATATGATTCCCATGAATGAACCTCAGTAGGCTTCACCAGAGCAGTAAAATGGGGATAAGCAAGAGAAGAATAAAACTCAGAGCTGAAGAAGGAAATAGCCATGGGAACCTATTTAAATTACTGCTGGGACAACTGTGCTGGAGCTATCTCACTCTCTGAGACCTCCATGAATGACACTTGCCAGTCCTGTGCTCTGGCAGCGCCAAAGATCAGATCCAGCTCTTCTGGCTGAGGCCACTGGGCTGCTTCTCTTTGTCTGAGGGGAAATATTTGTCCATTATGCAGCTGTGGGCAGTATCATGACTCATTGCAAGTGTTGCCTTCAGGCTTTCAAAACACTGGAGTCATACGGACGTTCGGCAGAGGTGGACCCTATTTTACCTCAAGCCAGGTAAGTTTGGCACAGACAGGCCAGATGGTAAAAATGATGAATATCCTCCATTTGCCATTCACCCTCAAGCTGTGTTGAATTGCTTCTGGTTGTCTGGACAGCCTGCTTCTCTAGGGCATGCTCAAAGACAGCCAAGCCCATTTTCAGATGCAGACAATAAAAAATACACCTATACTACACAGAAGAAGACTTCTGTGACTCAGACTGCAGCAGCCCTAAAGGATGTTTGGCTGATTTTCCAACTTGTGTGTTGGTTCTGGCAAAATGTAAGTGTCTCCCATTAACTGACTTTATTACAGTCTATTCATACCCCTGCATTCGCTTAGGATCTCAGCACTATGGTTGCCCAACTTCCTAAAGTGTACCAGGCATACACACCAGTGTTTGTCAAGACAGGACAGCTTTTGCAAAGGCATCGCTGTGCACAGACTTGAATGGGGTGTTATTAATCTCTTTAAATTAAGTTGTCTGTGTTGGCTGTGTTCCCGTTACAGTCGCTGGAGATCTGGTCAATACAGCTGTAAGGCATCAGTCAGTTTATTCTAAAGTAGACACCCACATTTAGGTCAGATGAATCATGCCCTGGGTATTATGGACAGTATTGACTGGTTCTCCATAAACATAGCTGAAGCCCAGATATATGCCTCAAAGGTAAACACTTATATTTCAGAAATCTCTATTCAAAAAACAGCATCCCACTGTTGGGTCCATGCCACATGCCCCATAACAAAGAGTAAGGTGACACATGGGGATCAGAGTGATAACCCAGGTCTTGGGAGGTTCACATAAACTTCCAGGAGGAAGGGCGAACTCACAGCTATACAAATAGTCCGAGAGCATAATTTCAGTCCTGACCTCACCACAAACTTTATCTGCCACCTCCTCTGTAACCAAGTCACTTCGTCACTCTACACCTCTGCATCTTACATGGACAGAATGACATTCCACTTCCCGGACTGTTCTTTCACCTACGTAGACAGCGAGTTCCTTCTGCATCTTACACGGCTTAACACATACAATCTTGTATTTTGTTTCAAACCTCTAGTTGCTACTGTGATATGAGTAAATAATGGAGAAGCCTCGGCAGCTAGTCAGGAGAGCTTTCAGTCCCAAGAGTGATTGCCCTTTTAACTAAGAATACTATGTTTTCATATTGGATTTCTTTCTTTTTTGTGTGTGTTATTGTTGTTGCTGCTGAAAAAAAGTTATTTATTTCAACATGTTTTCTCTTGTTTAAAAAACAGAAGCTTAACCCTTGCTCTTTCCAGAGTAAAAGTAACCCTACAGGGTATGTAATAAATATTTAAAACGGATAATTGACGGAGGAAGGAAAAAATCATGTCACGAAGGGATAGCAAGAATTTT
Organism: Ciconia boyciana; assembly: GCF_034638445.1. Classification (NCBI taxonomy): domain Eukaryota; kingdom Metazoa; phylum Chordata; class Aves; order Ciconiiformes; family Ciconiidae; genus Ciconia; species Ciconia boyciana. Next base: position 11,847,879 of record NC_132935.1, read on the forward strand.
ATTTCAGGGTAGTGACAGCTTCTGTTGTCTCTGCCATCAAATAGCTCTGAACTCAGGAGGACTGCTGCATGCAAATGAAGTCAAATGAAACACAGGTGTCCGCATCATGTGCATCATCTTCATCAGAGCGGCAGGTCAGGCCGCTCAGCACAGAGACCGAGCGGTGGATGCTGAGTGCTCCCCCCCGTCAGAGGTGGTCCTGTGAGGACAAGGTTAAGGCTGGTTAATGGCACAACGGGGAGAGCCTTGCATGGCACCTTTCCTCGCTGTCTTAATTTTGGAGTGGATTTCCTCCCTTGGTGCCATCAGGCCAGTATGCTCCTCCAGTGATGGAATTTATTTTGTCTGTGTTTTAAATCACAAGAGAGAGGAGTTGTATGCTGATTAGGTGAATAAGCTGTCACCATCCTACCAGGCAGCTACTCCACACCTGTCTTGAAATCAAATGCTGGGCCTGAGCACTGGTTGCAGCAGAGAAGTGTGATGCCAGCCTGGCAGGAGAGAGCATCCTTCCAGAGCCGCTGCTTTTCACCCATGCCTCTCAAGAGAAAGGCAGGAGTTTGGCTGTGGGTTCCCTGTGCACTCCTGGTTGTCAGGAGAGCCGCTTCAAGTCACTGTCCTGGTACTTCATTTGGAGGGAAACCGAGGCACGAGTAAGTTGAGTATTATGTTTGCCTTTAACTGGGAATTTGGCAGAGCAGGGAACTGGTCCTGGCTCTCCAAAGCCACGCTAGCACTCTGGCCAGGGACCACCCTTGGATCAATAAGGATCCAGTCAGACTCGTGGTTATATCTTCTCAGAACTACATCAACACATACCCTGCTGCAAAGAGTTTGCGGTTTTGCTCCCCCAGCTTTTCCCCATGTTCTGAAATCTCACTGACTCCACGTCACAAGCCGTGACTTTTCACATTCCCCAAAGCTCCATGAGACAAGAAATAACAAAGCACTTTGAGCAACAAAAGGCCAGTGCAACCTAGAAGTGATTTCCCCAAGGGCATGGTATGAAGTACCTGTTTGAATTACTTTTCTGATCTGGTAATTGTGTAAATCACTAGCAAGCTACGAAGTGGTGGTGGTTGTATAAAAAAATTGATTAACTTAAAAAAATAGAACACACCCCTGAGGAGGATCTTCTCAAATGTTAATAATTCAAATGTTTTTTGTCCTCTAATCGTACTGAAAAACATATCTAAATCTAAAACCATTTTTGATACTTATGAATGGCTGAAATAAAAATTACTTTTACTAACAAGTGATTATGTAATATTAAAACGCTGTTATCACATTTATCTGTTTACCAGCTGGAGTTCTAATTGAAATTTGTTCAGAACGCATAATAGCATTTGGTCATGTTATGCTTACAGCATTAAGCAATGATTATACCTGTGGCTTTTGTTTTTAATTAGCTTTTTTCAGTTATCTAGGAGAGATAGAACCTTTCAAGATTGTAATTCACTTTTGATTACAATGGAAAGAGAACAAACCGAGTCATCTTACAGAAAAATGTGCGACTGTATAATTTACATTCCTGAGTCTGGGGCTGTTAGATCTGACTGTATTTTGATTTCCTGTCACTCATCAGTTATGTTAATTGGTTTTTGATGGCAACGAGGTGCTGGCGTTTGCACATTCAGGGATCTAAAATGACTTTTTACAGAAAAGAGATGAGCGTGTAGTGTGTCTTAGTTTTCTGGTGGCAGGACAGAAGCATTGCTTTTAATGCAAAGTACTGAAAAACAGACTATTTTGTATCAGCCCTGCAGCTGAACATAGCCAGAGGTGAATTTTAAAGAGGGTCTCAAACGTAGCCAGAGCTCTGATTCAGAAAAGTATCTGAGCATGTGCCTTCATCATTCATCCCAGCCTACAAACAGACACACATGATTACTCACCTGCTTTAGGTTAAACATCTTGCTGAGTCTCATCCTATGGAAAGGGCAAGCCGTTGCAAGCAGCAAGCCCACAGGAGGTACTTCATGTGCCCTCGTCAGTGGGTAACTGACACCGACGGCTCATTAGCAATAAACTGACTCAAGCAGTTCCCCCGACTAGGAGAAGTGCCCCTGCTGCCCTCTTTCTTCAAACGCTTGCTTGGCTTGCTGTAAATACCCATGATTGGGAGAACAGGCGTGTAACTCCATGAGCCGAAACAGGGAATAATCAGCCTTAATCTGCTGGAATGAGTGACTGCTGAGAGACGGTGAGCAGCCCCACTTGCCTTTCTGCTGCCACTGGGATCCTGGGGGGCATCCGTGGCCCAGCAAAGCTCCCAGCTCCACTCACCACGCTGTGCCGCATCTGTGCTCCTGAACAACACACAGGGAGAAAAGAGAACCTGAACATGGCCAGCCATGGGAATTTGGTGGCACAGTTTGCTGGCCAAGTCCTTATGAAGATGAATTAGATGGAGTTGGTAGACTGCGGCTATAAGAAAAGAGCAAGGTCATTTATTTCATGCTACACCTATGGAAGTGTGAGACACACAGAGTGGCAATAGTAAGAAACCGAGTTTGATGAGCTTACATGACAGTGATTGGTATCCCTGGAGGGGTTGCAGGAACTGTATAAATTGTAGAAAATGGGCTCAGAAGGGATGTTGAGATGTAATATAATCCAACCCCCTGCCAAGATGAATCAAAGGGTGAATTGCCCATAGACTTATTGTCTGTAATTCTTTTGCTCTGCTCAGTGCCAGAGGAGTTCAGCAGTTTTCCAATATCCAGTTGGAAAAACAGCTTTCTAAGAGGGATTGCAGAAAATGCAAGGTGGAGTAACAAGGATGATCAAAGCTCTAAAATACATCTGTAGCATTCAGTCAGTCACTGCAAATGAATATAACCAGTTAATACCACTTACAGGTGAAAATATGTCGGCTGGGGTTCAAAGTACCTGACCTGATTTCCCCCCCTACGCACCAGAAAATTATCCTCCCCCTCATTATGCCTCACTGTGCCCAAACAGTTCCTTCTGTGTTGACCTGAAACACAGCTCCAATGGCTTAGCCCTTTCCGATCCTTATTGCTTTGTTTCTGGGAAGATGGGGAGATGCTTTTTCCCCATCACTAAATTAGCATGTAGTACCCTTATCAGAGCACAACTACCACAGGCATTTCCAGTGCCCCCTGTGAGCACACGAACAGTCAGTACCTCTCACTGGGGCTGGGTAAATGCATCGTTTCCCTCCTTGGGGTAACTGGTCTGCAAGGGAAATCATCCTCAATGGTGATTCCGCAGCGAAGGATTGAGAGGTTTTGGGCAGGCTGCCAGTTTCTGCTGGGATATGATGCTCAACCCCACTTGCAAGGGAGGTGAGGGACCTTCCCATGGCAGTGCTCTCATGCCAGGCTCCTGCCATGCTCTGCTTTCTGTGACAACTCAGAGCTCATGGACACTGGCCTGAGGGTCTTCCTTGACTTTGACAACAGGCGACTTTGTGCCTCTGCTTATACAGATTGGTGGTTCTTGAAAAGCTGTGTGAGGTCTAATGCAGGAGGCTGGCAACATTGATTTTGCTTTTTTTGGAAAACCCAGCATCAAGTTCTTTGCTCTTTATATTGACTCCCCTGCAGGATCTGTAGTGAGATCCAGGCAGCCTGCACAGGACAGGTATCTGTGCTGGGGAAGAGCTCAATCTCTTCCTGATGACACCTTGCACTGTCGAGAGGCCACACGAGGATGCAGACGTGGGCTAAGTCCCACATCGCACAGGAGCCAACTGAGGAGATGCAGACACACTCACAGGCTCAGGAGACTTGAGATCAGACCTCCCAAGACACCACGTAAGCCTGCAGTGACTGCACAGGGGGACCTGAGAGCAGAAAGTTTACAAGTGATGCTGAGATGAGAAGTTTCATTGGGGATGAATGTGGCAGCAAGAGGAGGCAGTTCCTATCACTGCTTACAGGCACAGCAGCCTTCACCAAGGACAAGATGGGCAGCAAACAGTGCTCCTGTCACAGGAAACCTTTCCTGGTCTTGCTCTGGAATTTGTTCTTGTTCTTAACCACTGAAGATTTATTTTTTCAGTGAAAAAACAGGGGACAATAAGACTGCACAGTCATTATTTATCAAGTAATCACCTCACCCAAGGTGCAGGAGTCATTCTTATTTCCAGTTGAACTTTGAACCAGCTAACGCTGGGACTCAAGCCTGACCTTTCCACAATGTAAGGCAGTAACCCAGCTGCCCAAACATTGGCTATGCTGGGGCTGTTTGGGATTTAGCAAAATTCCTCCTGGGACCCAAACAACCTTTCGCAGGCAAAATTTCAGCAAAGTGAGTGCATTGCCACAGAAAGTGCTGGCTCATTTCCTAAGTTCAGGTCGGAAAAAAAAAAAATCCAACCCAGTCTAAACATCAATGCAACACCATTACAGCAATGTAACAAAAATAACTCCGGCCTGAAGACTCAGAGATTTAAGTGAGACTAGAATAGGCCTTTAATTACTTCCATTTTTACTCTTTAGCAGCCTCAACAGGACTAAAATAGTTCCCTCCCTCCTCTTCCCACTGTGTCAGTAGGACAGAGCCATGCATGAGGATTCACACGCTCCCTAATGTTGTGCCTCCTTAGACACAATACCTCCATTGGCTTTCTCTCCCCTCCCACAGCAGGCATTCAGCGTGGATCAGCTGTACCACAGCCAAAACGAGAGGGACGCAGGTGGATTTCTTTTTTTGTCTCAGCTCTGTCCCTTTTCCCCCTTCCTTTTTTTGGAGGAGATGCAGATGGCAGAGTCGCTCCCTTTGCTGTGCGCAAGTGTCTAGACAAAAAAACTCCCCACAGCTTGTGCAATTTTCTGAGCTGCCTTCTGCTCACCTCCACCTCCTCATTTTCCTCTTTATCTGCTTTCCGTATTCTTCATGCTGCTATCAGTCCTGTGGAAATGAACACATCAAAGCCATAAGTAGTCATTTTTTCACTGCTCCTGTGTCCTCTCTCCCTCCTCTTCCTTTAACATTAATATTAATAGCTACTGTACCTTTCTTCACTGTTGCTTTCTTCTTGATCCTCAAGGGAGTAAGCCTTTTCTTGGACTTTCTGCTACAGCAAACGCTTGTTTGAAGGAATGCTAAGGCATGCTGGGAAGCACAACATCGGTGATGCCTGTGATACAATATTGGGCCAAGCAGCAAAGATATTAAATGCTATTGTACTTATGGGAAGAGTCAAGCATGCTTTTATCCCTGCCGTGTATGGCTGGATTTTTTTTCCTTGTTGCTTTCCTAGCAAAAATAGTTTTTTAATCAGTCCAAAATCTCCAAGGAGGAGAAAAAAATAAATAACCTCTTTCCTATGCCCTCCTTGATGCTTTTCCACAGGGCTGCTGGCTGAGGAGCAAAGAAGCAAGTGTTGTTTCACGCCTGTTGTCAAACCACACGCACACACACAAATACACACTACAGGGACACACATCACCAGCATCCCCAGCACTACTATTATTTAAAGCACAGAGTTAATGAGCTATCCTGCCCTTCAAGGTTTGCCCACCTGTTGCTAGTCCCTGGGGCTGAGAGATGAACTCCTTGCGCGTGCGTCAGCCCAGCTCTCACATTTGTATTCCATGATGCGGTTGCGCGTCTGGAGCGCTAGGAAGAAATCCCCCAGGTTTGAGTTTGATTTCACTTACACACGTATAATGGAAATACGGCCGCGCGCGGTGAGCATGACGTTTCTGCTCCGTGGGGGCTGCATGCAATCCACGGTGAAGGTTGCTACTTAGGATCACAGCAGTGCCCAAAAGGCAGAAGGTGAATTTCTTGATGTCGTTGTCACAAGAAACAGGTACCATGGTAATAATGAAATTCAATGTAACTCTCAGAGTGAGTTATTCCGAGCATGATTTCTGCCTGGACGGATGTAAAGGTTATTATTTGCTCCTGTCTTGACACTAGGGATCTGCTCCCTTTGAAAGCAAGGACTTCTTTAGCGTGCAGCAGCAGACCGTACGTCTGGGGCAGGAGGGATTGGGGCACTCAAATGAGACTCCCCTTACATTTCTTTCGTGATGTGCTGCTGCTGGACACAGCTATGACTAATCCCCCTCCCCTCTCTCCTGCGCTCCCCCAGAGCTGCCGCTGGTGTTACAATCGTTGTTACAGCCAGTGGAAAGACCCCCAGCAGCAGCAGTGGGTTTGCATCAGCTGGAAAAAGGACAGCAGGAGGTCAGGAGATGGATTGGTGCTGGCTCTCAAGTTATGACCCCATCCTATCTTTTCCCTTTCCTTCTCCAGCAAAGCCTTGTGTAGGCTGATAGCTACAGAGTAGCTGCCCTTTAGTCTCAGTGTAGTCTGGGGAAATCTCCCCCGCCCCAATCAAAAGGCTGCAGGACTGAAATGTGCCATACTGGCACCATAGCTATGACTTGGGAAGAAAACTGGTGGGGGAGGAGAAGAACAATGCCCTGAATCCCCATTCATGATCCCCATTATGAATGGGAGAGAAACATGAAGGACTTGTGCAAAAGCCCACTGCAACCAAAGGAGCTGCAGATTGCAGAGACACAGGTCAGGCTCCTATCACAGCCTTTTTGGAGACTAGAAAGTCTCACACAAGAATAGCCCTGTGTCCAGCACTGCCAGTTCAGCTCCAACCAGCAGCACCACAAGGCTCTAATGGAAGAATGGGAGATTGTTTGCCACAAGAGTCAGGAGAGTCATTAGCCCTAACAAAAGGAGGCGGGGGGATCTATTTGCTTGTCATAATCACCAGTCTGATGGTTTAAAGCATGTGCAGCAGCTTCAGAATCTAATAGCAATGCCTTGTGTTTGCAAACATGAGACCTAAACAAAGTTTCAGGCAGTGATCAGAGGGTGCTTTTGAGATCTCTGCAGGAAACCTAATAGTAACATTCAAATGAGGTCACATGCTTTGCTGTTTGTCTACAAGATTCTCCCAAAGGTCTCCCTGCTCCCCCAGCTTATGAGCCTAATTAACCTCCTGCACCCCGTTGCCAGGCATGGAATTTTAAGTAATTATGGGGATGTGTGGCTTCCTTACCAGCATGTCAAACTCTTCATGTCACACTCCGAGGACTGGTATTTGCCTTGCACTTCTTTGTTCAGTGTAGCAGGGGGTGGTCAGCTATCCACACATGCAAAACCTCAACTGGCGGGATCAATTTACAGGCAGTCTTTAGACCAAGGGGGATAAAAATTCCCGTGGAGGGTCTTGCAGGTTTCTGCAGCACTCTGGAGCAGGATGCTACAAGTCCGAGTTGTCCTTAGATGTTTTAAACTATTTCACAGGCATTAACTATGTCCATTTCATACACACAATCCTACCTTAACCACCCCCCCTGAGCAACACGGATGGTGTGTGAGCTTTTCTGCATATTCAGCTGGCAAGGGACAGCCTGAGGAATCTACGCTGCTCCCACAGCTCTTTACACATTCCTCATTAGACAGCCTGGATTGAAAGAATAAAAACAGTAACCAGGAAAAAAATCTAGGAGCAGCAAGCAGAGCTCCAGGCATCCGACAGGAGCTTTGGTGCAGGCTGGTAGACAGTTTGCCCTCTCTGCACTTGCCTTTCCATTGCAGCAATGAATCCCTGGCTACCCTGCGAGTTGGTGATGAGGAGAGGGCACCTTAACTTGCCCCACTGCTCTCTTAGACTCTATCACAGCCTGGTGTTACGGTTTTCTTCGAGTGCAGAAGCCACAAAGTCAAATCTCCTCAGGTGGAGAAGGACTGCAAACCTTCAAATCCCACCTCCTGAGTGGGTGCTCTCACCACTGGGTCAGCAGGCAAAATGGAGGCAGAAGCATTTTAAAAGTCTCCAAATATATGGCCTTAGTTTAAGAGATGTTTCAGACTCTGAGTTGCAAGGCAGATAAGCCCAGATGACAGTCTCACACACTTCTTTCTTGGTTTGCCTCTTGGTTGGCTTGGAGGACCCAGTGCTCAGCACATTAGATGTCATAAATCACATGGTAAGGCATCTATGTTCCCCACCATTCGTTACACAGGGAATTGAGGAGCTGCTCAGCAATGTACTGAATTTACACTAATTTTACTGTACTGAATTTAAAATACTGTAAATTCCCAGAGCCGTGAGCAAACTTGGAGGAGCTGCAGTCTCAACATCATCACACAATGCTGACATGAAGCACTGTCTGTCAAAACTTCTTCCTCCACCTTAAGGAGTATTTAGGTCCCCCATGCATAGCTGGGCCAGGTATAGTTTTCATTTCAAGGGGAATCCCTAAATATTGCAAACCCACCCCGGTTGCTGTCAGAAAAAGACATGTGAAAATCTTTCACTGAATTGCATACTGCCTACTGATTGCATACTGTACGATGCAATCATTGCAGTAGCCTTCGTGACATCTATTTTGATTTAACTCCACTTTGCATTTTGTTGTCCCATATATTGAGACAGCAGCAGATTTTTCTATGGCCAGTAATGGACTGTTAAAGAAAACAATTGAGTGTACTAGCACGATTTTCAAAATGATCAGGATTAAGCTGAATAAAATGGATACTTTTCAGTGAAAAACTTAATAAATGGCATGCCAGTTTCTTTTTAACAGTTCAGGAGACCATGGCACAAATTCTGATGGAACACAAACTATGCAGATTCCTAAAGTTGAACACTACAGCAATTTGCTATATGTATATTAAGACAGCCTCTATGAACAGTTAGTGCTATTAAACGTTGACAGGCAATCACAGATGCAAGTAACTATTCTAGATGGTTTTAAACATTTTCCAAGAAGATATCACTGTCCTCTTACATTCTGTTTACACCAGTTGATTAACCATTTATTTCAAGTACCTATTAGTCCTGTGGTCTACTGAATAAAGCATTTGCCTTGATTCAGGAGTTTGCATCCACAAATCTTACTTAGTGGGTGACTTTCCCTTTCTCTGATTCAGTTTCTGCAAATATAAAACAAGGATAATGATAATGACCTCCTTAGTAATGCCATTAGGGAATTACTAATAAGCTAATTATTATTGGAGAATAAAACTTTATGTGAGGAACCATTTATTAAAGCATCCCCACAGCTTATTCACACTCCATAAGCAATTTATGAATGGAGCCTTAGAGGGAAGGTTGATGAAAAGTGCTCCAGCGCTAAAGCAGCAAAGATCCAAAGCTCATGGACACATCTTCAGCAAATAGGTGTGTATCAAGGCATAGACAAGCACAAATTCTCAGTAGTTCTTCATCTTTATGTCCCTCCTCCACTTTCCTCAGCTGCTGCTTCTGCTGAAGGAGGAAGTACTTCTTTGTCCCTTTCGGTGCAAAAGGATGGGATTCTTCCATGTTCAACACTGTCACCAAATGAGTGACAAACACTTCCCCTGCAGCTGTTTCTGCAGCATTACACCCATCAGTAACAAGGGAAGGGATGAGGAGGAACTGTGCTTGGAACAAGAATATTGGGTACAGATGGAGGGAGCTCCCTCATATGGCCTGGAGCACACACTGGGACCTTTTAGACCATGGCAGTGGTGAACAGTATACAAAAATCTTATCTCCAACCTTATTTTGCTTCTGCATGAAAAATCTGAAATGTTAGTAATATATTTTTTTTTTCCCTTCTGCCTAGTAACCTCTTTCTCTATAGGCTCTCTTTGTCACACATGCCCATTTAAATCTCTGCAGAGCACTTGGCTTGCCCAGCTGCAAAATTTGCTTGGACTGCAAAACTTTGAGATCTGACTGAGTGCCAAATGTGGCTCTTTGTCTCCTACCATCCCCTCAAATGAGGATTTTAGCCTCCATGTTTACTTCTAAAAATAGGAATTAATCACTGGAAATTACAGTAAGGTTGCAGGCTGAAAAACATTTGAAGCTGTCTTCTACAGTTCAGCTTTTTTAACTGTCCAGAAAGGACTCTAAAGGGTGTCCAGTTACAGGCTGTGATGACCAATGACACATGGATATAGCAAATAAATAGAGAAGGGAGGACAAATAAAAAGAGAATCATTATGTGCCTTGGGTAATGACAAGAGTAAAGAAAATGCTTAGTGCCATGGCTACGCAAGATGTCTAAGGGGTAGGCCTGTTCTCAGCCAAATCTCTTGCTCAACCGCAATCTACCATTGACTATACCATACCCTAGATGACACTACTGGGAGGCTATTACACACGTCTGTGCATGGCAGGTCTCCTTAGTATCATTCTAGGGACTTTCCAAAATGGTGAGTGCAGGCTGGATAAAGACAGAAAGTTACTGCAAAATAAATCCTGCTGAACTCCCCTTTCCTGTGCAAAAATATATTAAAAAAAAAAATCCTACCTCTTCAAATCCTGAAGGCCCTCTTCCCTTGTATACGATAATCTGTTCCTGTTCATTTAATGGCAATCATGGTCAAGGGCTCCAGCTGATAAAAAATTACATAGCTGCAGCAATGAATAAAGCAGTGCCAACCACTACAGGATGTAGTCTCAAGTCATCCAGGCTAAAGATGGCTGCTACACAAGGAACAAGCTCTTGTAGACAGATAACTGACACATGAATGTATGAAAGATGCTAGATCATAGGTTTCAACCATCTCTGTCTCACAGCCAAGGGTCAGGATCAAACTTCATGTCAGAATGAGTGGAGCAGGAGGTAGAAACCAAATGAAGTCAATGTCCTTGTGTATTAAGTACTGAGTCAGGAATAACACTTGCTTAGCTGGAATAGGATAAAAGCATGTAAAGGGAAGAAGAAATCTGAGCCTAGTGAGGATCAGTCTGCACTTGGGGAGCTATCTCTTCCCAGAGTCTTGATCCTGGCCTTTCTCTTCATAGCCAAAAACATTACCTCAAAACCTGTGCATTGAATCTTCACAAAGTGAAATCCATACCATCGATCTGTAGGAATGATGAAGGTCTAGCATCAGTGGAAAGTGGCTCAGATGAAACCATGATTAATTTCAAAGTTCATATGTATTGAATAGAAACCGACAATCAGCTTCACTGTAAAACATTGGCCTTTCAAAGCTCGGTGGTATGAGAAGTGGCAAAGAGGGTCTGGCTTTTCACAGAGGCCATATGCTTCAATTTGTTCAAAGCCGAGCAGACTGCTTAGTGGGAATGGCACTTTGAAGAGGAGGTGGTTGCGCAGTGTGCAGCCAGGTTAGCTTTGCAGCCACGCTCTGGATAACTTTTTCCCAACAAAGGAAAGAAAGGCTCTGATTCTCCTTTCATTTACACCAGTGTAAATAACGTGGACTGTGCAAGTCAGCGAAGAGGATCCAGCTTAGATGAGAGAAAGAGCTAGTCCAGAGAGAGAGAAAATTTGTCATCCTGAAACTCTGCTCTGCAGGTGTTTCTGCTATTACAGATGTCTTGTACAAAGCCCCTAGCGGCACGTAATTAAAATCCAATTGGGCCTAAGTAAGGACTGTTGTAAGAAACACAACTGCCTTCTTCCTTAGCTCACTGACGTGGTGAGTCCTCATTGCATTCTGTCAGGAGTCCCCGCAGCACTCATGGTAAATGACTGGGGAGGGATGCCTCATGCAAACTCACAAGACAAATCATATTAAAAAGTAAAAGTGAAAAAGCAAACAGCTCGACTGGGACTTGAAAGAATAATAGCTGCACTGTGTGCGTTTCACTCACAGATTAAGTTCTTATGGCTGAATGGCTGTTGGAAATACTAAGGGTTTGATTTGGCGAATCTCTCACATGCAGAATCCCTGGGAGCTGGGACCACTCTGTCCTAACTGTGCTATTCTTACCTGCTCTTTTCACTGTATTTCTGTTTCCTTCTTACCATTGCAAGACTACAGACATACCAACAGCATATGTGGGCAAGCCCCAGCTGGCATCTTTTCCCCAAGATAGCTGCTTACTTGACACAAAAACCTGAATGATAGTTCAAATGCCCTAAAGCTGAGTATCTTACTCAGGTTCCCATCCAGGGCCCATTTCTCTTGAGAGAACTGTTCTTCTGTGCTTTGTAGTCTGGAAGCAGTTACACAACGGTTTCTGCTTGAAGGTTTCCTGTCTTGGGGAAATTACCTTTGGATAGCCATGGCCTTAGTAATGCATTCCTTTGGCCATGCATAGTTTTCTTATGCTGTATTTACACTGTGCTAACCACAGTAAAGCTGGGGCCTCTGGTCTCTGCTGCAATACACATTATTAATAATACTGAACTCTCAAATCAATTGCTAGGAAGCTAGGGCTTCCACACCTATGGGTGGTTCTATCAGTGAGCCTTCAAGAACTGGCATCACCTCTCTGGCAGGAGCCAGGCACAAGGGACGTAAAGCATGACTCGTTTGCTAAGGTAACCCAGAGGATATACTGGATCCCAGCCTTCCTAAGCCTGCTGTGGGGTGAACACATCCCTCTGTACAGAACCAACCAGGCAATCAAATGTCGATATATCTTATCACCAGACCTTCAAGAAATGCATGTCCAAAACATTAGCAAAGCCTCCATCCTATCTCATTCTTCCCACTTTATTTGCTGTCCTCCACTGAGACATTCAGCTATGGTGACCAGGGAGGCAGAGCTGAAAACCCACCCAGAGCCCCGTCCTGTGCAGATAGGCAGGGTTGTCAGCGTGCGTGTCCTAGCCCGTTCCATACTGACCTACTGCTGTGATGAAACCTTGCACCTCTGGCCCTTTTGGGTTTTGTAATTAAAGGGCCTAATTTCACTGGAGGTGTTGGTGGGGGGGATGATGTGGTACTAACAAAAGGTCTGAATAGCTATTCCCTAGGCTCTTTCAACCTGAACAGCTATCAATCAGAGCTCTGTGTAGCTTTCTGGAAAATAGGCCCATCATCCTGCCAGTGATGGTTATCCTCATTCCTCAACACTTTTTTCTGGTGTTTGGGGAGAAGCAGAATATTCCAGACCCCCAGTTCCCCTTACTGGGTCCAGCTCCACCCTTCAAGATCCAATCTGCATGTGCTTGCACTCAGCTCAATGTCAGAATTGCCATCACCATTAGCAAACTCTGCACCAGATGGACACTGAGGCCTTCTCCACTCATTTTTGTGTGCTTACAAAATATCTTCCTGCACTTAAAACTAGATTACCCTAGCACTTCTTTTCTTTAAAGACCAGATCTCAAGACTTCTATCTGTGCTGACAACACATCCTGTGCTAGTTTAAGCAGCACAGAAACTGTGCTAGTTTCAGGGGGACTCCTCTGTGCTAATGAATGTACCAGCATCTAGCTGAAGGATTTTAGTCTTCAGAAATTGCCTGCAGCAAGGTCCCCATGCTCTGTCCTTCCCATGATCCCCCTCTCTCTGAAGGAGAGAAGCTGTCCTCTGCCCATGAGGTCCTGCTGCAACTCCCCCAGTCAAGAACACTTCTGCAAGAGAAGCTGGTCATGGAAGTCACCTTGTGCATCCTCTTTGTCACTTGCCACCATGTACCTCAGAATCCTGTCTTGTACAAAATCCAAGGTCCTAATGTAACTCTAGTTTAAAGCCATAAAAGATTTTTTTTTAAAACTGGTGAGTAAGCATTCATCAGAAAATGAAATGATGTTGGGAGAAAGTGAGTGTAGGATCTACCCTTATTTTAAAATTCAATTAGCAGCACAACCATGATGAACAGCCCTGTGGTTATGTAGATTTAGTAAAGTCATTAAGATCTCAGATTACATGTGGTGCTATTTCCCCTTACTCTCCCTTTTGCTGCCCCCAGCAATCCTGCCTGTTTTCAGCCTATCACAATACAAACAGAAACAAATCACCAGGGGTTAAACAGCCTAAATTGGATTACAGTCACACTGTTCAGAAAATAGAGTATTGCTGGTAATTGCATTCCATTGAATAAATATCTCTACATTAGTTTACATCACATTAGTATTCTGACAATGATTATTCTTAGTGTAATTTGCCTGTCCAAGAATAAGTGTAACACAGAGCTCAGAATCCAAACAATTGATGTGTTCTGAGTGCTGGTATTTGTTTTCAAGATTAAACAGCATCCTGGTTGGACAGTAATAAAATTTTAGATCAAAAAAATCCCAGACCCTTCTTCTTTCAATCTTGCTGAAGAGTTATGAGACAAATAACTCAAGGCCCAAACTTGTTCCTGCTGAAGTTAGTAGGAGTTCTGCTAATCTCTCTTGCTTCAGGACCCTCAAAATTTATTTTATTTATATCACAGTAGCCTCCTAAATTTGCTGGTTCCAAAATATTTATGGATAGTCTGTGATGCCTACTTTGATATCAAAGAATTCCAGTCTAAAATGGGGCTGGCACTGTTAGGGGTAAATTTTACCCTTGATCACTTCTCAGGTATTTTATTCCAGCTTCTAGATAACAGCTTGTCCTAGTCAGAAGTCTCCATACCTCCCTCCCCACCAGCCAGCTTTACTGCAACCACTGACTGCAGTCTCCAAGCAGTTCACTGAGATGATCATCAACCACTTTGATTTTGTTCAGTGCCTGCTGTTCTTCACTTTCTCAGGGAAAGAGACAATGCCCTGACAGGCAGATAAAAAAGGATATAAAACAATAAAGGTAAAGAGCAATTTAGCCAGGCACTTGTGTAAGCTTCATTGGATCACAGGAGACACATCTCAAGTTTCTCAGTTTCTTTGTTCTTCCAGATGACTTTGTCTCTGAGACCCCTGATGTTACCCCAGGGAGTTTAAGGACCTCCAGCTCAGTGGGCTGGCTGTCTAGCAACCATGAGCATCACCAATGTTCATGGGACCGCAGGCTCTGGTGTGGAGCTAAGAAGATAAGAGAAGGCAGGGGGAAACAGTGGCAGTTAGATAGACAGAAATACCACTTCATTCTCTGCTGTCAGGCTCAAGAATAGCCACACTACCCCACTGAGGACGTTTCTTAATGCAGCCCATAGTCCTCCCTTGAAAGAAATACCCAATGGCTGGATATCTTACACTGGGAATTTTTACTAATTATTCCTTTCCCTTGCCATAGGTCCAGTAATTAAAAATGCCCCAGGAGAACTACACCATCCTTTTCTCTCAGCCACTAAGCATCAGCACAGGCTGCAAAAGATGTGGAGATTCAATAGTACTGTGTGACTGTCCCAAGTGCCTATCTATCTCATCTGCCATGTCAGAATGTTCTAGACATTGACATTTCCATGTTTCCAGAATATCTTAGTGATGATGACTACTTATGGCAGTACTTTGCATAGAAAAAGTTTTGGGGAAGAGATGTCACCTTTCTTGCATAAAATAAACAAAGACTGTGAGGGCAAAGGAAGAGGGGATTGACATGAAAGAACAGAGCTGAGTGTGATGATCAAGACTTGAATTAGCTGCACCTGTATAAGTATAAAGTTGAGAAACTGGTCATTGTTTACAATCTGAACATAATATTTGAATAAGGCTATCAATAATGGACAGCTGCTGGGAGGCAAAACCTACCATGGCTGGCATTTTCCAAAGAATTATGGGACCTTGGAGTCCAATTTCCACAGGCCTCCAGCCTGTAATCTTGTTGATAAATCACTTGCATATGTAGGACTTGATGCTAAACATTGAGAACAACCCACACTTTACTGCCAGTACTAAGTACATAAGAGAGGAACAAAACACGCTGCAAAAACTGTTACGAAACTGGAAAGTGGGAGCAGTACAGGGCTGCATGAAGACAAAATACAACAAGGAACCCAGCACTTTAGCTCTTTTCCTGGCAGCTGACACCATATATGCCAAAGACATAAAGTAGCTGTAGGCAGTGGTGACTGTCTGAAAAACAGTCATGGGACAGAGCGCCATGCAATCACTTTTCAGTAATATCTTATTCTGGTGTCGTTGGTGGAAAGATCTTGCAAAAATATTGCTATTTGTTGGCATCATGCATGATCTGAGAAAGTCAGATGGGAGAGGGATAGACAGAGGCCATTACAGTAGGCTCCATCCAGGCACAGGCACCACAAGAGCCCTTTTGCACTACAGAAACAGATCACAGTGTTTGGAATCTGGTAGGCACAGGGAGGACTGTCCGAGAGGACTAAGGTTGGTATGCTAATGGCAATGCTGCCTGAGGCACCAGCACCGCACCCTTAAACTTTTCAGAACATGAATATCCATTATTTATTGCACATTTTGTTTGTAAGTACATCTCGAGCTCAAGCCAGGGACATGTATCTGAGACTGGAGGAAATGAGGATGGATCTGTTCTCCACAGTCATGGTTCTACCTTCTGCCAGGTCTCAAAAGAGATAAAGCAATCCCACAATCTCTGTGAACACCAGCAGAAGACTCCTCTCTTCATTTAAGCAAAGGGCTGGATATCCCCTACTGAAGTAATTCCACCAATCTGCTTCTGCTGAAATCTAGCACAAGTCAGCCCAGTGATGATGATAAAAGCTGGGGCCATGCTTCCCAGAATGGTGGATAATGCAGCACTAATTCATCCTGTTTTTTTAAAGGGGAGAGCTAATAACTTTGGTCAGGAATTTACGCAAAATGAACTTAGGGCACTGACCCAAGACACAGCAATTTGGAAGCTGGAGGAGAGATAAACAGAACCTATTACATGGCAGCAGCATTTAACTATAGCGAGAATGCTGATATCTGACATCTGAGTCTTGGCTCAGTAGCTACAGATATCATAAAACCACCATGTGCAATTAGACACAATCTGTGATGTGTATTTCATAATAAGGCCAGAAGTACCACAGCACGGTTACTGACTTCATTCACAAACTACAAGCACAATCTTTCCAGGTCACAGTTAAGGTCATTGTCTAGCAACAGCAAAAAATTTTCTGTTTCCTGACAGGTATTTACAATCTTCCCAAGGCTGAGTTAATTAGTCAGATTTTATTTTGCTTATGACATTAACCTTGGGGGGAAAAAACAACACAGAAAGAAAGTGGTAAAAAATTCCTGCTCCAGAAAAGCAAATCCCATAAATCTGATCATGGTGCATTTTTTATTAGTATGCAAAAATAAATGACATTCTAAATGTCTGCTGAAACACGGTAGCTGTTTTTCCTATATGCATTTAAAACAGCCTAAAACCCACGATATGTTACTGGTAAGTACTGCTTTTCTTTTTTTCCCTATGAGTTACAAATATAAAAATTTAGATCTGACCCCTCCTTCCCCAAAGCCATTATTAAAATCACATGCAAAACTGATCCTACTGGAAGCACAATTTACTTGAAGCACCTTCGCTCCACTTGGCTAAAGGAAGAACAATAATCCATGTGCTGGACTCTGCTTATAAGCCATTTCTAAGAAACAAATACCTTAATCTTAGCAACAACAGGGTTTGATATTTCCAACTAGAAGCTTTTAACAGAGAAACCTTTTTGGAAAAGTTAAAACCTAAGCAATCAACTTTTCAAAGCCTCTTTTGTAGAATTAATAAGGCTAGCTTCAAGAAAGCTAGAGGACCCCAGACATGCATGGCACTCGGTGACTTCATTCCAGCATGGAAGATGCCACCCGGTTTCCCTTTCCCACAAGCACTGAATACAGCAGTACCAAAAAGACCATATTCCTTGAAAGCCAAGCTCTCACAGTCTTGCTTACAAGAGTAGCACCTTCTCACAATCCTCTTTAGATCAGTAAAGAATGGAGGCAACTTCTGGCTTTAAGGTGTGCATTTATTTGGGATTTGTAATGCACATCTTTCATAAGACCTGATGCTGCAGTCATTTTAGTACTGTGCTGAGCTTGGGTTTCGGACTTCAGCCCATCAGTACTAATATGTCAGAATTTCTAATGGGGAAAGGAATTCATGAAACCCTTGACCAGAAGAAGAGCATCACTGCTCAAGCCTGTCAGTCCCATCACAGAGCAGTGACAAGGTCCCCTGGGTACAAATGCAAAGTAACTAAGAGGGTGCTATTCACTATGGATAGAGGGCACACACAGTCCTACGAAGTACATACAGCTAGGGAAGAATCAGGGAAGCAGTTTTGTGATTTGTCATCTGTTCAGACGACCCAGTGTATTGCAAGGATAAGAAAAGTTATTTTTCTCAGGCATCCATAGACAGAGACATTTCCAGGCAGAAAACTGTTTCTTCCTTTGAAGTCCAGGAAAATCAGAACTTAGGTATTTAGGCAAGGAGAACCTTGAGGGGTTTTATCTCTTCATGGAGTTTTAAATCAAGCAGTAGATTTTATCTAGTTCTTACTGAATCAGAGTCCAGGATGGAGTTGAAAGAAGCTGTAAATTGGATTCACTGGATCTAGTAGGCATTATTAATAAGCAGATCTACCGTGTCCTGTGAGAATCATAGAATCATAATTTGGGCTGAAAGAGACCTGCAGAGGTCATCTAATCCAACCCTCTGTGCAAAGCAGGTCTACTTAGATCAGGTTGCTCTGGGATGTATCCAGTCCAGCCTTTAACACTTCCAAAGGTAGAGATTACACAGCGTCTCTGGGAAACTTATTCCACTATTTGAGTACCCTCTTGGTAAAAAAAAAATAAAAATCTTAGTATTTAAAATGGAATTTTCCAGATTCCAACTTGTTGGAATCTGTTGGCTCTGTCACTGTCCTTCTTGCACTGAGGAGCCCCAAACTGAAGCAGCACTCCAGATGCAATCTCACAAGTACTGAACAGAGGGGAAAAGATCACTTCACTGGACCTTCTGGCTACACTCCTATTAATACAGCCCAGGATGCAGTTGGCCTCGCAAGGACATGCTTGAAATATGGCTATTATATGGCTTTAATGAGTCTGCACTGGAAACCCAGAACTGGCAATGTTTCCCTTCTATGCTTATAAAAGAAGGTGCACTGAGACTCTAAAAGGCCACAAATTGTTCAAAGTTCCTCACGGATGAACAGTGAAATGAAAAAACAGAAAAGGAATGACATTTCACAAGACTTGTGAATCTTACTGTTTAATTAATACACAAAACTGTTCTGTGTGACATAAAAGGCACATGGAAGAACTTCTTTAGAGGATCCAAAATCAGACTAATTTCTCATTTTTCCTGTTCTAACCAAGCTACATCTTATCCTGAAGACATTACCTTCACCTGGATTTTATTGTTAGACCTTTGAACAAAGAAATGGCACAGACTATAGGAATTGTTTTGCCTGATCTTCCACTCTATACCAGCAAAATAACACTGTCCTGCTTCTGATTAGATACTCTTAGGATGAGTAGACTGTAAATGCTAAAAAGGGAGAATATCCAGAAGAATTAGACTGTGGAATCAGTGCATCCCTGGAAGAGCACGATGCACACAACTTAATTCATCTCCCCTTAAAGTCATTTGGAGCCTCGCCCTCAACTTAACTATGAATTGGATTTAGTTTATAACATCAGATGAAGGATATTTCAGGTGAAAAAATGGGAATCTGCATCTTCCTTAGAGAAGTGTCTTTATATTGCTTGTTCTAATACAAAAGCTGCACTGCAAAATGGTTTTTCATTGAAATCACTTTGAATTTGATGCAGTGGAGGTTTAAGCTGATTGTTGCAGACACTTACTACAGTAAGTGTTTTGGTCCCTTGGCATGGTAGCTTTGCTACTTTCCAAAAAATAGTGTTCATATTTTCCCCTACAGATGATTTATCTTTACCCACAGCTTTGCTCATAGTGTTATCTCCTTCATGTGGAACCATAAAACACTTAAATCAGAGCAAGAGAACACCATGCTGCACAGAAAGAGCCAAGAAAAGGGATTTGGTGTAGAGCTGACAACTTTAACATATACAGGGACTGTCTGAAATTAAGCACTGCCTGTAAGCATGAGTGTCAAGCCCAGTCTGCAGATGGTATCACATGTGAGGATGGAAAGCATCATCAAACTGCTTTGAGTGCTGCTGAGCTGAGATGAGTTCAGAGCCCTGCCCTGAGCCTCCCTCCTATGCTCTGACAGCCGGTGGAGGGGGATGAACTGGAATGGCCAAGGGGCTTCCCTGCAGCAGCTGATACGATCGCATCAGACTCCTGCCTAGCTGACAGCCCAGGGAAGGAAAGAGAGGAGGGAGGGAAAGGAAAAAACAAAAAAAAGGGAATGAAATAGCAATGAACAGCACATTGCTCACGCTGTCCTCTTTCCCCCGTTGGAATCAACCCACATAACCAGGCAGGAGAACATCTGTCTCCAGAAAGGCAAACACATACAGCTGTCAGTTCTAACAGGTATTAAAGTCATTATTATGAGCACACACATCATTATCCAGAGAGCACTTTATAAATCCAACCCAGCAGTGCCATCCAGCAGGCCAGAAGCTTCCTTGACAGTAGATTCTACTAGGAATATGATTTTCATCTAACTTGTTCACAGGATTGAAGGAATAACCATCTGCTCCTTGCTCTCCTCCCACAGGCACTAACAGAAAGGGCTTAGTGGAAGACAAGGATAATACCGATGCTTTCTTAAACAAGAAGCACAGTGGCATTTCCTGATGCTCAGCACAGTGGCATTTCCTCATGCTCATGTGCCTTCTGCAAAGGGGCAGCAATTTTTTAACACAGCAGCCACCATGCCTGCTATTTGTCTACAAAGCTGAGCAGGTTGTCTCAAGGCGTGCGTTTAACCAAGGTGGAAAATGGTTCTCGGTTGCAGGCAGTAATGAGCGAATCCATGGGAGTGACTTCAGCCTGCCTAGGCTCAGCTGGTCCCCTGCAGCCTCCGAGGTCTCAGCAGCATCATTAGTGAGTTACGGGAGAGGGATGCTTGCAGCCAACTGAAAATCACCTCCGTGGAAGGTGTTTGGCGTGCATGCTGCCAGTAGTTTGCTGCATGTTGTTTCCAGAGGCAGGCCTAGGTAAGGAGTTGAGGACCTCCCTGAGCACTGTGGACATCAGCAAGCTGATTCAAATTTGGACACTCCTACTGCTTAGAAAAATGTAGCACCTACCTAGCAATTTTCCTCTCTGTCTCCATGGGCCTTGTTAGAGCAAGCGCTCTGAGCACCTCAGGACCTTAATGGGTTTATTTATCTTTGCAGCGTTTCAGTGCAACAGGTAGGAGTAGCTTCTATTCACAAATGGAGACCAGAGGCCTGAAAGCATAGATCCTCCCATTTCACTTCTTTAGAAGTCCGAATTCATTGCTAAAGCACCCTTGGTGCTCTCAAGAGTGTCATCCTGCTCTCACCCAACGTTGCTGGTGCCTCAGTCTGCTGGGGGGGGTGTGCAAAGCTGCCTCAGACTGATGCAACCTCCAGCCCATGAGCTTCCCCGAGCCCTGCCTCAATGCTAACGCCCCAGAGCAGATCCTTCAGCTGCCTGTTCCCTCCTTGTCTTGCTCAGCAAATCCCCGTCCCCTAAGTGTACTCATAACACACCTGGGGAAGATGCAGGTTCACTCTGTGCATCCATCTGTGGCGAGGGCTGCGGGTGACAAGAAATGCAACGCGAGGCTCGTGAGAGCTCCACACGGAGGGCAAGCTGTGCACCGTTCCCTTTCCACCTTCCACCCACGCACCACGAACCAGGTTAGCCCAAGGCCTTCCCCGGTGCAGGTGGCTGCGTACAAAGCCTACAGCTGCTCCCCCTGCGGCACTGCAGCTTCAGCAGTTGAGACCAGCAAGGGGATGAGTCCTGCTCTGCTGGATTTGGAACAGGTCCAGCAGAAAGCCCTAAACATCACCTTCGCAGGTGGTTTGAGGCTTTGTATCTCTGTTGCTTTCCATTGGCTGGGGAAGGAAAAATATTAACCTGTTTCCCAATCTAATGGGTGAATGACAAGGTGGATTACCCGCCCAACTTCTGCTCCTCTACCCTGCCATGGACCTGCAGAGATGGTTGTGGGGAGCAGCAGTGGCCAGCACTTCTGTGTCAAATCAGCAAGCATCCAAAGAGGGATAAAGATAGCAGACCCCACAGATCCCCAGCTGTGTTGCCACTTTGTGGATGGCCATGTGTTCTGACATGATCAGTCTCATATTCTGGCACAGACACCACCGGCATCACAGAAGGAGCCACTTTGCTCAGAGGTTCCTCTGTTCCTCCCCATTTAAAATGGAGGCGTGAGCATGTAGTCATAGAATCATAGAATGGTTGGGGTTGGCTGGGGCCTTAAAGATCATCTAGTTCCAACGCCCCTGCCATGGGCAGGGACACCTTCCACTAGACCACGTTGCTCAAAGCCGCATCCAACCTGGCCTTGAACACTTCTGGGAATGGGGCATCCACAACTTCTCCGGGTAACCTGTAGTCACATCATTGATTTGCTGGAAGGAGTGATGTGTTTACCTCCCATTACTTTTAATACTTAAATGTTTTATTAGCAGCATGACAATGGCCAAAGAAAAGACTCCTTCTCTTTACTAATGGCTTCTGCCTAGGTATTGCACACCAGGAGCAATCATCATAAGTTTCTCCACTGAATGCAGCAGTCCCACCCTTTCCTGGCTGCATATAAAAGGACACACTGTGCTACCAAGGCAGCCAGCAGTCCAGTGATGTGCTAAAAAACACATAAAAGTAGGATTTTCTGGGGGAGAAGCTCAGCATGAGAGAGAGATGAGAGATGCAAGGGACTAGTAGTTCTCATGCTGGAAAGATGCATGTGCTGTGCCTCCTTCCTTGTTAAGTTATGTTTGAAATATAGTTGCTATTTTCTGGAAAAAAAACAGACTGCATTTTAATTAAGCTTTGCCTGCTGCTCAAGTCAGTTTGATAGCAATTCCTAAGAATCCAGGCCTCTACTGACATATGAATTACTTCATTTTCATTTGCTGGAATGCACCAATTAAAATCTCACAGTGGAAGAGCGTCTTCCGAGATACAGCTTGGAGGCCTCAGTCAAAAACTCTGTGGCTTTGGCAATCTCAGCAATTTATTTTGCCATGGATCACATTTAGTCACAAATTACAATGTTGAAAGTAGTTAACAGAGCCATAAGCTTCCAGCTAGTTTTAGAAAAAACAGAGTCTGCTGATGTGATAAACATGGCAGTTAGTTAGAATTTCCCCTCTCTGTTCTCAAGATGCAGGTCTCTCTCTGATCTGCAGTTCCCCGTACTTTCAGGTCTTGGATATATGGTGGGCCACGCTACACTATATGGAATACAAAAGATCATACATTCAGAAGCACCTCTTGTTGGTGTCATCAAAGGTTTACAGGCTAAATGCAGATAAAACCTTCCTGACACCAGAGGCTCATTATATCTTTCATGTTATGTCAAATATCATGAATCTCAAGTTTTAGAAATACCAAGACTCTCATGATATTTGTCAACATTTTGAGGTGCATAAATTTTCTGGTTATCTGAATTCCCAATCTCTCTCCTGGAGACAAAAGCAGAGCCAGCAAGTAGTGACAGCTCCATGCTTATTTCACACATAAGCCCAAACACAAGTCACAAACTAGTTGTGCCCTTTCCTAGGTCACTTCATAAGGCCTGGTCCAACAGAGGTGTCAGTATGGCTCTAACACAACAGAAACCAAGAGGAGCTGATATCTAATAGCATCTGGGTTACATCAGTCATGCAGGATATGTGGGACCCAGAGGCCCAATGTCTTCCTGAGAAGACAGGAACAAAAGTCTTCCATGAGCACACCCTAAAAGCAAAACTTTCA
The DNA here is from genome assembly GCF_034638445.1 of Ciconia boyciana. Taxonomy (NCBI): domain Eukaryota; kingdom Metazoa; phylum Chordata; class Aves; order Ciconiiformes; family Ciconiidae; genus Ciconia; species Ciconia boyciana. Next base: position 11,871,297 of record NC_132935.1, read on the forward strand.
GATCTTTCTGGTGAGTCTGTCTGAATGACTCCTGATTAAGATATTGCATGATTGTGAGACATCTGAATATTCATTAGAGAGGACCTCAAAGCACTCTCATCCCCTTCCTGCATCTGATCTAAGAGCCGTTGTCATTCTTTTCTTTTTTTCCCTGACTGACTGAATGGGTATTTAATGAGCCCATACAAAGCTGAACAGCTTCAGTGGGACAGAGAGAGCATGACTTGCTCAAAAATAGCTTACAGTCTGGTGGCTTTCAGTAGTCTCCTGGGACATATCGGTTCAAGTTCCTTCAGTGAGATGAGAGACTTCAACCTTGGTCTTTCATACCCCAAGGAAGCAATCTTAAATATTAATGTTTTTTATTAACTGACGTGGCACCATTTCCTCTTGTGTGTGAGAAACAGCCAACCTCATTAAAGCACTTAACTTTGGGGAGAGTATTAGGCTGTGTAACACGAGTGAAAGGAAGCACCATTTTCCAACAGCTGTCAGGACACTAACTCTATGTCCTATTCCCCACCAGCTACCTCCGGCATGCCAGCTTTGACAAATCTCATTTTAGGTGGCATTCCTGGCTTTATAAGAACTTGGTGCCTGACTCAGGGATGCAGCTTCCACTGGAGGACAGAGAGGCAACAAATGAAATGTTACAATTCTGAATCCAAATTGCCTTGGTGGACTTAGCTATAGCTGTCATGGCAGGACACCATCTATCAAGGAGCTCTCAGGTCACATATCTCCCTCAATTAAGGGCACGATTGATTTCTACAGAACTCTATGGAAGAACTTCCATGGACTTCACTAGGAAGTGGTTTATTCCTCTGGTGCCCCTAATTCCACCATGGGGTTTAAAGCACTCTAGTTTGCTAGGTCTATAATGCAGTAGAGTGCTTACATGCCAAATGGCGCATAGTTTATCTCAGTTCTCATAAAACTCTATTGAAAAAAGAAATGGAAGCTATTAAATAATTCAAGGGTGTCATAGCCATCAGCTGGCTGAATACCTGTGAAACACAACACGCTTACAGAACACGATACTAAACCTTGTCTTACTCAAAAGCACTGCTCTCTAAGAAAAAATATAAATGTATAACAAGAAGATTTATTTCTTCTCATACTGGATATCTTTTAATAACAATAACAATGGGAACACTGCATTTCACATCCAAGTAAGGATGAATAGTGATTTCAAATCAACATCACCTTTTTAACCTCTGGATGTAAGATGTGTGCAAGGTTAAAGATAAGATAGTGTTGGAGCAACAAGATGATACAGCATTGGGACAACAAAATATCTTTGACACCTAATTCTCAAAACTAGAGAGCTTAAGTTTAAAGCAACCAGAGCTAGCACTACAAAGGTCCCTGGATCATATCAGCTACACAGTCAGATAGATCAATAAATGCACCTGTTCCATAGATGGTCCACAGTCTCTACGCCAAGAGGTACAGTCCCCTCTGTGTTCTGTGTACATCAATGGACTATATAGCCATGCAGCTTTGGGTTTCCAAGGAGCCCTGCATCATGGCAGGTTTTTTGGCCTTAAAAGGGAAATTATTATTTAGAGTGTGTGTTATGGGCAATCAAAGTCTCAAGCATCTCAAATATCCTATGAGCCATATTGCAACCCACTAGAATGGTATTTTTATGACATGAAACTGTAGACATGTGTTGCTGCACTCAACGATAGATTGAGAGCATATGGATGTGCAAACTCAGCTGGGAAAGTGTTGGAGGGCTGTGTAGAGTGTAGAGCAGAGGGAGCCAGACCTCATGTAGATTCACCCCTGCTTCCTTGCGGTCTTTGTGGGGACTCAGATGGGGGAGTTGCCTGGACTGGACCAGCCCCACAACCACACCTGGGTTTTGTCTAGGGTGGAGTTTTCACTCCAAGAGAGAATCTACAAGGAACAAATACTTACGCAATCTGGAAGAGCAAGTGACTGGGACCTGAGAGTGACCCCAGGGAGGTACCATATTTAACAGTGTGGGCACCCCTGTTGACTTTTGGAAGTGTTCAAGCACAGCTGTAACTGCGGTATCCACAGTGTTCCCTCTGTGACATGTGCATAATAGCTGAGTATCTCAAAATTGGATAACAAATGCCAGCACACTGAGCAAGGAGTCACCTAATCAAGAAGCCTCCAATAGCAAGGTCAGAGGTGTGTCTTCACCTCTGCCCTGCTGTTTAGGTTCCAAGCTCAGCAACTGTGCAACCGTTCCTCCCTCCACTCCAGATCCACAGACTGGATTATCTTTAGCAGATAAGTACCAAAGTAATTTTTTTCAAAAGCTATGCAAGAGGTCAATGCTCTCCTTAAAAGCACAGTCACCGAGATAGCACGTGACTGCCACCAGCCCCCATCCCTTGTGCTTGTGGAGTTTAGCTGCTTTGAGGCTTAGAGGTTAAGCACACAGAAGTTTTAAGCATCATATTTTTAGGCACCAGCCCAGGTGATAAAAGTCCTTTGTGGATTTTCCACCCAATGTCTTATCTGCAGGTGCAGTGCACCATTATGTATGTGTTTTATGACACAAAAATACTCGCCCATGATTTCTGATCCTAGAAAGCAGCAGATTGATCAGAGAATGTGGATTCTGAGGAACAGTCATTGAAAGAAAACTCAAAGAGATCAAAGAGATCAAAGCAGCTGACAAGGTGCAGAAAATTAAGCACTGGGGTGAGTTGAAGCAGACAGGAAAAAATGAGAGAACAAGATAGGGAGCTGCAAATAAGTGTGGATGTGCACACACACAGGAGTGACTCCTCTGGGCAATACTGAGTTTCTACTCCTGCACAGACACAACTTTCCACACATTGCAGCAGATTAAAAAGGAAACTTGGCCTTCAACACAGGGCTGCCAAACCATTTTAGCCAAGAAATGAAACTGCTCCAAAGATAGTAAGGTACGGTGCTGAGACACAGCTTCCAATACAAATGGGAGAACACGAAAAAGTCACTTTATTTCAGTCTAGCTCCTCCTTTTAGGATACTCACACCTTTACACATGCCCACCCTTAATTACTGAACCAATTTCACAAAGCTCTGACTATGAAGCAGGGCCCTCTTTTGTCCAACAGCAGCTATAGAGGAGAGGAACTGAGGAGTGAAACAGGCAGTGCTGAAAAATGACATCTACATTAAACACATTTTTGAGGTTTACTCAACTAGCCTTGGTCCAGTCCTGCGGCTGAAGTACATCTAGTTTAGCTGAATGTGAAAGGAATGTGTGTGCATTGTTTGAAACCACACCGGGATGCAGACTAAAGTGAGTGTGTGTGTGTGGGGGGGGGGGGGTGCTTGGGAGATTCATTTCAAAAGCACACCCCTGATGTGCTTTTCAGTTCTCTAAAATGCTCTGTAGACAGAACCACCAGGTGAATTCTAAGCAAAAAGGTCCTGATCTGGCTGCCTGTCACCCACTGCAATTGCTTGTAGCTGCCCCACCATCCCAAGCAGAGCACAGTGTGGGTCTCCCCAACCCCAGCAGCAGCTCCTCTCCCCACCCCAAAGGGCAGGTCTATATTTGAAGCTACAGAGGCGTATAATCTGATGGAAATGGTATTCTTTGAGTCCGTGGGCAGTGCCCTGCACCCCGGTAACACTACATGTGTTCCTTCATTCGCCGCTGTTTAGTGAATCCTCAGAGCAGCGGTGTACAGTTGGGTTTATAAATTACAAGACAACAGACAAAGGGAATACATGAGACAAAATTAAAGACATTACTCGTAGCTCCCATAAATTATCTCTGTAGTCTATTTTAACAGCATGAATTTACCAGTGCATGTTAAAATAGTACGAATAATAAACCCACCTAGTAGACTAACTAGGCATTAATGAAAAAGCAGAATATTGTCTTGCGCTCTCCAAAACACAGAAAGAAAAATATTCCCACCAGTTCTGATAATGCCTTTCCAGGGGGGAAGAATCATAATCTTCTATATTGAAAAAGAAAGTGATCTCTTGGAGTCGGAAAGGAAAGAAATTAATAAAACTAATTACACGCTCTGCTCATGGAGGAATCGAAGGCACTAAGTCAGCCCAAGAGAGGCTGACTTAGATTTTGTTCGCTTTACAACTTCCCTGTTATTGTTTGCGGCCCCAAGGAGGCACCTCCCGGCGCCTCACGGCCCCGGGGGGGGAGCGGGGCGATTCCCACGGCCCCGCTCCGAGGCTTTGCATCGCCTCTCGGTGCTGTCCCGGGCAAACTCCGGCTCCCAGTTACTCCCCCCGACCCAACTGGCGGGTTGGGCTGCCTTACGGCACCGTTCTCTTAAAGGGGCCGCGTGTGAGCGAGTTTGTGCGTGAGTGCGTTGTACGCCCGCTCCCGCTGCCAAGCGCCGCGAAGAGCTTTGCAGCCGCGGCGCCGGGAGCCCTGCCGCCCGACCTCCGCCTGCAAATCAGCCTCGGCGGGGAGCAAAGCGCTCGGCATGTAGGAGAGAGGAGAGGGAAAAAGGTGCGGGGAGGAGGAAAGGGAGGGGGAGGAAGAAGCAGAGGGAAAAGGAAAAAAAAAAAGGAGGGGGGAAAAAAAGAGCTGCCTCTTTAAATGCTGGAGGCTGAGCCCTCGCCGGGGCGTCTGCAGCCGGATCCAACCTCCCTCCCCTTGGCCGTGCCTCTCCGGCGCTTGTTGCACAGCCCCAGTGCCGGCAGTGCGGCGCTCGGGCGCTGCTGCTGCGCGGGGAGCGCGGAGCGGGGCCGGGGCCGGGGCCATGATCCAGCCGCGCTGCGCGCCCGCCCCCCCCCGCCGCCGCGCCGCCGCCCGCTCGCCCTAGAGCCGCTCCCGGCGCCGCGCAGCCTTCCCTCCCCGCCGGGTAAGTTTGCTGCCGCCCGGTGCCGGGGGCGGGCGCGGGGGGGAGGCGCACCTGGCCGGCGGCCCGGCTCAGCCCGGCTCGGCTCGGCACGGCGGGCAGGTGCGCGCCCGTGCGGCTCTCGGGGGGCGCAACTCGGCTGTCCGCAACTCGGAGCTCCAGACCTCCCCCGGCGTTTGCAGCCCTCCTAATAGGTGACTGGGTGCCTGCCCGCTCCCCTGGCGGCTCCTGCGCCTTCCTCCTCCTCCTCCTCGCTGCCGCCTAACAGGTGGCGGTGCCGCCTCGCCTTCCTCCGTGCAGGTAGGGGGGTCCGCACGCCCCTGCGGCCACCGCTGCCCCTTCCCGAGGGGCTCTGGCAGCCCCCGGGGGCTCTGGCAGGGGCTGTGTTGCAGCGGGGAGAGATGGGGTGCGTGTGGGGGGGGAAGCCGTGCTCTGCCACCCCGCTGTTTCTCTGGAAGCCGCTCACCCCCTGCCTGCCTTCATGGTCCCGCCGTGTGTCTGTCGTTGCAGCGGGCATGGGGAACCAGGTGGAGAAGCTGACCCATCTGAACTACAAGGAAGTTCCCACGGCCGACCCGACAGGTATGGACAGAGATGAAGGGCCCAGGATCGGGGTCTCCTACATCTTTTCGAATGACGATGATGAGCTGGAGCAGCAGCAGGATTCAGCGCATGACCTGGGAGGTGAGCACCCTGCCCTGCAGCCCTACGATCCCCAGCTGCATGAGGTGGAGTGCTCGGTCTATTACCGGGATGAGTGTATTTACCAGAAGAGCTTTTCTGAGGAGGACACGCTGCCGGAGGAGGGTGATGAAGGAGGTGGGGGGCATCTGAGCACCTACACCCCAGAGAACCTGCTGAATAGGTGCAAACCAGGTGACCTGGTGGAGTTTGTGTGCCAGGCCCAGTATCCGCACTGGGTGGTCTATGTTGGGGATTTTCAAGTTGTGCACCTGCACAGGCTGGAGGTGGTGAACAGCTTCCTCACCGACGCCAGCCAGGGCAGACGGGGCCGCATTGCCAACCAGCTGTACCGCTACAAACCCCTCAGCCCGGCCGTGGTGGTGCGCAACGCCCTGGAGCAGGTGGGTTGCAAGGACCGGGACCTGAGCTGGAGAAACTCTGAGTGTTTCGCTGCCTGGTGCCGGTATGGCAAGCGGGAGTTTAAAATCGGCGGGGAGCTGCGCATAGGCAAGCAGCCCTACCGATTGCAGATCCGGCTGGGTGACAAGCGGAGCCACACGCTGGAGTTTCAGAGCCTGGAGGATCTGATTATGGAGAAGAGGAGAAATGACCAGATTGGTAGGGCTGCTGTGATCCAGGAGCTCTCCAGCCACCTGCAGGCTGCAGAGGAGGAAGAAGAGGAGGAAGAGGAAGACCATCATCATCATCCAGGTGCTCAGACTGCTGTGGAGTAGCAGCCTCAGCACCACTAGGCTGCTTAGCCTGGGTGATGGGGATTAAAACTGAAGGCTGCGAAATTGAGCTGTTATAAACCCTTTGGGCCGCTTCGGTGCAGCTTCATTCCAATCACATGCGAAAGGAAGGGGGAAAGCTGATTAAGTGTTTGTGCTTTAGTGCTTAACTCCTTCTGTGCTTGATGATAAAACTACTGACTTACTTGTAGAGGATAAAACTCAGGGCAATTCTACCCCTCTCCACTTCTTTCCCTTCCTCTCCGCCCTCTTTGTGTGCATAGCCTTTCCCTTAACCATCTGCCAGTAGGCCTGACCGTACAAGATGCTAAATGCCTTTGACATCTACTTATCAGCAGAAGTTAAGAGTATTTAATACTATTAAGAAGGAGCCAACAACTTTCAGGACATGACCAGGTAGCTCTGAGTGCGCGATTACTTGGTAGCTGAGAAGCATGAAGATACTGTTTTCCCTTCTCTGTCCATGTTTCTCTTCAGTTGTGGCTCCTGTTGGTATTGCAACAAGCTGCTTGCTTGCCTGGTGCAAGGCTTCATGGATTGGTAGCCAGCCCCCTGGAAGGTGTACAGGAGAAATCACCACTAATTTCAATGAAATGGGTTTGATGTGCCTGGTGCCTTCTTAATTGATAGGAACTTGCAGATGGGCTGGGGGAGCTCCTCCTTTGCTGTCAGTGTCTGGCTTTGAGGACAGAAGATGTATTTATTGCTGACTGGTCCCAGGGAAGGAGAAAGTTTGCAACCCTGATTAAAGAGTCTGCGCACTGGCATGTGCTGGGACTCTTACAGGCAGATACCGAGCTACGGCAGTGCTTGTTACAGGCTGCGTGGCTTCCCCTAAAACAAATGGCAGAGCTCCCGATTACATCTGTGGTACACATCAAGGCAGTAGAAGCAGGTTGCTTATGTGCAAGAGTATGTTTTGAGTAAGCTGTACCTTGAGAGGGTGGCCTCTTCACCGGGTGCTCCTGGCTTTGAGCATGTCACAGGTTCTGCACCACAGTAAACACAGCTGCGATGGGAAGTGATGGGAGGGAGCATGGGCTGGACGGCATCGCAGGCAGGGGGTTTTGGGTGTTCCTTTTTCCCTTCCTTACCGCAAAGCAATTTCCTCTTCATTAGGGATTTCATGTTTCCTTTTTTGCTAGTTTTTATGGTATGCAGCTGAGCTATAGCATTAGAGAAAGGGAGAGGACATGCCTCCAAAGCTGTTGCGCAAGTCCCTCATTAAACAGGAGGGGAGGGGGAGTGTGGTGCTGCCTGCCTTGAATATTCCCCGAACTTGTTTTCAACTCTTGAACTGGTCTCCCACACAGGCAGCACTGTCAGATCTTTGTCCTGGGATCTGAAGTGTGTGAGCAAACACTGATTTGGAGGCAGTTTCTAATGCAAAATTCCTTCCCCTTAAAGCACAATAGCAATGAGGTGAACTTGAAGATAAGCTTGAGTTCATTTAAATAATGGAAACTAAGAGTGTGATGTAAACTGAAGCATAGTTAGAACCGTCTTCCCCACAGTTGTTTACAGCTACACCACAAATAGCAAAGTACTCTGCGTCCTTTCTGCCCCTGTGATGGGAGCAAAGTTTGTCGTTTAAGAATAAGTAGATATCAGCTTTTGATTAGTTAAGACTATATGAAGCAACTTTGCCAGTATGATCCAAATAGATTGTGGTGTTGTGCTTTCTGCCTAAAATACACAAGCTAGGAAAAACCTGTGAAAGACTACTTCATCCTCACTTCAGGAGGAAAAATAACTTTTAGGGTTATGCAAATACACCATATACTGTTTCCTTAATGATGCCCAAGGAGAGTTTAACGCCAAGCTCCCTTAGAATGCTATGGCTCAGGTGTCTGCACTAAGCGTTTGGTTTTTTTTTTCTCCAATATGCAATTGAGTTATTCTCAAGTTACTGTGGTTGCCAAGCAGATGTGCAACCTTGCTTTGAGAGCATAGTAACTACCCATATCTAACTGTAATAGGGTTAATATGTGGATGTCTCCACACAGGTTTTATACAAGTAGTAGTAACCACTAAAAGCTGAAATGATCACTGAAATAGTCTGAAAAAGAGTGAAGGAGAATCTCTCTGTTGTACTGACTGATATGAGACAACTGAGATTATCTAGACCATGAGTAAACGTCTGGGTGTGGTTTCTTTTGTACTGAAACCTTGTACATAACAAAGTTTATTTCACTGTGTAATATAGGTATGTAAAATAATATTTTCTTACAGATATTTTTGAAAGTTAAAATAAAGAATAATCCCTTCATAACCTTGCATTTGAAAGTAAGTTGTTATGCACATTATTTTCCAGTCCTCTGAATGGGTTTATTTTTCATTAGTGATCTAAAGTATATTCTAGGTCATAAAGTATAGAAACTGCTATAAATGTCAAATATTATGTATCTACAGGGTACTAAACAGTAAACGAGTTGTGAAAATATTTTTCCCTTGTGTCTGAAACATCAGAACTATGACACTTAGCCATTTCTCTCCTTCCGAGATACCCTGCATAGTCTGGCTTTGTTTTCTGTTCTTTTTTTTCACTTTTTTTTAAATAAAAAAAGGACCAAATCTGCTTGGGAATGGAGAGCAAAGCTTCTTTGACCAACTGAAATCGTGTCTTGTGCTAATCTTGGTGCTTCTCTGTACCGGTCATGCCTTTTGGGATAAATTCCCACACAGGCATAGGGCCTTAGCAAAGAATCCCAGAGCTTGCACTGCCTTGCTAGGACAGAGAGCGAAAGGGGGGGGCTTGCCTTGCAGCAGAGCAGAGTCTGGCATGCATTCTGCTGTGTTAAAAACCTGTATGCTCCTCTGACACCTGGGATACAGGTGTTCAGTATTTAAAACACAGATATTTGGAACTTACAAATTTCTCTGCAAGCTATGTTTAGGGATTTATTCTGTCTCCTGGCATTCCATTATGTGTAAGAATAAAAGAAGGGGGGGAAGCCTGGAATTTTTTTATTTAGTCTGGAAGAGGGCTACCTCCATACAGGGATTTCTTATTCCAGCAGATAAAGATGCAACTGTTGAATCTTTAACAGGGGGTCCTTTTTCCCTACCTGTTGATTGGGCAGTGTTATTTAATAGGTGCTACTAAACACCACTGCAAACATTTCTAAGCAGTCCAGTTTTAAAGCCATGGACCTGCGATGAGCTGGATGTGAGAACAGGGATTGCTGTAGAAGCACATTACAACTGCTTTAGGTTCTTGTCTTTGCTGTACTTAGTTACTGTCTGCAGACTAGGCTGGGATTTCTAGAGCTTGATTTTAAAGAAAAAGATCTCCCAGGAGAACAGACTTTTTTTATTTTGTATGTGTCTACTTCAAGACTTCGTGTAGATCACAAAAGAGAGGGGGAAAGAATAGATAAAAGTGCTCTTCTCTGCAGCTTCTTCTTTAACTTATAGAAATTCAGGTGTGATCCTTCTGCAGAACTTCTGGTTCAGCAAAGGTCCTAAGCCTGTACTGAAGTTTGCAGTTGTGAGTAGACCCTACCTTGAGCCACTTGAAAAGTCAGTAAGACTATTCATGTGCTTGAAGTTTAGGTGTATATTTACATTTCTTTGTGAATAAGGGCCTGGAATTTCAATCTGAGGTCTCTGGTGGAAGCGTGGAGGACCTGAGGTTGGATAATCACTGGGGGAGAACAAGTAGTGCTGTGAAAGCTGTTTCTCAAAGGGCCTCTTGTCCAAACTGGGCTTGTGGAATCCAGCCCAAACTTTGGCCTCAGTTTCCCCCGGGAAATCCAGGAGCTGCACTGATTCGGTGAGAGGCGTATTACACAATGGTTGTAAACTAAGCTGATGATCGTGCTTGTAGACTGTTCTCTGGTATCTTTGTCTGTCTTGTCATGCTTGAACTTTCCCTTGTGTTTTTAACATTTGAAGTTAATATCATTTGTTTTAAAAGCCCTTTGATTGTGCAAACACTTAATCATCTATATGAATTTAATCCTTTGGGCATACCTACCACTACTGATAGGATGACTGCTGTGAATATCATTATGCACATGTTAAGGCTGGCAAGACTAAGCCCCAGATGTGTAAATGTAGCTCTGGCTAGGAAATGTAGATGAGCAGTCTTATTTCCCCGGAGTATTGGTGTGTTTGATGCAAATAATGTCTTGGAGAAGGCTTTATAGTAAAACCTACAATTATCCCTTGATTGAGTAATTTTAAAAACACATTTTAGACATTCACCTTCCATGGCAGTGAACAAGGACATAAACTGAAGACTATTTCAAGTTATCCCTGATTCTGTGTGAATGCCAACTATTGATTACAGCAACTCTCTAGAGCTCACCTGGCCAACATAGTAGGCAGTTGCAGGGTAGGCAGGGAAAACACCCAAAAGCTAATTCAGAAACTGTATTTTCTTACTTGGAAAAATACATTTTTCAGACCGAAGGACCCTACACTATGGAAGTAAACTTTCAATTGTTTTGTATAAATTAAACCCTAGGCAAACTTCTTAAGTTTTGTTCATTTAAATTCAATATTCCACTCTCAGTACTAAAATGGGTAATATTATGTGATGAATATATTTCAGATTTTGAATGTAATGGTGGTTTTCTTTTTCTCTTCTCCTTTGGTTAAGTTTTACCAAAGGTCTGTTCTTGGGTGTGTGACGTGTGTTGTCGAGTGTTTTCCCACCTGTGCTTTTCTGACAATTAACAGCACCAACCATAATTCTAATAGCCATGTAGGAACAAATATTTTTTTTTACAGCAAAATTTTAATTTTATATAACAGATCAGAGACCAGTAACTAAGTAGAAGTAGGAAATACATTGTTTCCAACAGCAGTTTCTATTTGTAAGAAATCTACTGTTAATTGAGTATGTGTTGACTACTCTTATAAATCAATGTGCAGTGATAAGGCCAGGTGTATTGTATAATGGGCTTAGACTTTCAGACTAGATTTTTTTTTTTTAACTGTGGATAGGAAAAAAACAGGGTGACTTCAAACACCAGTGGTTTAGATGGTTCTTTTGCATTAATATTGAATTAGAAGCTTTCTTTAAATGCACACCTGAAGTTCCTGACATTGTAACACTTCATGGAATCATCCACAATAACAAGTGTAATTACAAAATATGACTTTTTTTCCACCATGAGTGTTTTCTGTAAGCTGTCTTTTGTCAGTAAATGTTGAATTGTTATTGCAAATATCTTCTTTTCCTGAGAAAGAAGTACAGATCATTGATTGTACCATTTCCTTCAAAATGAAGGGCACTGCATAGTAACTAAAAAGAAATAAAAGATTTATAGTATCTTTTACAACCTTTCTTTCTTTTCTTTGGTTTTTTTTGAATGGTGTGTTTTTTCCCCCGCTTTTTGGGAAACTAATGATTTCTCATGATGGATGCATCAGACACAAAACAATCAATGTTTTCACTGATTTCACGTGTCAGATCAAAATCTAACTCTTCAGTTGTGTTCCTGCTCCAAAGAGAGAGGAAGAATAATCTTTGTACAAGGCCAGACCATCAGCTGCTTAATAGGCAATAGCTGTATTAAATCCAATGAGGATCTGGCCCATAATTTAATTTTAAAAGTGGATAATGAATTCAGCAGAAGATCATATAGTATTAGTTGGCACCCGGGCTTGTCTTGTCTGCCAGCAATTGCTAAAGGAACAGATGTAGTGTCTGTGAGAGGGAGAAATGAGAGAACATCAGAACTCACGGGGAGTTTTTGGAAAATCTGTACAACTGTTCAGTTTGTGTGATGTTTGTCTCGTGGAAGCTCCAGGGATGGAGTGGGATCTATGTTCTACCCACACCAGGCACAGGGACTGTTCTTATGGAGATGACGGTCGTCCATTGTAGTAAGACGTTTTATCTGTAGGGTAATGGTTCTTAATTCATCGAAGTCTTCCACAGTGTGCACATCCACGATGATAAAAACAGCGATACAACAAACAAACCATACTTCTCCCTGAGATGCTGACCAGAAAGAGGTATTTGAATCTCACACAAAAGCACTGAGTCAGCTCAAGCGAGAACACTTTGAGTTAAACCACCCTGAGGAAATTTAGCTGTAACAAGGTAAGACTTTTGCTGAAAGTACCGGTGGAGATCTTGGCTCTTCTGTGGGTTGCAGCTGTCCTTCACAGCTTTCTTACAGGTGTGACATGAGACAAATTCTTATAACAGAGACAGCAGCTTTTAAGGCTCAGGGCCGCAGGTGGGGTTCCACCATAACATTTAATTTCTAGCTCTGGCATGGACTTAGGTGACTTTGAACAAAATGTATGAGGCACCCAGCTGTGCTCTATGTGACTGCAAGAGTGCCTGAATTTTCAGGAGTCTGATATTAGATTTGGAAAAGAACATGAAGAACCAAAAATGTGAGTTGGGTGACTGAATGAATACCTGAAAATCCCTGCTCAGCTGCCACCTAGCACTGGAGGCCACTAAACTCTGAAGCTTGATTATTTTTTTTTTCTTCTTTATTTACCACAGTGTTTCCAGAATCTTGAGGTTCTGGACCTTTTTCTCACCCAGAAGTTTCTCCAAGTACATAAAGTAAAGCAGCTTGTGACTTCTCCCATAGCCTGTGCCCATAGGGAGGAATATCCAGCAAGCAGGATCCTACCTCACATCCCAGTGGCTGTTCCCAGAATGTATGTGACCTGAGATACCAGAGAGGAGCTTCTTAAAAAGGACATTTGCACTGCCCTTTTATTTCAGAACACACCCGAGCTAGAAATAGGTTAATGTAAAATGCATTTGCAGAGACATGGACTGTGATGAGGTCTCTGCTCTCCTGGCTGCCTGCTCTGAGCCACTCGACTTCTGCACAGAGATTTTCTCTTCAGTTCCCTCTTTTCTGCACTTCCAGCAGAGCACTCTTGAAAGTTCTCACCCCACAAAAATCTGGAAGTGATAGGAAGGTTGAATCCCTGTCATCCCCAGGCAGAAGAGAAAATCAATTTTCAGTCTTCCTCCATCCTGAAATTATGCTCAGATCTCTAGGATACTGTATAAAGGAAGGCTGCCCACCACTAATACCTCCTTTGTCTTTATAAAGGACAGTGGCCTAAGTTTTAATTTGCAAGAGTAGTTGCCTTGTACTTTCTTCCTAAAAGCTCTGCACTGTGGCAGGAGGCAGCTCCTGTTAGCCAAGAGTAAGATGCCCAAGCACAAGCACTGGGGAGTGGAGGGAACAGCAGACTCGCAGAATCACAGAAAATCCTTAAGGGTGGGAGGAACCTCCGGAGATAATCTAATCTACCCCCTTGCTCAAAGCATAGGCAACTAGAGCAGATTGCTCAGGGCTGCATCCAGTCAGATTTTTAATAACTCCAATGATGGAGACCGATGACCTCTCCAAGCAACCTTCCACCTCTTATATGCTTTTTTTTTAATGTTTGAGTTTTGTCAAGAACTCCTTGATCATTCATGGCACCTTTGCTTGACTTCTTGCAAATAGGGTTGGACCATTCTGGAGGTTGGAGGAGGTGACTGATGAACATCAACCAGGTGTTATGGACCTCCTCTCCAGGACTGTGTCCATGGGATTCTTCAAAGCAGGTCCCTGAGCAGCCCAAAGTCTGCTCTCCTGAAGTCCAGGTTGTGATCCTGCTATTTGCCTTGTTCCCACCTCTGAAATTCGTGAAACATGCTATCTTGTGGTAACTGCAGCCAAGGCTGCCCGGGTCCTTCCCATCCCCAAACAGTTCTTCCTTGTAAGTGCGCTCCAGAGAGCATCTTCCCTCATTGGCTTCTTGACCCTGTGTCAGGAAGTTGTCATCAGTATACTCCATAAACCTCCTGGATTGCTTATGCCCTGCTGTGTTGCCCCTCCAGCAAATACTGGGGTGGTTCAGGTCCCCCATGAGGAGCAGGGCCTCCAATCATGAGGCTTCTTCTACTTGTCCACTGAACAAGGTCTCATCTACTTCTTTTCAGTCAGACAGTATGTAGCAGCCACCCACCACAACGTTGCCCACATTGGTCTGCCTGCTAACCCTGACCTATAAGCTCTTATCACCCATCCCCAGGCAGGACTCCATGTATTCCCACTGCTTTCATGTAAACGACACGTTCACCTCCTTGCCACCTCTGTCCTTCCTACAGAGCCTGTATCCATCCATTGTAGCCTTCCAGTTGTGTGTTATCCCTCTACATCTCTGTGATCCCAGTGAGATCATAGCCCTGCAACTGCATGCAAACGTCCAATTCCCATAACCTCCATGCTGCATGCATTAATGTAGAGGCACTGCAGAGAGGCCCCCAGCGCACTGATTTTCCAGAGAGCTTGCCCTACAGAGCCATCCTATCGGCACTTCTTTATTCCTGTACGTACTCTTTGGGTGAGCCCCCTTCAGCCGCTTCTGCTGTTTTTAAGGCCTCTCTCATCCCTATCAGTCTACACCCTTTGCTTAACCACGCAGTTTGCCACTTCTCACTTCTTTGTGGGTCTTGATCTCCCTCCCTCATCATTCCTGGATTAAAGCTCTCCTCACCAGGTTCACCACCTGTTGGCAAAGATGTTTCTCCCCGCTTGTTCAGGTGGCTCCCATCTCTCTCAGCAGTCCTTGAACCTCAAAGAGGGTCCCGCAGTCATAGAAGCCAAATATCCCTTTTGCCAACACCAGCTGCACAACCTGTCATTGACCAGCAGGATCCGTTCAGTCCATCTCAAGCCCTTTCCTCTCACCAGCAAGAGCAAGGAGAAAACCACCTTGGGCCCCCATGCTCTTGGCCACGAGAGTCACGTAGTCATTTTGTGATATGCTCCAGATCTCCCCAGCCGTGTCATTGGTGCCCACGTTGAAAAGCAGCTGGGGGTAATAGTCTGAGATGGAGAAGCCTCTGTAGCCTCTCTACATCCCAGATCTGAGCCCCTAGCAAGCAGCAAACCTCCCCAGACAGCAGGTCAGGTTGGCAGATGGGATCCTGGGTCCCCAGCAGCAGGGAGTCACCCCCTGCTGTCACTCACTGCTCCCTCCTGGTGCTGCCGCATGGCTCAGGCTTACCTGGCTCAGGTGTTTCATCGCACAGAGCTCCCAGCCACTTATCTGCTACCAGGGCACTAGACCTATTCTGTAATTGCAAGTCTTCAGGAAAAGCAGGAACCTTCCTCCCACTTCCAAAGTGACAAGTTTCCAGCCTTCACTACCATTGCAGTCTATATTTTCCAATCCAATAAGCACAGGCTCTGCCTGTCCCTCCTTCAGTACAGCTGGGGGTTGAGGCTCCTCTTTTATCTGGGTCTCAGAGAGAATCCAGTCAACCTCCTTTTCATCATCCCTGATGCTGCGCAGTCTGCTGACCTCCTACTCCAGCTCCTTTATTTCATGACGTGGATCCTTTGCCAGCACACACCTGCAGACAAGGAACCCATATTCCCCAGCCCCAGCAAGAAGCCCCAGGAACTCCCTGCAGCCTGATACCTGCAGAGCTGCATCCTCCCTGTGGTGGGTCAACACTGGCTAAGGGCCCAAACCCCCAAGTCATTCTCTCACTCCTGCTGAGGGAGAAAATAAGACAGAAAAGCTCATGGGTCAAGATACAGACAGGAAGATAATTACCAACTACTATCACAGGCAAAACAGACTAAACTTGGGGAAAAATAATTTAACTTATTGTCAGCTAAATAGATTTGGGTAATGAGAAAAAAAGACAGAAAAATAATACATTCTCCCCCTCTCCCCTTTCCCCATGCCCAGCTTCACCCCTCCACTCCCGAATCCTCTCCCCATGAGGGACACAGGGGATGGGGATGGGGGTTGCAGTCGGTCCATCACAGCCCCTCTCGGCCGCTCCTCCCTCCTCACCCGTCTCCTGCTCCAGCGCGGGCCCTGCCCCGGGCTGCAGTCCTTCAGGGACAACCTGCTCCCGCCCGGGCTCTCCACGGCCGCAGCTCCTGCAGGAAATATCCCCCTGCTGCGGCGTGGGGCCCTCCCCGGGCTGCAGGGTGGGTCTCTGCTCCAGCGGGGTCTCTCCAGGGCTGCAGGGGAGCCCTGCTGCGGGCCTGCAGCACCTCCTGCCCTCCTCCTCCTCCGGCCGCGGGGTCCCTCTGCTGCTGCTCCCTCCTTGGCTTCCTCCTCCTCTGCCTCTGCCGCCTTGTGCCCTTTCGGAAACCTCTTTTCCCCCAGGCACCCCCAGCTTGGCTGAGGGGCTCAGCTGTGTCCTGCGGTGGGGCCCTTGGAGCCGGCTGGGACCGGCTGGAACCGGCTGTGTCCGGCACGGGGCAGCCCCGGCCCCTCCTCACAGAGGCCACCTGCAGCCCCACTGCCAGCACCTGGGCATGGACACCCTGTACAGTCCATCAGGAGCTCGGGCTGTGAGATGCCCTGATGTTGCAGGGACAGTTGATCCAGTGGGCATGAGGGACCATGCCCTGTGGCACGTCACCACCATTGCCAAGCATCTCTTTATGTTGTTCTCAGCAGAGTTTCTGGCCCCTTTTGTGTAAACTGCTGCATCTGTTGGCCACACGCTGCTAGCTGCATGCCAGGCCCAGCAGTTAGGTAAGCCCCTCCCTAACAGCTGCTGAAAGGGTGCTTGACCCTCCTGATCAGGAGTCGGATGGAAATGAAGGACTCAAAGCACCCTTTGGTCAGGAAGAGCTGGCAGAGCTTGTTAGAAGGGTTTGGAGCTTGCTAGAACCTCATGTTAAATGGTCAATGAGACTCATTTGTCTCACTCTGGGTCACTAAGGACTGTGATCAGTCCCTGTGTTGGAACCAGAATTTGTTGCTCGTATCAAGTTCATTAGCAGAAATTAACTGGGACTGTTAGGAACCCAGTTAACTGAGGATCATATAAAAGTCTGGGCTCTCTCTAATTTTTCCTTGCTCCTCAGCTTCTTCCATCTTGTCCTATTCAGAACAAGCATTCTGGGACAAGCTCTGCTCTTTCTGTACAGTAGTTAGTGCAATGAGGTCTCAAGGTGTTTACATGGTATTAATCAAGTCAATCACCAGAGGGCAGAGGAAATGAAATGAGGATGTTCTGGACCATGAAATAGATGACTCGCATCCCTGGAAAAGGTTTAATTGAGCAAAACAGGTACACAACTGTACCTAGCTCACCACAAAAATTGTACAGAGGAAGATGAGCCTCCAGAGAGAAGGACCAAGGCACCCTGACAGCCCACAGAGAAATGTGTGCAGTTCTTATGTAAATCGTGTCTGTGGAGAATAGGCCTCCATACACAACTTGTCCAGCTCCCACAGAAGGCAGCTGGCAGCAATCTTCTTTACAGTGCTTTCACTAGAGCTGCCGGTCATGTCCAATGGGGAAAAGGTGCTCTGCGGGGAACCTCAGCACTGCATACACAGTGAGGAGCATATCCTTGAGACCCAAAGGTGGTACTCTATGGAAACTCTGTGGTTTTATCCTCTTTGTGTTTCTGTGCTCTTGTTCCTCAGCTCCTCAAGAAAGCAATGCACCTATGAAAGGGGTGTGCAGAAGAGGGAAGTGTACAGTTGTGGGGCAGACTGGTATGCACACCTAGCCATGGTGTTCTGCGCTACAACCTGTCTCCTGGAGCTGGGTTCTTCAGCCCTCACTGCAAACTGAAGAAATGAGATAGCCACACCCAGATTTGCAGATAAGTGGGCAGCTCAAGTGTTTGCCTGGAAAGTGGTTTCAAACGTCTGCTCTGCCTAATCCAGAGCATGGTCTTGAACATAGAACTTGAGCAAACGCTCTAACCAGCACTTAGGGCCAGAGCCATTTGTATTCTCTGGATCAGTGAATATTTGACCCATCATATCAAAAAAGAAGAGCACTAACAGCAGGGAACAAGAAACCTCTGCCGTCAGCTAGCTGGCAGTCTTGCAGTTACACTGTTCTCTGGAGGAGCTGGACACCAAGGCTCTTCCAGCAATCCAGGATTTTCAGTGACAGTGACAGGCCTTATCTCTTCCATGTGATATGCACACCACAGGTCTAAGTAAGCCAAGGAGACCAAGTCCCATGGTGGACTGTTCAATGTCAGGCTCAAAGGGTCTCTGTAGTATCTGCTTGAGCTACGTTTTCAAGAGGCAGAAGTGCCCACAGCTCCTGGGCATGCACACATGCATGCAAGATGATGTTTGGAGGTGTTGGGACAGATCTGCTAGGCCCAGGAAGCCTAGGACTTAGCCACCTTAAATGTCCGTGGACCAAACTTTTGTTGGTTTTACCATTATTGTTACAAACTACAGTTATGATTAAAAGACATACCCAACTATTAACAAAGTATTTTCTGATTATCCCTAAGGATAAAATAGTTTATTCTTTCCATGCACATCTCTGCATTTGTCCACCTTCAATAGGCTCTAATGCAGGTTTACGTGTTTACAGCCCTTGTGTGCCCAAATGCGTGTCAGATCCCCAAGTCTAATGAGTTCCCATCACATGAATTAATTATACTGCAAAGCACAGGAAAGAAAGCCATTAAATCTTAAATTAAGTTATTAAATTAAAATATCACTGCAGAAATTCAATAGCAGCTTGTAGCCCGTGGGAAGTGACTCTGCAGGGAAAAACACCATTTGCAGGTGAGGTGGCACTTGGAGCAGCTTATCATATTCATGAGGAGGAGGTGCTGCCCCCTGCAGAGAAGCTGCAATTATAATGAGTCTCTTATCCAGGAAAAAGCAGTTATCCCAATACATTTGTGATGGAAGCTGAGGTACTAAATAAGATGCTAGCAGGAAATAAATAATGAGGTGGTACACAGCCACATGTTGGAACCGAGCCGCTAGACCAAGATAATGGCAAAGTCAAAAACTTAACTTACATTGCACAATTCCTGTGGGGAAGGGGGTGGGAGGATAATGCCACATGGAAAGCTGATTCCTCAACTTGTAGTGAGTAACATAACTCCGTAGCCCTACTTGTCTTTGTTCAGAGCCGGAACAAGCAGAGTTGAATTACTGCAGAGGTCTAACCCTAGGTGCAAGGCTAGATTCCAGCTGAATGTGCTCCCAAAGTCTAAACATACAAAGGCCATTTCTGGCTTCACATAACTAAACCCATGCTGAGAAAGGGAAGAAGCTGCTGAATGCATGGGCCTAAATTCATCAAAGAATGTAATCAATGTCCCACTGAAAAGGGATTTGAACTTATGCATGACTGCTCTGATAGTCTGAGACTATCAGAGTATACATTATTTGATATTTTATGGTGGTTTCCTGTTACCATGCAAGGCATAACTCATATTTCTAATTAAACATTTTAATATAACACAGCTTGTAAGTGTCTCATGGTACAGCCTAGTAAAGAGACAAGATGGGGTTTTAAAAAGGAGCAGTAATTTTTTAACCACCAACACCAATGCTTTTCAACACAATTCTGCTCTGCCCTTCCCCTCTGCTGAAAAACTTATGGCAAGAATTCCTAACAGGAACATCAGTCAATTTATACATCATTGTACAGCAGTGTGTTTTGTGACAAGTTTGCTTAAGTATCTTTCACTGAGATAAAGGAGTTGCAAAGAAAAATGGCACTATTGTGAATTTTCCCTGTTTTGTAACTTTATACGGCCAGATTTACAGATTGCTCAAATGCTTTACTGCTTTGATTAAAGGAAAAAGAATTAAGGAAACTTATCTGCTGATTTCAACAGAGGAAAATATTCCCTAATAATCATGTTTCGTTTTAAAGCACATTATTAACTGGCCTAGCCTCTCACAAGCTAAATCTAAAGCCCAGTGAAATCAAAAGAAGACTTTCCATTGACAGTTGATCAGGGATGTATTGTGTGTAGCTGATCATTGGTGGACTGCAGCAGAGAAATGAGTGACTTTTTTGAAATCAGATGGCAGCTAATGCCTTACAACTACTCTGAGCAATACTGCACGGCATTCCCCTTATAATAAATTGGGTACATGAGAGCACTGAGCTTTTTGCTAACTGAAAGGCTGAGGTTTTTTGAAGTCTCTGATGAGCCTGTCAGCTCCTCCCTGACCATGATAAAAGGGGACATCCCTTCACAGCCTGCATTAGAAACCAGATATCCCACGCAGTCACATTTATAGACCATAGCTCTCCATAATGAATGTAACATATTTAATGTTCCAGTTGTCCCATAATGTGCCATAATGAGTAATGAAGAGCTGGGGCTGGTAGGCGGCCCCGGCCACCAAGTGGCCCCAACGTCCTAGGGACATCATGGGTTTGATCTTTCCAGGGAACTGCTTAGAAAGGAAAAGTATTCCTTTAGCTCCTATCCAAAGTGCTCCCAGACACTGAGGAATTAAAATAAACCTTCTGTTCCCCTTTCAATTATCGCTTTTCCTAGATTCATAGCTAATTGCTCTGACCAGCAGTTTTCCTCAGGGAATCATTATTAGGTCTCCCTTAAGCTCCTTTTTCAGTCACTTCCTCTCTCCTGAGCTGATGGTTTCTGCAGCTTGAAAAGGTCTATCCACAGGCTTTGCTTTAGCTCAGCAGCTTCCACCTTCTTCTCTCGGGGCAACAGCAGGGTTAACTCACAGCTCAGTAGCTCTGACAGAGCTATTGGAACAGTAACATTGTTGCTGGAATAAAAGCATTATGAAAAAAAAAAGGGTTCTTCAAATAATAAAGAGATTATCAGAATGTCTCACTCTATACACCTTTAACAACTGCTACATGGAGACCAAGAATATTTCTTTGCTGTTCTCTAGGGCTCTTTCACCCATAAGAGTCTTGAATCCGCAGCACACAGCCCCCCTTCTGAGTCAAGCTGGTCTTGCTATAAAGCTTCTAGTCCTCTCCCTGACACCTTCTTGAACCACATCAAATCAATATAGGATGTTTCCTCTGGAGCTGAAGTTTCTGAAGTCTAGGAAACTGCAATTCCTTTAGTGAATGTACTTCCTTCTCTGACCCATTTAACCGGGAATACAATTGGTAGCAGAACCTGCAGGAGATATATAAATTCATAACATTGATGAACAGTCTGTGAATGCTGCAGATGCCCACAGCATCTGTCCCTCTGCCATCTGAAAGACCTTGAATAATCCATGACATTGCAACTGTCACAGGTGCTCCCATGATGATATTTTTAGCCTCATTTCTTGGAGGTATGAGGCTAAGACACACTGACGAGTGGAGCTGCTATTGTATGTGTGCTCTGCCTGAGACTTCAGCTCTGCTTTTAGGAGAGGACTAGATGAGGAATCACCACCCGGCACAAGCACTTACATTACTCACTGCTAAACTGGGCACTCTTGGCCTCACAGTCTTGTGGGTTCCTCCGTACAGATACCATTCCTTGGGCATGGGGATCTGTGCCAGCCTCCCACTCCTGCACCCTTCCTTTGTGAAACAGAGATGCTTGTTAGCTGCTGCTTCATATTCCTGGAATAGACTGTAGTTAAGGTGACCACAAAGAATACTTTAAGAGTTCTTTTTTTCTCACAAGAAATTGTCATTGAGATTATAAACACCTCGTGAAGATACTTGCAGAAGTATGCGACAGGGAAACAACAGATGATAATGTTGCAAAGCAGCTGTGTCGTCTGTGTCAAGATCTTCAAAGCACAAGATGTCCTTTCTCGGCCTTTTGGACTGCTTTGTTCCAGAGATAGTAAGGCACTGAAAGAAGTTTTCTGCAAGCTTTTGATGGCCTATTAAATAATCTTTTGTCCTTGTCTTTAAGCAGCTGACGTATCTCAATGTATCAAGCTGGTGAGCGCTACTTTTGGCCTGGTAATATAACTTTACATTGTACTAAAAATTAAGCTTTTTCTAATACAAATCAAGAAGCTAACTGAATTTGGTCATTTTTGTTGCAGGAGAGTACATTGTGAGCCTAATGTTAGGCAGGCAAATGATACACCTGGTCTGACAGGATTCCCTATCTATGAAAAAGGACAGACATCTCTCAGAATGAATCCAGTCACCCAAGTGAGGCTCCCTCCAAGCCAATCTGTCTTTAGAGGCTTCAACCAGAAACAAAGCCTAGTTTGCTAGACCTCAACTTCCTACCCAAATAAAGCCCATCGCTCAGACATGGTGACCTCTTACTCAGGAAAATTTTTACATGATTCTAACATGGTGTCATTTAATAAACTAGGATCACATCTACTCATAAAATCATAAGCAAACTGCAAAAAGCAAAGACAACAGTAGGGGAAATTACAGCTCGACAACAAGGTTCATAAATGAAGTTTTCCAGGGCTGGATTTTTCTCTCTCTCCCATATAATGAGATCAGAGACCTCCATATGCTTTTCTGAATCAGGGATTTATGCACACAAATGGCCTATGTGTCTTCTAGGTGATTTCTGGTTCCTATTACACCATTCTGCTTCCCTCAAAACAAAATGGAACAATTCTAGCTTGTCTGCTAATTAAGTGTAAAGTTGTCTGAATTTCTTTATTAATACAAATTTTAATGTGCTCATTGAATTGAATATATTATGCCTCCACTTGCTTCTGAGCTTACCAGACAGATTTTGCTATATTTGTACTGTAATTTCTTCCGCTCCTCTACAGATGAGAAGGAAAGGCCCAGCCTATTGCTTATACAGAACATCAGTTTGTCAAGCATTTTGTGCATCCCCTGGGATTAGTGGAGCTATGAAATTGTATCATTATCAGTGCCTGCTGCATCACTGAACCACCAGGCAGAGCCTGAGAGAATATGCATGCATGTTTGTGCAATGACATTTTTAAGCCACAGTTCGCCTTTTCATTTCTTTACTTCCTGCATACTAATCCAGCCCCAAAGTATTCCAGGCTGGTGCCCAGAACCAGAATTTCCTTCTCTGTTTTAAACAAGGATTTTTTCAGGTCTTTGAGCTATTTCACCCAAGCCCATTATTTATAGATAGGAGAACTGTTGCTTTTTGCTTAGACACATTTACAACTTCTGAAGAGAGAGGCAGACTTGCAGACTGCTGTGAACTGCTTTGGGTTTCAACCTTTGTCTCCACAACACGCCTTTGAAAAACAGGCCGCTTGCAGACACAGAATCCGGCTCTGCAAACACTGAAACGTGCACATGAAGATAAAGTGCAACAGCAATAACGGAGTCATGGTTTTGCAGTATCAAGGTCTTACTTAAAAAATGTGGGTAGGCCTGGAACCACTTCATTTTAGGCAAATTCAATTTTTCCACTTTGTTACAGCAAAACAAATTTCAGAGCTAAGTAAGCACCAACCTGACAGGAAATTCGTAAGCCTATTAGGGAGGGAAGTGAGCTTGAAAGAACACCCTTTGATACTCTGCGGAAGTTACTACTCCTTTGTAAGCCTACACCTTAAAAAAACTTTCCTAAATCAAAAGTCTGTAAACGAACGATGAAGTGATAAAGCCTCATCGCAGTGTTTGCTGTTACTCCAGCTCTGCCTTACCAGGGTATTGTGCTCCCTGTTGGTCTGTCTCTAGGGGCTGCACAGAAAGCCGGCACCGAGGGAAGGCTGTCGACCCTTGCAGCTCCTGACAGAGTGCGACTGTGC
The DNA here is from genome assembly GCF_034638445.1 of Ciconia boyciana. Taxonomy (NCBI): domain Eukaryota; kingdom Metazoa; phylum Chordata; class Aves; order Ciconiiformes; family Ciconiidae; genus Ciconia; species Ciconia boyciana. Next base: position 11,894,950 of record NC_132935.1, read on the forward strand.
TTTTGGACACGACCCTAAGCAAACACTGGTGTCAAACTTTTCCAGCCCGAAAGGGAAGTCACCATGACGCAGCCAGCCATGCTGCTGGCAAAGCCCGGCTAGGAGGGTTTAACTCTTACCGAGGCAAGGCATTTTCCTCTTCTTCCCTGGTGTCCAAATCCAAGCAGAGGGCTCATTCACCCACTTTTTCCTCTTCCATTAGCTTGGTAACCAGAAAAGCAAAGACTTCAGTGTGCTGACATGATGTGGTTGTGGAGGGTATGAGAGGTTTCAAATCCCTCATGCACTTTTGCAGAAGCATGAAGGTTAAAGCAATGTTAACATTTAAAGTGTAAGGAAGCAGACTGAGGAAGCACGGTCCCAGCAGCCTGGCAGCTCTGCTGATGTCCTATATATTTCGTACAGGCTAATGTTGTGGCAGGCTGGAATGTTGTTTTGAAATAGGAAAATAGGGCGATTGATCACATTGTAGCATGAAATGTAATTCTAGAGAGAATTTCATAAATTTATACAAAACTTGTGGTTCATATTTTTAAACTATAATATTATGTAGCTCCTGAAAAACAAGAACTGTGATGCCAATAAGTGGTGTGTAATGTTAGCATGGGAAATAGAGCTCTTGAATGGAAAAAAGAGTTTTGGTATTTTCACAGAAACATGTTTTGAATTTGTGGATGGTTTTGCCCGTTTTTTCAAGGAGGGAAATTACAGTAATTTCCCTGCCACTCTTAGGACCGTTATTATAGGATACTGCAGTTAGGGTTTTGTGGTTTAATAAAGGATCCCACCTACAAATGGACTGAAATATATATTGTAGATTTTGAAGTGTTGTGTTAGCAAAATTGTTTTGCAAATTTGAGGAAAGGATGATGAAACTGAATTGCAAGAATTTAATTTGCCATTCATTGGTCTTTATTCTCTTTTGGCTGCAAATGAGCCATCCTACTGAGGTGCATGCAAAGAAACGGAGATAGAGAATATGAGTCATTATTCCTGGTACGTAAAAGCAGAATGAATGAAATTTGCAATCTGGACATTGATCTCAAGCAGACGTTTTTGCCGTAGATAAATTTTCAAAAGTCTGATATCCTTTTAGACTCTGTGATAACTAGTACAACCTGTTTAGTTAACAAACAGAGCATTTTTCAAATAATGCTGAGTGGGATTTCCGCTTAAGCACTAAAGTACACTTCAGTATCTCTGATGGGAAAACAAAAATACAGCATAGCCACACACGGGTGGTGTGTTCTAATAGAGGCCAAATGGAAGCTACAACTATAAGGAAAGGGCACTTGGAAGACACAATTATTTATTGATAGCAGCACTCACTATTTAATCTCTTTGTGTCAAAGATCCTACAGTGACGTGAACTAAATCCAGTGCAAACTTGAAGTTGAGATTTTCTTCTTTCCAGTTCCTTGCAGAAGGAACATCTGCAAACTGGAAAGTGGAATGCAGAGCAAATAAGAGGCAGGGCCATACACAGAAATAAAATTTTGGTTTGAGGAACTGTCAGGCCTGTCCTCCACAGCAGGGCAGTGGCTGCATGGAAGTGTCACCACGGATAATGTGAGGAGCATTGTGCCATTCATACATAGAAATCACTTATGTGTTGATGTGAGATCAAGAAGCAATTCCAACACTCAGATTTGTGAGAAATTAGGCCGTCTCAGTTAAGCATTAATACTTATAAAATTCAGCACAATTTACCTGGCTAAAACTCAACAGAACTGAAACGCTCATCAATAGGTATTTTCAGAAACGTACCAGGTTCTGAATAACAAGCCGAGTGCTATGAATAAGGAGCAGAGAGGTAAGTGCTTTCTTCAGTCTCTTGCACTGAACTCCTGTGGCTGTAGGTAGCCCTGAGAGATTCTGCCCTGCTTCAGGGACCAGGTAAAGGGGGCAACTAAAATCCCTTATTTTCATGTGTCAGTTAGTCACTAAATGCAATTATGCTTTTCCTGTTCTTTGAAGGAGATGTACTACCACAATAGCTTTTTTAACAGGTAGACACTGCCACTGGTTTAGGCAATGTTTTATCAATACAGTCTTCCTATATTAAATAACAACAGCTGTTGGCAGAACTGGGAAAATGCTCCTCTTTCTTGAAGAAGCAGTCATCTCAGATGCAGGCTTTAAATTAAGAGAAGAAAATGTTAACAATTGGTGAAGGAGAAAGAGCATTTAGAAGGCGCCCCATTGTGTACCCAGGGTCATTGTGCCTGTTGTGGAAAGTCAAGCCAACTTCTTCTGCATTTGAAGTTTGCCAAAGAGTGTAAAAACTAGTCTGGACTGGTTGAAAGGAGGTTTGGGTGGTGTGTATTTGTTTGTTCGACTCAGACTTGCAGCACTGAGCCACAGTCATGAGAACCATTTTAGTGGAGAAGTTATGAAGTGTTCTGTGTGGACCTCAGACTAGCATCTCCACCAGATTAAGTCCAAGGATATCTTAAACAACAAGTTTTATAGGCAGGATTGAACTGGAATAGTTTGAATTGTGATCAAAAGATAGTATAAAATTATTGTTTTACACAGCAAAAAAGTTCCCTGAATTTTTATTTATTCATTTCTTTCTGCTAACAAAAAGAGTTGTTGACTTCAGGAGAAATGTCTGTATTCTCAGACAGCAGCACTTGTGTACGTGTCTGAGAATGTAAAAGTGAAAGTGATTGGACACTGATTGTTAATAAAGGTGAAAGTACACAGTTCATTTTCGTTGCTCACAGTGGAAGAAAGAACAAAGCAAACAATCAGGATTAAAAGCCAAGTTAATTAAATTCCAAATACCTTTCAGGGTAATAAGTTACAACGGTATTAGTAGCACAAGCTAGGAAATTTATTACTAAAAATAGCATTTTTTCAGTCTCCCCAGGTTTCCTCTGTACTTAGTAAAGAGAGGCGAGAACATCCAGAGGGCATTTCAGATCTTAGGAGAACTGAATTATTTTCTCATATGTACTCAATCTCTTTCTTTCTCTCTATATAAATATATATGTATACACAGGCACACAGAAACACACACACAAGGAAAGATGTGTATACACATATATGTCTCTGTGAGTGTACATGTTACACACACATTTACGTGTGTATGCAAGCGTGTGTGCATGTGCTGAGTCCCCGGCAAGCTGCACTCTGAACCCAGGACCCTCGCCCACACTTACATGGGATAAATCCAAGAGTGGAAGTTTAACAGAGCAAATTATGGTTCTGCTCTTTCACTGTTTTTACAACTATGTTGCATAAAGGAGTTACTTCTGACTTACACTGATTTACTTCATACCAGAGTAGGGCTTTGAGAATAAAGCATATCAGAATAATATTTATATGGCTTTAAATAGAAGCTGGTAGTTAAAGAGTTAATACATGGTTCAGCAAACTAAATATCATACGTGGGATATATGTAGTCACATCTTCAGCTCATGTAAATTAGCCCAGCTCCCAAGTCCTCCGCCCTCCATAGACCAGTTGAGGGAGTGGTCAGAGCCTCCCTTGATCAGCATTTGGATCTCCCTGCGTGCCCCTGTGGGACCATTTTGCATGGGGTTTTCCTCTGCAATGCCCTGAGACCAGACAGATCTCTTCCTCCAGGCTGAGCTGTGTCCTGGCACGTTGGTCCTCTCCAACCCAGAGGCAGGTGCATTTCAGCTCGGTGGAGAAACAAAACTCTGCTGTTACCAGTGTAAAATGCATGAACAATATTTTTACTTTTGTTTGGAGGTCACTGCAAGAGTTATGCCAGAAAGTAAATATATATCCTACTGAATGCTGGTTACAGACAAGCTTGGGCTGGAGCTACTCCATCTCGATCAGATAAACGCAACACATTTTACCTTGTAGTAACATTACGATTATCACAGTGTGACTGTTATCATCGAGTTCCATGATCTTTCAAGATTACCAAATATAACCAGAGATAAACAGGCAAACTCTGCATCTGCAGTTCTTCCCTGCATAAGAAATACCATGCACTTCAACAATGCTAGGCTTATCTTACTGCAAATACTTACGCAGTTACCTAATGCAGCTCACAGGTTTTGAGGGAATTCCTGGTGATGGCTGAGATTCTTGAATAAAAATCTCTGTAGCTGCACAACAACATTTTATCCCAATAAGAGTAGTTAATATTACATTAGAATGATTGCTGTCTTCCCCTCATGTTCTAATTAAAAATCCAAAGCAGGCTGGCTAAAAGAGAGCACCAAATTTCAGGTGACACACATATCCCTGAAGTGTCAGCTCCACATCCTGAGCACAGTCCCTAGTTTTTATGTGGCTGCCAGTGATTTTTAAGCAGCTCCGACTGCATTTGCTGTTACTGAGTGACTGTAACAGAGAGCCAGAATACAGGAAAGCCACAGCCGCACTGGCCAAAATCAGCCCCCTCATCCTTTCATGCGAACATGACTGCTGGGCCTGAGAGATTATGTCCAATCCTATGTTCAGAGAGTCACCTGAAGAACGAGTAAATATCAGAGTGTGGGTAGATACTATTTCCACTACTCGTAGTTGCAGTTCTCCTCATCCTTTTAATACACTCCAACAGGAGACAGCTCTAGGTTATTAAGTAACTTATATTTGCTTTGTTTTACTGCAGGGTAGGCCTATATCTGCTATGGAAACCTATAGACGCCACAACAATTTTCACCCTGGTGTGTGTACTTAGATTTACACTCTAGTAGCTGTGCCTGGACGTTTGAAGAGCCATCACTACTATTACCACTGAGTGGTGCTGGTTACTTCCAGTGACCATAAACAAAATGGGGTTCTAGTCATGGGAAAAAAATAGATACTACATATTTTCCCTGTTTGTATGCTGCCCATTATGTCATTCTCCTCAATATGAACTTTCAACTCAGGTTGTCTTATCATGCCAAATCTTTGATGCCTGAGAACAAAAGAGCATTTAGCTTGATAAGAATGCTGTTCAGGTATAAAGGTGACCTCTAGCTACAAAATAAACAGGCAGGTCACAGACTGAAGTAGATTCTTCTCTCTGAGTCCTCTGAAATTAGGAGGAGCTGAAAAAACAGACAAAACAGACTGCATAGATGGTAAAAGCTCTAAGAAGTAAAGGTACTGAGCATATCTAAGCTGAGATGGCTTGATGACATCATGAGCTGACAGCCTAAGTGGCTTATCTCTGTGTCACTAGTGAGCTACTTCTCTGTTCACTCGCTCACTCCATAAAGCTGGTTTCATGTGTTCCCCCTGTCTTTCTTAATGTTTCAAACTCATTGCTGGAGTATTTAATTTTGTCCAGACTTGATCCACTTTCACTTTATTGATATTTATTTATTCCTGTAGCCGATTAGCACCTTTGCAATGCTGATGAACTTTTTTCCTCTCCCTCTGCAGGTAAATCAGTTTCTAGGGGGCATGCAGATGTTTAGTCCAGCACATAAACATGGTATGACATGCAGTGGTGCTCAGTGGCTTTAAGACATCAAATCTAGTAGTGTAGATAGCGAACTGGATGTCTGTTCTGAGATGTCGTAGCAAGGCAGCAGCAAGGGGTGGTCATAACAAGCCAAAATAAAAAAAAATGTAGGTGCTCACTGACCAATGTGAGATGGCCTTTCTTGTGCTACTTCATCCTCCTTCCCTAACTGCTCATAACCTGCTGTATCACTTGTTATCAGCCCATCTCAAAACCTGCTTTTCCTCTTGATTTAGACTTCAGTTCTTGATTCTTCCACCCACGTCTGTGTTAATTTGCCTCCCTCATGTTGAACAGAGAGCAGATCAAGGGCTGTCATTCTGCTCGGCTTAATCTCCAAGCACAAAATGTACAAAAAAACCAATTTCAGAAACTCACCGATTAGTCAGCGGAACCACTGTCTTGGTAACTGCCAGGCAGAAAACACCTTTATATTTGCACCCGCACATGACAAACAATGACATCAGCCGCAAACAGATCCTGTAAGTCAAGAAACTTCTCAGCCCTGAAGGTAAAGTTTGGGTTCTGGCAGACTCAAAATGGCTATACAATTTTCTCAGCAGAACGTTACACAAACAGCACCATAAAAGAGGGCTGCTAAGCTATAGCTGTGTTTGTAGCCGGCTGTGGTGAATGTGCTTTGCTGGGCATCTTTAAATTTGGTGCCCCAATCTCACTTCCTCCACCTCCATACACAGCCTGGGGGAGTACCATGAATATCCTGGCATATGGCAAATGCTAAAGACTCCTAACAGACTAAGTCCCTATTTGCTTTGTGTGGATGACCAGGATTCTTACAGTATTTTTTGTCACGTATTCTACATTATAGCTGATATCCTTCGGTAAATATGGGCAGTGGAGTATTTGGTAGAGCTGGCTGATGGTTTCAGGAAGGAAGTTGAAGGGAACATTGTATTTAACATGAAATGCCTTACAAAAATCCTGGCAAGGTGAACAATTAAACTGAATGAGGTATCTTGCCACAGATGTTTTTGAGGCATCGAATGACTGCTCAGTGCATGTACTGTGCTGGCACGGAAAAGTGCCAGATTTCAACACATGTGCAGTTTTACAACACAGTCAAGCTTAGGCATCATCAACCTCTCTCTTTAAAGAGCATGTTCGTGTTGAACCCTCATGAGGGATTTATGTGCCTTCCTCTTTAATAATGCACAGCCTTGTAGCTTGTGCAGTCTCTAGGAAACACTGGCAACCTGCAGTCAGGAGAGGCAAGGGATTCTTTGGAGACAGCTGTTTTCACACATTTTTCTGCTCCTGTTCGTGTTCCCAGTTCTGCTGTATGGGAAGCTGATACTCTAATTGATATTATGTATATATATTGCATACCACACATGTACATGTATGCACACCATCACTCTAAAGACACATTTGTGTGCACGCACATGCACACACACACGTGCGTGCACACACACATATAATATATATACACACAACCCTTGTCAGGATTGAACTTTTTGTGGAGCAGAGTCTTGGTTGAATTCATTGATCTATGCTGTCAATTGTAAAATAAAAGCACTGTTCCATGTAATCATCTGGACACTCATCATACCTCATCTATCAACTCTCCTTTTCAAGTGTAAGGAACTTGACAACTCAATGACCATAGATATATAGGGTATGTACGGTTATCTATAGTTCTTTTATGTATGAATGTACCTCTGTATATAAAGTGACAGATCTCCAGTTGATATATTGATTAATAAACCAATACTTCTCTGTAGACGCCACTGAATCTCTCTTGATTTACATCTGTAGAACATCTGTTCTGTGATATACTATGATGTACACAAGCCACAATAGCATGGTGCAGCATTAGTTAACTTTTTGGGTCTAACTATATAAAGAGACAGAGTGGCAAAACAGGTTAACAAAAGCTGGATGCTAAAAAAGATTAGCCTAACTATAGCCTACTATAAATTCTGTATATGAGCAGCAATGCCTTATGTTTTGCATTTTTACTGGTATTTCCATCATCCAATCTGTGAAGTTGATTGACTTACCCTGAGCCCAAGCAGAAGTTCAGAGTGAAAAGAAAATAACAGATATTTCACATTCCCCAGACTAGATCCATTGTTTAAAAGAAACCCTCATGTTGCACTCACTTTGACCAGTGATAGATGAATACTCTGTTTGTTACTCATACAGACAGAGATTAAATATTATCTATTTTGCATTCAGTCCCAGTAATTTGAGGAATGAAATTCTGTTTGGGAACAGAAGATAACACTTCATGAATAGGTTGATTAGAAAAAAGACAGTGAAACATAGCAGCTGTCTGAAAGCATACAGAAGTTCAGAAGGTTAAAAAGGTTGAGCCACTATTTTCTGGCAAATAAGATTATAGATAAACAGAAAGCAATTTTCCTCACTATCTGTGGCACTAAAAGTTAACGCCCTATAAAGAAGTGCCTTGTTGCAATCTCAGAAACCTGGAACCATACGTCTACAAGATCCGTAAAAGAACTCAGCAGAGTACTGCACACCCAAAGCTAGGCAGCATTATAGACATCTTCAAATTTCATAATAGAATAAGGAAGTTAAACAGGAGATTAATACCACAGCTAAAAAGCAAAACGAATATATATTTAGAAATGTCTTGGAGACCATGCTTCAGTGCAGCTGCACAGTATTAGTGATGAAAGACTTCAAAGGCTTTATGTGACAGAGGGAAACAGAATTTGACCAAAAGATGTTGGATTAGCAATGACAGAAGCAGCAGTCAGAATTTAGGGACACACAGACTGACTCAATAAACAAAGCAAAACATAAAACCAGCTCTGAAGATCATGAGTCCTGCCCTGGGTTCTTCTGTCTCTAGGGCAAGAGTTCATTTTATATGAACTTGTAAATGTGAATTATCTACAAGTATCACATCAATGTCAAGAGGAGGACCATAGCTGGTAGATGCTAATGAGCATCTGCCTTGAGGGTGGTCTCCACCCTCAGAGACCACAGGGAAAGCAAAAAAGTCAATTTTTTTTTTTGTGAGGAGGAAAGATAGAGGGGTCTGTACCCTATATTGTACATAAAAGCAACCACAACCAACAAAGCAGTGGTGGAGCTAACTAGTTCTAATGGAGACTCTAAAGGACCTGCAGTTTCTCTCACCAGTAAACATTCATATCAGCAGCACCAGGCTGAACCAGGCACCTATAGACAGGCTTGTTCCTACCCAGGTAGAAGCTATCCATGCAAATGTGTTGGTGTTCATCCCATCACAACAGAAAAGCCAAAATCATACTGTATCTGTGAATGGTGTCCTCAAGAAATGAAAGTTAAACCCGGTGGAAAAGGAAGGAACCAATTTACAAACTTTTTCCATGCACCAAGCCTGGAGAGTTCATGAGCAGAGCAACTCAAGACTATCCACCTGTGTGAGAATTATAAAGGTACAAGTCCAATAATCTGATAAACACTGCAATCCCCAAATTGAAGGTTTCCTGGAAATGGAAGGTAAATGTCAAAAATTCTGAAAATGTAGTATGGTGGATGTGATAACTGGGGTGAGGGAGCCTGCCTATGCAAATGCTAAGAGGGTTTCATACCACTGGGGTATCATAAGAACCTGAAATTTTCCAGTGAAACAGAGAGGATTCATTGAAATTTTACTTAGGTTGAGATTGTCCTCATCACAGAGAGGATCCTGTGCACTTCTCAGCACTGGAGATGTTTCCCCTCAGGCACCTCACTACAGGTTCAACAAGGGGGAAAAGTCACAAGCATCAGTTCTCTGCCTGCCTCACTCCCACCACAGCAAAGTTACTTATATTAAATTATCACCACAAGTTCATCAACACCTGAAGGAACATTTCCCTCTGGTATGGATTCACAAGGCAAGTTTAAACCAATCCCTATGAAACTGGAGTGGGCTATACATAGGTGAGTGCAGGAAATTATGTAAATCATTCAATCAAATGAACTCCTGGAAGATTTACATGGAGCACCAATCTCACAGGAAAACTTTGGTTCACTCTTTTATGGTGACCAGACATCAATGATTGCTGGGGGGGGGGGACGGGACTTAAAGCCAGGGCAGCAGGGTTATCTGTAGAGCTCAGATAACAGGCAGACATGAGAAAAATGTGCTTTCACATTTGAAATGTGGAGAAGAGGTGATGGTTTCAACAACCTCCATGACCTGTGCAAGCTCAGACAGATCTTTGCTGCCAGAGACCGACCACAGTACTTGACACGAACAGGGCACCCAATTCTATGAGCATAAAGACTTTTTGAGCAACATGGCACATTCACATTTCCCAGTATCTTCCTAGAGCTGGAAATTATTAAAAAAACCCTGGCAACAAAGGTAGTTCATTAGCTGTGTTCATTCCAAAATACAGAAGAGTTCCTTGAGTTATGAGAGGAGTGAGCGCAGCCCAAGTGTTGATGTGAAAGAAGGGAAAAGTTCATTTGGATTTATTCATGCTGGAGAGGAGAGGTAATATTATGGGAGCAAAACCCCAACTTTCTTGTTTAAAGCGGGTTTTAAAGTTTCAAGGCTTAGTGATGCAGAAGCTGTGTGTAAAAAAGCTAGCCTCATATCTTTCAGATCATGCCTGTAAATAAAATAGGCTAGGGACCATTCTCTGAGGCTAGTAAGTAGAGTAAGTTGTATTACGGAGTTTATATCCATACAGCTAATTCCCTGACTCCAGCCCTGGCCCCTGGCCCCAGCACAAGATGTTCAAGCCCACAACAGCTGCTCTATGTTGGCCCCAAACCATGCCAGAGCAATCTGTGGGCGACCACTAATCGGTGTTGGCCAAAACCATGCTAAGGACCATGCTAATCATTTAACAATATGGCTATCTGCAGGATAGAGCACAGCCCTGTGCCATGAAGCTGTTTTGTTTACGAGCATCGAGGTAGCTTTAGAGCCTCTTCAAGCTGTGATCGCATTACAGGGAAATCAGGCTGGAGTTCATTCGCAACATGGTATTTGAGGCCTTTGCATGATGACCATGGGCCGGTGCCAGAAGACTAGAGAAAGCACAAGTGTGCCTTTAGTGACACATCCCACAGGTGTGGGGAGCTGATACTTGATTGCAAGATTGCATCTGGGTTCTACATCGAAACTTAGTAGAGTCATCATCAGGGTTATCAGAGTTAGTCAGCTGTATGGTGGAGCAGAGCCTCGACCCTTGTTATTTCCTGTTTTTAATATAATAGAAATTTCTCCTTCACACAAAAAGATGTACATATCCACACACACCAGCCACAGCTGGTGATGCAGCTAAGTAATTCAGCGTATTCTGGTGTGTTATACTGGAACTCAGATCATTTCAGGGGCTCTTTTTAAAAACTTTCTGGACAAGGATATAAACATTGGCATGCAAGCACTAGTCCTGCAAACACTTAAGTCACATACATTTCTTTAGCTGTATAATTCCACAAAAAATACAAAATTTGCTTCAGCTAAGCAGATGGCTCTAAACTTTAGCATAACTATGTACAGTATTTTATAAAAACACTGATAATATCTGGGTGTGAAAGGAACTGCTTAGCAGGAAGAAGATGTTTTTTGTATTTGATCAGAGGATGGGCAGTTGCCTGAATCAAATGCAGTGATGTATTTGTCTCTGTAGGACTGATTTTTGCTTTGGGCAAAGTTTTGATTTGATTTAAATCCTTGATTTAGGGAATCCACAACAGATACTGCAAATGGATGTATCAATGCTTATTACAGTTTCTGCAGCCTCATTTCAACAGTCCTGGAGAATGAATCAGTCTGTTCACCTAAAGCGTCTATTCCTTCTTTCCAGGAAAACAAAGAATTTTATTTCCATATGATTATTGACACCAGTAGTGGACTTCCAATTTAGGTAAGTTGTCTAGGAGAGCATAGAACAAAAAAAAGTTGTCATCTGCAACAAGTGCAGCAGAAAACATATTTTAGATAACTCGGATGATAACATCCTGCGCAGAAGCAGTCGTCTATTTCCCAAGGTGCCATTGGTGCCATTTCACTTTTGCAAACAAAATGGTTCCATTTGCTTATTCAGACAGTTCCTGATTCACATGTGCCATTGCTTACATAACTGTCAGCTTATTTGCGAGCCAAGGTTGCTTGAATACATAGCATTTCATTGCAGTCACTATTTCTTTTAGGAAACGTTCTGTTCCTGAAAATGGAAAGGACTCCATTTAATGATTAACCATCAAAATAGATTCCCACTTTATAATCTCCTAGGGAAAGGGCAAATCACTTTGACCAGTATACTTTCAGAACAGCTCATTGCAAGAAAAGAGAATATGATCGCCGGTGTCTCCAATACAGCCATAGAAAATGCAAACTGGAATATTTTATAGAAAGCCTCTGTTGTGTTAGAAATCCTTTTGTCCTCTGTATCTCAGGGTGTATCACTTCCTACAAAACAGCAGCTCTTTGCCTCCAGCAACTCCCTTCGTAGTTCTTTCAGTACTGGGAAACCTTGCCTGGTGAGATTGGTTTTCTTTCTCTAGGACATTTTGATATAGGAGTGTTGTTTTATGCATCTTTATTTAAATAAATAAAGTTCATTGTTGCTGTGTTTGCTTTTCTGGTTTCAGTATTTTTACTGTGTATAACAGATGGAGCTGCTAGCAACACAGAGAGATAAAGTTGCTTAATGTTTTCTATGATAAGTCTCTGTTTTCAGTTGCTTATATCTCATTTTATCTACTTGGGCTAAAGCATTTCATGCTTGCTTCTTGCCTCAGATGACTGACTTTTTCTCCCTGGTTTTCAATGAAAATTATTCTGTTACTTCTGAGAATCAAAAAAGAAATAAATATATTTCCTAATGTTAATTTATTTTTTGCAAGGCCTTTGCATTTGGGACAAGAGTGTTGCATTTTGGTAGGAAGGTTGTGGTGGGTGAATTAAATTAACAGGTTCACAACTTTTAATCCATGAGCCAATCTCATGAACAATAAAGCCACTGTGAACAAAGCATGTACCTTCCTGCGTAGCACTGGCTTTTGAGCTCTATGTTTTTAGAACAGTTCATTTAAAGACATAAAATAACTTGGAACTAATATGACCACAGAAAATACAAACCAGAAACTTTAATATCCTGCCCCTGAAAGTTTTGGCTAGTATATACGCACACACAGACACACAAATATCATGGAGCAGATATACAGCCTTATTTCATAAAGATATGCAGCCATGACCCAAAGATTTCAGGCAAAATGCTACCACCACTGAAATAGTTGGAATATTTTCCTGTTGACTTTGCTAGGAAAAGTATTGTTTCCTTGGTGAAGCTCCTCGCAACCTTACATTTTAAGTAAAGTTATGCAGCTCAGGCTGCTCCTACGCAGAAAATACAGCTTTTGCCTTCCCTGCTACCACATCGTCTGCACACATACCCGTGCGGCAGCAGCTCCTGCTCTTTGCTCAGCCATTTCCAAGCCCAGACGGGCACTTGGATGTTTGAGAATTACACACTGCAGGAGCAGCTGTTTTCCACACCATTCGGCTGAACACCTTTAACACTGGCTGGTGAGAAGGCCTCCCTGGGCTGGCAGTGCTTTATCCCTGAACAGCGTGCACTGCGACAGTGCCTGGGACATTAGTATAGATGATCTATATTTCTCTTGGAAATGAAGAACCCCCCCCCCCATGGAACAGTAGCTTTAATAATGCCTTCAAAAAAAGTAAACTAATCAATTAAGATTTGTCAAGTAATTACTCTAAGAATTGGTCTACGCAACTGAAATTAATCAATTAAAATAATTAGCCTTACAGTTTGTGTGTTTGGCTAATTATATAAGCATTTACCATGCACATTTTCAAACTAAACTTAACTAGCATCCATCTAGAAACTCCCCCAGTGTAAGAGATTGTACCGCAAATTACAGAGTTCAAATGTTTAATATATGTCAATATATTTTCAAGGACATTTGCATAATCTATGCAAATGTATTGAAGAGTCTTAGCTGTTGTAAATTCTAATCCCATCCTTAACATCCAAATCATATACAGCAATAAGTGTTGTGGGTTGTTTTTTTTTTTTTTTAACTGACCAGCTCCTCCACCAGTTTAACTAGTGAGGTTGCTGAAATACGCTCCACACGGGGCCCTGCACTGGGACTGCTCGGGCACTGGAGTGAAAGCAGAATGCAGCTTGATTATTAAATGTAGTGGTTCACTGGGAACACGGTAAGATTAGAAATCCACAGTCCTCACTGCTTGCCATTTACCTTCCAGTTAGAAACTGAGGTGTTGGTCTTAGACTATAAAATCTTGGATGATATGGACTTGGTCAAAAGGGATACTGTTATTCTCCTGCCCATGGCAGGGGAGTTGGAACTAGATGATCTTTAAGGTCCCTTCCAACCCAAAGCATTCTATGATTCTATGATTCCTCATGATAAACAGCTAGAGTAATGCCCAGAGACCAAGCGAAATATGCAGGATTCAGATTCATTATATTATATGAACTAAAAGGGATACTGGCCTCCAGGCAGGATACCATGCTTCCAAGCTCTCATATTCCAAGAACTGCTGTAAAATACATTAGCACATACATTTTTCATTTATTTAGACCCTTAGTATTAGAGTTTGAGGTTTGACTTTCCAGCACTGAGCCAGCCCTCAATAGCAAAGTCATGGCACAATGTCATAGAATTACAGAATCGAATCATAGAATCATTTAGGTTGGAAGAGACCCTTAAGATCATCAAGTCCAACCATAAACCTAACACTGCCAAGTCCACCGCTAAACCATGTCCCTAAGCACCACATCTACACATATTTTAAATACCTCCAGGGATGGTGACTCAACCACTTTCCTGGGCAGCCTGTTCCAATGCTTGACAACCCTTTTGGTGAAGAAATTTTTCCTATTATCCAATCTAGACCTTCCCTGGAACAACTTGAGGCTGTTTCGTCTTGTCCTATCACTTGTTACTTGGGAAAAGAGACCAACACCCACTTTGTTACATCCTCCTTTCCGGTCCAGTAGGCAGCGGTCAAATAGGAACATGTATTCACATTAAATCCCATTCAGGGAGTTAAAACTCTGTAAACAAGCCAGTCCAAATGCCCCCAATGCACTTACTTACCTTTTTCAATGTATAATGGCCAAACTCTCGACCTCACTTTCAAACCTTTGTGTATTTTCTGCTATTGCCCTAGCTCAGTTTGTCTCTATGGATGGAAAGACTATTAGGTAATTAAGTAATATTAAGTAGAACAAAAATGTTCCAAATGGAAACTAAAACTTCAAAATATCCCTGAGACTTTTCTCAAACCTCAGACTTTTCCCTAAAATACTTTTTTTTTTCCCTTTCATTAGTGTGATATGTAAATGTGTTGAGAGTGATCAGGAAGAGAAACTGTCCCAAATGCCAGTAGGGGTGCCCACTGGAGGCATCACGGTCTTTACAGTAACTGGTCACCACTGATTTTTCTCGGACATTCAACACACAAAAGTAATCTGTGGCATGCGGCAGGGAAGACAGCTGTGGCGCGGGCCCTGCCCCGGGCTGCAGTCCTTCAGGGACAACCTGCTCCCGCCCGGGCTCTCCACGGCCGCAGCTCCTGCAGGAAATATGCCCCTGCTGCGGCGTGGGGCCCTCCCCGGGCTGCAGGGTGGGTCTCTGCTCCAGCGGGGTCTCTACAGGCACCAGTTGTGACTGCTGCTGCCCCACGAAGCCAATGCAGAACCCTTTCTGAAAAACACAGGGGAAGTGCAGCCGCTCAGGGAAAAGGCATTTGCACCTGGGTCCAGCTCCCCTGGAAAGCTGGGGCAAGAGGCACTTGGCTGGGGACATGTGTGCTTGGGTCCTGCAGCAGCTCCTGCCCTCACCTACAGCCAGGAAGTACCTGCAGATGTGTGGTCAGAGGGCAAATAGGAACCAGCAGCATCAAAGAAATGGGGTAAGCAATTAGGAAGCACTGAGAAGAAGGAAACAGTCATAAAATGTGGCAGCAGTTCCTGGCTGCAGAAATGCCACAAATCAGGTGCATTTGTATGAATTCTTTACACCAAACTGGGCTCGGTTACGCACACAGGACCAGCCATGACTTATATGATTTCCAACTTACACACCGTCAGTCAAAGATTCCTTATTACACAAAGTTATTTTCCTTATGATGTCTGCCACAGACGATAAAACTAAACAAATGAGTGAATATAATTCATTCACTGGTTTATGAACCTGCAGTCCCACAGAGACAGTAGGATATGGCAATCCAAACTGCAGTGCTGCTAAAATTGAGGGACAAAAAGCAGCAGAAGATCACAGTGTTACCAGCTTATAAGATTTTATTCCAGGAAGTCGAATGTGCTCTGGGATTGATGTTTCTCCCCTCTTTTCTGCCTTTGTTATCTTTACTATAAAACATTTACCTATAAACAACAAAACAAGGCACCATGCTTTCAAGAGAAAACTCAGGCATCAGCTCAGGCTGGAAATGGATATGGGTTTTGGAAGGTTTCAAGGTGTCTAGGTCATTGATCCGTTTTTAATCCCAGTGTGATCCTTTAAAAATTGTAATGGTGCAATAGATATATACATAACGAAATTATTTCTCTTGTCACTGTATTATTCCACTTGCTTTGGGTTGTACTTTAATGGAAAAGAGCAATCCAAAAATATCGGGTGGACTGTAGATTTGTTGTCCTGTTGGGACCATTATTAACTTAGTGTTGATTTTGCACAAAAGTGGTGAC
The DNA here is from genome assembly GCF_034638445.1 of Ciconia boyciana. Lineage (NCBI taxonomy): Eukaryota > Metazoa > Chordata > Aves > Ciconiiformes > Ciconiidae > Ciconia > Ciconia boyciana. The sequence goes on from NC_132935.1 coordinate 11,911,078, forward strand.
AGCAAAGATAGCTGAATTACACAGACATGGTTCAGTTTGGGATTTTTAATGTAAAAAAAAGGCAAAAGAAGAGAGAGTATCACACAGTGCTCAGATAGAAATCATGCATGCTGTGAAATGCCAGGATAGGGAGCTCAGTGTAAAACTGTCTTGAGGACACTGGGAATACCCAGACTGGCACTGAGGACATTTGCAAATACAAACTAATGCCTTTCAGGATTAGTTTTTAAACACACAATGATGCAAATGTTTATTTATCCACAGAGTAGCAGATTGTTAGTATTGAGCATGCCAAAATATGCTTTGGCCGCAATCCGATGACAAAGCCTTGTCTGAGAGATACTGATCAGTCTGGGGAGCTGAAGTGACACAGAAGAGACTTAAAAACCAAGGGGGTCTGTTCTCTGAGGCATACACAAAGTAGTCATTAACTGTTACCAGCATATAATTCTCTCCATCCTATATCCTGCACTGCAACCAGATGGGAGGAAAAGATATTTTGGGGAAACAGATATATTGATTACCCTGCCCCTGGCGAAAGGGTTCAAAACTGCCTGAATTATTGTTTGAGTACCTGTGTATTTTCTGTGTACAGATTTAGGGTCTAGGAAGCAGTTCAGAGCGTTCATCCTTAATTCCACAGTTTCAAAAGCAGCACAGCACACCACACCTATGTATATGCACCTTTTACACCGTAACATCTGCATTTACCATATGAGGCAGAGGTTCTTGCAAAAATGAGGTGGTGTTGTGGGCCTATAGTTGCCCTGCCAAGCTGAGTCCAAATGTTCCCCAAGCTGGAGCACCTCGCATTATGTTTAGCCAAACCCAGGGGAAATGCAACTGATGCACGGCACAGATCATTACCCACCAGGCCTCCCTCCGCCTCAGCTTTCAAGGCTAGTTTTAATAATTTTGCAAGTTACAGTGAGCATGCTTAGTTATGTTTTTATTAGTCATCTGTAAGGGGTCCTAATTAAGCATAACGCTGCTGCAGATACTGTTGAAAAAGTCTCCGCCGCCCCTTCATACTCTGGAGTATTGAAAGGGTATACATGTGCAATTATACTCTGTATGGTCCCCACAAGTGTGCCAGAGAATTTATGGTTCAGCACCAAGACCAAATTACCATCATACATTCCCCAAAGGTGCCATGCACAGGTTTCCTATTTGAGTTCTGCCATTGCTTGAAAGTCCAAGAGATTTCCCTATGGCCTGACGGCAGTTCTGCAGCTGACAGCAGACTGGAGAGTGGGAAGGGATACAGTGACATGGCAGAAAAATGTCATGGATGAAAGGAAACTTTTGCTGTTATCATGCATTTAGACTAGGCATCTTTGGTTATTCGACTTCTGTTTTAAAAAGTCATCATACCTTCTTTAATAGGAAACACCTACTTACAAACCCTCAAACTATTAGCTTTGTTAATACGTTATCATAATGGAAAACACCATCCACAAAAATGTATGTAGATATTAATGAGGAACATAATACTGTAAAATGGCAAAACTTATTTGAAGTTATCAAATCCATGAAATTAGTTATAGTGTTATCTGTCCAAAATTACTTTTAATCAAGAAACTCCACATTCTCATTGCTAACTAAGTAGTCCCCCATTGTCATACTGCAATAGAAAGAAGAATGTTGGAGGAGTCCAAATTCAGCTGCTGGAGATCAGATGGAGTAGGGAGGACTGGTGTGCACAGAAAACTCTCTATACGTAGCTTCATCATTAAAATTTCCCTAGCATGAGCAGAAAAGTTATTAAATTCCCAATAAAAAATGTTTAAATGTCATTAAAAAGTTTCAGTTCTATCGTAATTCTCCTTAATGGTGAAAATTTCAGTGCTGGTTCTCAGTCCTGAAATTGCATTTTCAAAGAACCCTGTGCTTTAAGTCTCAAATTGCCTAATTACCATATTTATTGCTGGATTCTGTTTTCTAATCCCTGATGACTTTGTCAGATATATTTATGTTCCCTTCATTTTACTCTCATGAAAGAAGGACATACAGGAGTTAGTAAGGATGGCATGTTGCAACCTGAGTCGAATAAGTGGCTGTTATCACAAAATATTAATATCTGTTTAGCTACCCAGTATTAAAGATTCTGCAAACTATACACACCTGTGTATGAAAAATCATAGCAATTATTTTCTGCTTAACATTTAGCAATGTTATATTCGCAGGATGGTCATTATAATTGATATAAATTAAACCTCAAGAGTAAACCATCCAGTCTCAAGCTGACAGCACCAAAAGCAGTTTTATTTCACTGAAGATTTGAAGAACAATTCTTCTACTTCTCAGCTTCCTTTAAGTAAAGCATTGGCACAAAAAATGTAATTCAATGGAAGAGGCGGGATAAAATATTAATACAAGCAAGCATCCAGGCGGTCCAAGAGTAGTAAAATCTTTAAAATGTTCAAAGAAGGGCTCTAGTTTTATTTAGCTCCTGTAAATTTAGGAAGGGAAGAAGGAGAGGAGGAATTCATTGCTTGTTGTTCAAATTAAGATATCATTAAACTACAGTTCTCCTTTAAAACCAAGTGTATAAAAATGCCATGATAACATTACACATTTATTGTCCTTTCATAGATTAAATATATTTAATCAACCACCGTCACTCATCCAACTTCTCCTATCTTCTAACCTCGTCAGCTCAACTCACAGTCTCACAGGTTAGCTGTTTTTACCATCTTGTAACTGATTCTTGAGATCCTGATATTTTTTTCCCATCACATATTGATAATAAAATTCAAGACCATGGAACTTTTGCAAATTAAAAATTTTAAAAAGGTTGGCAGCTAGTCTCAATCAAGCATGTCTTGTTTAAACTTCACTCTCATTGTATTAAAAACATAAAACATTAGCTATACCTTTTTGACCAAAAAAAGAGAAAAATTCTTGTTTAAAAAAAATCAAAATATTGAAATATCAAAATATCATGTTGGCAGTTTTAAAATACAGCTTTGAAACAGAACACTATTTGAAAATGGCCCTCTCTCTTGAACAATGCCAGGATTTGGGGGCATAAAAAGATACCTCAAGGGAACTGCAAACAGAACTTGCTGTTAAAAGCTATCCTATCGCCATCACAAATGAACAGATTTTGCAGATCACATCATGAAACTAGTGGCCATTACAAACTACCCCTTTTTGGCAGTGACACTTAATAAATAATAAAATTAATAAGAAGAAAATAAAAGTCATCACTTATTCCCATTGAAAAACTATTGAAACAGGTTTGAGGGAAGTTAAAATTTACTATAGTCATTACAATGAAGAGCTCTAACTCTGAAGAAACAGAGCAGGTCTTTCAAATTATAGATTTCCATTTCTAACTCTTATTTCAGTAGAGAAGATTTTTAAAACTAGAAGCAAAGTCAAGTTGTGGCATTTTAATGTAATAAATTAATGGATTGTAAAATATTCAGAATTTTGGGTTGGTCTTGTGGAGCTAAAGGACAAGGTCTGATGTAGGGTCTATGCTGCCCCCAAAGTTGGCAGTGATCAGAATAAGGTGGTTAACTTCTTCTTAAGTTAACGATTTATATGAACAGGAATGAACTTCTAATAATTACTGAATTAGAAACTATATGCCAGAGAACACTTTCTAAAAATAATAGAAAAATGAAAGACAAAGTATGAAATGTAGGAACATCAAAAAAAATTCTGATTCATCTAGGAGGTTTTTTTTTTCCCTTGCCTGCTATTCCCACAGAAATCTACTTCATGCAGCAATTTAATTGTCTTCAAATTTTAATCAAATGTAGGTAAAAATAATAAATTTTCATTTTTGCTTTAAATACACTGGAAGCTATGAGTACTTTTAAAATATGTTTTGCAAACATATTTTCAAGGATGTAAAGATGTAAAGGATGTAAGTCCTTACTGTGCAAAAAAGAAGCTAATTTGCATTGGTTGGACCTTAAAAATATTTGAATGCATCCTACCCAGAATGTAATGATATGAATCACACATTGCTTTTAACAGATCAAATCTGCTGCTGTTTCTCAAGGATGGTAAAATGACTGAGTTCAAGAACGATGTTATTGTTTCATTTGCCAGGGAAACAGCTAGCACAAAGGTAGATGTTAGTCCCTCCTGGAATGCACAATCCCTAGTAAAATAACAGATCATCTGATAACTCTAGTTACAAACAGCTTTTTGATGTCAAGCAGTTTAGGCACTTGCTGCTCTTTGGGTTTTCTGACAATGGGATGTATTGATAGTCACTAATTTCAGGAGCTGCACTTAATGTCTGACACCAGCTTAGCTTCCCTGTGTACAATTTGCCTGCTTAACAAGGAAAATAAACTACATACAGGCTTATGTCCAGAAAACAGTAACTAAAACAGATGGACAAAGCTCATTAAAAAATGGCCAGTGTATAAAAGTAGATAATTTTCCACTGTGCTAAGAAACCTGGGGGGATTTATTTTATATAGGTTTGAAACACCAAGCAGACTAGAAGTTGGGGACAGCATCAGCATATGAGATAGATACCATATAAAATCCTGTCTGCAGACAATTTGCTGACCAGCCAGCAAACAAGAATGGGACTCTCCAGTCAGTGAAGCTTCCACAGCATTTCTATAAGCAAAGAAGGGTTAATTCTACTCCTCCAGACTAGCTTTAACTATGACTTGACTTTCTCAGCAATCTCAGCTTAAACCCACTTCTCATTCCACTGATGTTTTTTAAGTTGGCAGGACTTCAGTGTAATTGTAGCTTCACAGTATTTCCATTTAACAGACAATACTTTCCATCTCGGATATAGGTAATTTCAGTGGGATCTTCTCAGTGTTGGTCTTATGCATTCCCTTCCAACTTCATAGGAGCCTTGGAGGATGTAGATAAGAGCAGCTTGCAAAGTGGATTGGAAACTGTGGATGAAGGCTCTCTGATGTGAATTATTATTAGAATAAGAAAACTAGCTTAGATGGCCAAGGTAAAAAAAATAAAATTGCATCTTGCTATCAAAAAGAGAGGTCATAGAAACTACAAAAACAATAACTGAAATGATTAAAGCTATAAATAAAGCTGGAGAGGAAAAAAAATCTGTAATCATGATAGCACGCAAAGCCAATTTGTAGTCATCTGTTGTTTGATGCCTAAGGCAGGACATAGGTCTCATGAGGCTCCCTATGTGGTCAATGGAGAGAGAGAGGGCAATTCAGCCAAGAGCTCAATTTACGCGCCTAAATAAGCCTGGAAAGGCAAGAACTCTTCTTCCCCTGACTGCTCACACAGTCAGGGTAAAAAAGCTTTCAGATTTAAACATCTCAGCTGGATGCTTCGAGTCACACGGCATAGATCCCCCAAGGACTTCAGCCACTGGAAGGGTCCAGCTACACTGTAAATGATACAAGCATGTATGAAACAACTTTTCCCCAGGGCATGCAAAGCCAAGACAGCAGCCAGGGCAGAGAAAAAGAGGATGTAATGGAAGTGGGAGAATAGAGGTGGTGATCTCAGCTGGTACAAAGACCTGGCACAGTCTCAAGGGCAGCTGCTGCTCTATGCCCCATTGCAGGAAAGAGTCCTTGAATTAAAGGTGTTTTGTCACTAACAGGTCTGAGTTTTTATCTTAAGGCAAGCAGAGGTGAGTTTCCTGTTTTCTGGTCTCAAAGCACTCCACCTCCTATTCAAATAGATAACAAAAACCTGAAAGGAGGATTGGGTGGATTTTTTAATCCTGCTATATTCCCATTTCAGTGGCTAGGGGAGTACTCTAATACCTGTTTACAAAGGCAAATAGTCCCACTGTCTGTGACAGAGAACAGAATTGAACTGAAGTCTCTGAAATCAGAGGCTATCTCACCTCTCAGAGCGTGGGCATTAATCCTAATACCTTTTGCTTATGAAGGAAGCAATCTCCCGTGTAAGAAAAATTTATTATTGCAGCCATATAAGTAGAATAAGGCAGCAACATGGAGGCACAGGATAAACACCAGGTAAAGATCAGGCTTTCAAAGAAGTGATTTTAAAGAAAGAATATTATTGAAGATGCCAACTCAAATGATACATCTCCAAAAGAATCTAAAACTCAAAAGTCTAGAACAAGGACTTCATTACAAATTTAAATTCATCCACAATCCACACTAATGGAATTTATGCCACAAAATCAGGGTTTAGTAGCCTAAAAGCAAAACCTTTGTGTTTTCGGAATTTTCCTGTTACTACTTAACCCATAGAGAATAATGTTATCTCAAGAATTACTGATTAAAACAATCACTCAGATTTTCTCAAGACTTAATCTGAAATAGCTACAAGACTTCAGATGTAAGCAGAGTACTTTTATATACATATACACACACACACACACACTGCTTTAGTGCTTGCATTGTGCAATAAATTATTTTTCAGGATATTAAAATGTATCCTATTTTCAAATTGTGTGCTGCAGCTTTTTGCTGAGTCAAAACATCCAGACCTTCCTCAAGTCAAGCTTTTGATTATTACTTCTCCTATTGATATTTAATCTTCACAGTGGTACTATAGATCATCCTAAGTCTTAGTGCTTTCACCAAGAGGGTTAACTGTACCTCAAAACCCAGGAGAGAATAATTATAAGAAGCCCAAATCCTTGTAATAAACACTTCCTTTTCCTTACAATCATAATCTACAACTGATTTTGAAACACAGACTGAAAGATACAGTGAAAAAGCATAAAAAGATCATTTTACATGTTCTCACAATCACAGCTTTTAAAAAATACGCCATAATTTACACTAAATGAGCTATGCCATGCAAATAAGAAATATTATTAAAATATTAGTGAAAATAGCATAATTAGATGACAGCCAAGTTGATCACGGTTTTAGCCTCATCAAATTAAACAGGTTAATTCGGTAACTATTGAGGTATGAGGTAACTTGGCAGAATTTTTTAAGTGTCTCCTCTTTTCCTGGCACTATGCTGAACACCTTGGTCTTTACATTTGGGCTGGGGAGAAGGAAGGAATTAAATCCTATAGCAGCTTATTACAATAGTTACCTGTCAGCTTGAAAGACAAGGAGACATTAAATTTCTAAATATACATATTTCTCAGCATGGGATTATATGAATGATGTATTCCATGGTCAGTAAAGGGATAATTACACTTTGATATCTTTGCTATTCCTTCCTGTCCTAGCGTCATTCCTCAGGCTGTGCCTATGCAAGACCTTTTGGTGGTCCAACAGTGAATCAGACTGAGGAACTGATCTGTCTGGAAAACAACACAAGAAAAAAAGTTTTAGCTTTTTTTTTTGGTTTTAAGCTTTTGGCTTAGTTCCCCAATATGGCTCACAACACAACTGTGCAAAGATTTGCTCTAGCACAGCACAAGAAGAACAAGCAGGCTTGACCAACAGAGACAGCAATTGCAGACACCCATTTAAGCAGCCTTCCTTCCTAGGTTCTTCAGTTTTATTCCCTCTTTGAAAATGTTCCCAAAGCACATACAAATTTGGACACCTTTTCTATTGGACACTATGATTCAGACATGTCTGATTTGATCTCAAGCAATTAGCCCCTTCACTTTCATAGATTTTGAGTCCCAGGAGATGCCCCCCAGTGCACCAGTTTAAAAAAGGTCAACTCATTGTCTAGACAGGATGCCAAGAGCAGGGCCTTCGCCTTTTGTTCTATAAACCTACTTACACATTTTCTGGATTGATGATCAGCAAGAGGGTTGAGGTTTTTTAATTATCCACTGAATCCCAGCCAGCAAAAAATGTGCTAACTTTTGAAGCATATTCCTTTACGTGTGAATTTAGTTAATTTGTGCGTGTGCTTTTAAATTAGTCATTATGTAAATTCCCTTGATATCTTAAGCAGAATAAGCTCTGCTATACTTAACTTTAAATTGTTTTGTGAGACTCAGAAAAATGGAACAATCATAAAAGAATACCCACGAGACTGTGTCTGATGAAGGGGTAACCAATATGTTTTAGGCTTTGTTTTTAAATAATAACCAGCCACTAATACACAGTCATAATTTCTCTCTGATCTTATGAGCTGCTGTCTTTGATATCAAGCCACTGAACTTCAATCAAAACCCCATCAATCATTGTTTAAAAAAGAAAGCCAAGGTACAGCACGGAAGAATATAATTTTCCATGCACTGTATAGCCTTGCGTTGCTTATTCAGGGGAAGTCTCTGTTAAGTCGGGGTGTTTTCTTTTCACTGAACTGGAAAACAAAATGACATTGTGGAAATAAAAATGCTTGGTAACTTCATTTTTTCCTTAGCATAAAACCTGTAGGTAAAGCTGAAGTATATGCAGTTCACTGAAGTTGGTGGACTAACTGTGCCCTTACAGTTCAGCTTATGTTCAAATCTTTTGCTTGACTGTAATCCTCTTCCTTCAAATTTAAGGCCTGATTTTGTTAAACTTGATTCCTGTGAGCAGAGCTGGCTCCACTGAAGCCAAGGGTCATCCTGGACCTAGACCCAGAGCTCTGCTGTGTCTGTCACGCGGGGGGGGGTAGGGGGGTGGTGCCTGTCCCCTCCACGAGCCCATGCAGAAGGCAGGGTTTGCAGACCCTTTTCTGAATTATTCCTAAGGAGTGGTGTTTCCCTCCAGGATTAATCCTGTGACTCCAGGTCTCACAATTTATTGCCATTCTTTGGGTTTACTTCAAGCCCTGGTACACCACTTCTCCTCAGGGAGAAGAACAGGGCTTAACCTGTGGTAATTCAGCTTAGCAAAGCAAAATGCTGTTTATTTAGAGAAAAACCATTCTCTTTGGAAAACACATAACAAACCAACAAACAAAAGCTTTAAACTCAAGCCACTTTTGCCCATACTGCTTCAAAGCTCCTTGCAAGGAGCAAGACATAGTGCCTCATTCTAGCACCAGGTCATCTTTTGGCCCCGTTGTTTGGTAGTTCTCTTGAACCATACCAAACCAGGATATGGCTCCTCTCAGGGTGCAAACCTCCAGTGAGCTGATTACCAGCATTGGGAATTGGCAAGAATTATCCCTCACTGACTGCCATGCCCAGTGGATCCCTCCAGCAATCTCTAATTCTCTTTTAAACATACATTAACCCTCTAAAAAGCTCTCTGGTTCATAAACTTCTCTGAAAATCCCAAGTTTCCAAACTTTTACTTTTCTCACTAGAACTGTTCAGGTAGTTTAAAGGAAGAGGGTGAGAGGAGTGGTTTTCCAGTGCTCTGTAAGAATATTGTGACTGACAAACAGTTAGAGATGTAATTAAACCAACTGTATTTGGAAGTACACACTACAGAATGCTTTATCAAAAGAATTGCTTTTTGGATGACTTTACAGGACACTATATTTGTCTGTAATGGGAATCTGGTACAGGCAAAAAATAAATATATGTAAAAACTTCCAAATTAAGCCCTCTCAGAATGTAGTAGCAAAAAATATTTCTAAACAACAGACTGTTGAAATCAGGAACCAAAAATAGGAAGAAAATTATAATGTGTAATGTAAATTAGATGGTTACTTCCAGGGCTAATGAGTCGAAGACTGCTTTCTCTCCAAGAGGAGAACAGTGAAAGAATTGGGGCTATATTTCCTGCATTGCTTGTCGTGATCCCAGCTTCCCTGGACCTCCCAAAGGCCCCCCTCAGCAGGGATTTATGCAATGTCCTCTCCTGTTGCCCTATGTCCTTGTGGTAAAAGCAGCTAATAAAATAGCCAGCTGGGTTGATTTTATCAGGAAAAAAAAAAAAAATTCCTCTAGCAAGATCATCACACAGAGGAGATAGTGAGTGCCCTTAAATAGCTTAAACTCACTGGCAAAGGCTATGGATGTTATAGACAGGGACAGAAACCCATGTTTCTGTGGCACTGTGATGGTCACTGTTACAGACAGCAGCATAGTACAGAAACTGCCTAACCCTTGGGATTGAATTGCTGGTAAAGTGTAAAAGAGTTTTTAAGGTGGAATTCAAAAGAGAAAGATGTTTCTCTTTTCTGACACTTCTATTCCTCACCCTGCATGCCTTGCCCTCTCTGATAGCATTTTTTAAAAAATTTCCATGAAGAATATTTACAAAAATTCTATGAGGAGTTTTGGAGATACAAATGAACTGTCACACTAGTCCCACGGTATTTTCTGGTATTTAATAGTCTTATGGTATTTTTTTCAATTCAAATGAAGTAAAAGGGATCTTAATAGGGCCCCAGAAAACATCTGTTTCAGAGTTGAGAATGAAACTAAGGATTTTCTTTAAGGGCAAGCCAACAGGTCCCCATCCCCCTGCAGTTCTGCTGATAATCAGCTGCAATTATCCATTAATGAAGGGTTTGGATGCAGGGACAAGTGACTGCATAGGCAAGGACAAACAAATTGCATGGGACAGTGGTAGACAGGAGCAGGGCTCCAGGTAGTCTGCCCCAGTAATGCCTCTGTATTTTCAGACTGGGGCTCACCATCTCTGTGGTCAAGTACCAAATCAATATCTAGAGGTACAGCCAACATGGAGAAAATACAGAATAAAGACCCCAATCGAAACACACAGGTTTCATACCAACTGTTATGGGTGGTGGGAAAATCCTTTTGATGTTGTTTCCATGAAGGTGTTTAAAACTAGGAGAATGAAGGCTGAAATCTCTTCTTCATGACAGAGCTCAGGTGGAGGTCCCTGGTCTTAATCCAGGCTGCAGGATTCTATCTGACCTCAGAAGATCCTAAAGGGGGATCAAAAGCCTTTTCCTTCTACAGAAATGGCTCAGAGAACAATCAAGCTGACACTAAAAGGCAACCCCTTTACGTAGTATTCCCTACAGAGTTAAAATAAGATGCCACATTATCAGTCTTTCAGTGCAGAGACTGATGCTAATGCTTGCTGTCTGCCTAGAGAGGTGACAGAACGATGGGACCTGCACATTCGAGTGGCTGTCAGTGGAGCAATGATGCTAACCAGGAGAGAAAATGGACAAGTCCAAAGCAATTGGAGAAGCAGAGCTGTCAGGCTGTGGACAAGCAGTTCTTGCAGCTAGATGAGATTACGCTTTAGCAGTTTTGAAGCAACATGGCAATTTACTCCCAAGTTTCTATTAAAACTGCAGGTTTTAATGCATAGTTCTAATGAACAAAACCAGGGTCCCGATAAAAATAAGTCTTTAAACTACTTCTCAGCCCCTCTTTAAATCTAAGACCTAATACCAGCAAGGATTCACCCAACTGCAATTTCTAAATCTCCTCAAATACGTTATGAAAAGAGGGATACAACATAAGGTACAGGTCTTCACTATTTACAGTCACATTCATATAGAAATAAAGCAAACAATGGTGATGAAGGTAAATAAGGACACTTCTGAATATGTGGATTACTTCCTTTCAATGGTCAGAACCCTGTGAAATTCTCTTTTTCTGCATCATGGGACACCAGAAATTTCTTGTCTGCAATTCTCAGGTTACAGAGGCATGAATCCTCCACTGGTAGAAATGTTTGCCACCACAGTCCTGACACCATTTGTATTCTCACCTTATTTGGTGCTTGGTAACAGAAACCCTGTCTCCTGGAGTCCTGTGAATTCCTGAGAATGATAGTTCTTGCTTGCAGTGAGAAAAATTAAATACTGAATCCAAAACGATCAAATTCCTAAATTCTAACAGTTCAAAGGGCAGCTAAAAAGAATATACATTTAAAACTCTCATCATTTTTAATCTAGCTGAGGAATTTCAAGATCTAGCCTTTGTTTTTTGACCATACTTGGTTAACAAACCTGGAAAAACATGATGTTACAAAGCAAAAAAACAATTTAGAGAACTAAACTACATAGAAACAATTGAAGGTCTTGCATTTTGCTTTAATTGACTTTATGGACAGATTACAAGCACTTTTGCTACTGTTCTGAAAAATTATATAGTACTACAGAGTCCCCTCTGGAACACTAGCTTTATTAATTTCCATTCTTGTCATACTTAAGTAAATTTGATCAAACTCCCAAAAATAGATCCCAAGGCAATAATTTCTGGGGTCATCAAATTGATCCCATGTTCAATAAATGACTACATACTGTTAAACTGGTTGCTGACTTTGGATTAACCTTCTAATGTTGTTAAATCTTAGACTTCTAGTCAAGGACTACCAGCATAAAGGTGATATGATCATCCTCCTCCTGTTTTTTCCTGCCATTGGAAAGGCACAATTAGGTAAATAATCCTTTATTTATCAGAAGGCAGAATGGAGCAACATCCTTTGTTTCTGCTTCCTATCTGCAGCAGTGGGAGGACAGTATTTTACAGTGATAGTTGGCATCAGTTCCTGAGACCCCAACGGCTTGGAATGGAAACTGCCAAAAATGGAGAGAATATTGCTTTTTAAAGTCTTATTTTGCAGTTTTTCTTTGTATTGAAGTGGAATAGTTTGGATGAAAACTTCAACCTATTTAACTCCACAAAGTAACTAAACAGTCAGGAAGCATGAAATTACTGAGCAAATCGTTCTCTTCTATCAGCAAATGAAGAACGTACCTTGTGTAAAGGAAAAGAAAATGTTTTTGTCTAACTTGTAGCACTCTGTGATGGGTTTGAGGAAACATTATTCCTATCCCACCAGGACCCATCTTGGGAAACTCAGATGGCTGTGCAGCCACCTTCTAGACAGAGATCAGAGAAAGACAGGGAGAGCCAGAGATCAGATCTAGCCCTACTGGACAGATTTCATTTACAGATGTAACCACACAGCAAATGTAGAGAATGCAAAAAGAGCTGCACTTTCTTGGGAACCTGAAACAGAGATTATTAATTAATTAATAATCTAAGTCTCATAACATTTTTCATCTGTTCCAGTGAGGTGCATCTTGGAGCCTGTGCTCATATATGCTGCCCTTTCACTGATGACACTCATCCACCAAGATCTGGCTCTGCCTCTCTTAGTCCACCTCCTGTATGCTGCCAGATACACACCAGATGGTGACTTTTCATTCTGTACATGAAGAATGCTGCTTTTTGGGAGAGGGGACATCTTTCTGTCTGTTTTTGGACAGCCCTAGCACAATGAAGTTTTGGATACTGACAGTTTTGCTAGCCACTACAACCCATAACACTCACCATAATTTTGAGACTGGCTGTGATGGGTCTAATGTCCATCCCCAGAGAGTGACTGTGACGCCACATGAATGGTTGCACAGTTGTAGAAAGCTCCATAGTGTCCAAGAAGCCTATCAGTGGCAAATATGTACTAATTGGCAGTTTCTACTAGATTTTCCAGCCTGTTAGATGAACAAGCTTGTTCGAGTAAAATTTACTCCAAATATGTAAAAACTGATGGTTTGAAACAGAGATGTTTCTGGAACAGCTCAGCAGCTTGTTATAATTGTTGCATGATTCAGTGCTTGGACATCTTTTATATCTCAAGTGCTGTCTAAGCAACTAGCAGAGCTTCTGACAGCGGCTAGCCTGAATGTCACCCTCAGACAAATATTGGAGCAGTTGTGCTTCCAAGCAGGGCAGCTAAAGATTTCTTAGAAGAATCCCTTGCTTCCTGCAAGGTTGAAAGCATCAGATGAAGAAGTACAGTATACTTGCTACATTCCCCTCCCTGGCCCCTTCCTAATTGTTATAGCTATTTTCCCAATCTTATTATTACCATCATTTTTGAAAACTTTGCAGTCATCACTCCAGAAGGTAGGACTGTGCTGTCATCCACATGTTCCAGGTGGGAAAATGGGACACATAGAAGGGGTGCTGCTAGGAAGACTTAAGATCTACCAAGGAAGGGAGAGTAAACACAAGTCCTGGTTTAGTCACCCTCTTATTAGGGCAATTTTCCTAATAAACCATTCCAGCCTTGTTGTTCCCAATTCTTTTGACAGCATCTGGAGCCATTGGCATTAACTTTTGTGTTAAGGGATGGAGCACAATAGTATAGTGAGCTATGTATTGTGCGTACAGAGGCATTTTATCACATTCAGCCTTGCCTTTCTTGCCCATTTCCGTTGCAAAGTGATTTCAGTAGATGTAGAGAGCTATTAGAATAGGCACCAACACTTGCAAGTATGTGTCAGGTCAGAATACCAGCTTCAAACATTGCACAGCATTGTCTCTAAGTGGGTCAGTTCATAAAATATTGTCTGTTCAAATGGTGTCCATGCTGTAGAAAGAAAAAGGGGAAGATGCAGTAGTAATTGAAATGATCTGATTTTAAAAGTCTGGCACCTGGTGCATGTTCAAAAGAACATTTCAGTGCTCCATTAATAATGCTTCTAGGACACAGGAAATTTGCAAAATATCGCTTCTAAAGATTATGATCTGAAGCTAAAAAAAAAGAGAAATAAAAGTATATTTAAGAAACTTTTGTGTCTTTGGGCTTTGGGACATTTTTATTTGTACTTTTCCTGTATTTTATTTTTGCTGAGAATGAGCCTTTGGGTGCATCCCTACCTCAAATGCTTATTCAGTGTGCTAATGAGATAAGAAATTCAGTAGAATATATTGTGCAATGGCAAAGCATTAACAACTGCTCCATTTCCATGTATTCTTTAATAACAGACATTCTGATTCAGCAGAAGAACATTTTACTGACCTTTCCATTTATTTCTAGTTCACTAGTGTGTCTAGAGCTATCTTGTCACTTTGGAATACATTTTTGGTTTAGCCTAAGTGACTGCTCGGAAGCAACAAGCACTGCTGGAATATCAGGCACAAACTCAGCTCTGGAGACACTGAAATGGACCCTGCAGCCACTAGGGAGCTGGGAAAGGGACAGAAATTTGTGTAGAGGAAGTGACCCATGAGACAAAGCGAGATGGGCTCCTGCAGTCTGTACCAGCTGAAACTCTAGCAGGCAGCGTTTCATCACTGTTGTGACTCTCCGTACTGAAACCTAGAGGTTGCAGAGGCTGGTCCATGTAGCCAGGTCCGCTACTGAGAACACAGGATGCTATTTTCTACCCAGGCACAATGGGAATTAATATTTTTCTTGATGTGACTTTCTGAGTATCCAGAAGCCCCAAATCTCAAAATGAGGTAGGCTACGGGAGAGATGAGGGCACATTCTCTGGAAAGGGCATCATGAAACAGAAGAAATTATTCAAGTTGCTTTCACTTTATAGGAGTCTGCCTTTGCTCTGGGCCTTGAGAAGAAAAAAAACTTTGGTAAATTAAAAACTAGTTAAACTCTTCTGATCAGTGGTCTCTTCTAGAGACAAGTGAGAAAATTCTAAATTAACTTCAGGCATGAACAAACTCTGTTTAGCCCCACCTATGCTTGATCTTATCTCTGACTTTTATTGTCTCCTAGACATACTATCAATGGTGCTATGCACAAACCCAGTCACATCTATGTGATGCTAATGTGTCTCTATGTCTTTCTGGCCAACACCTGTTTGATAAACACTCCAGATCTCATGATCTTAACCAGATACTTCAGAAGTCAGTTTTTAAGAAAGAAACCAAATTATATTGTACATGCTCACAGCCAGGAAGAATCCAAGGTATTGCCATCCACTTCAGTACTTTTTTTTTAAAACATTCCTGGGTGCAGAGCTTGCAGTTAATGACAGCATTGGTTTGATTCCACTACAGTGGAGCTGAAACAAATTACCTGGATAAAGACTCAGAAGTCTGTTCTCAGAATTTGGCTATCCTCTGGTAGCATGTTGGTTTTGGATAAATAAAGAAACAAACAACATTTTAATGTGTTTGACATCTTTGGATTTTTAAAACATACCACATCACTCTTAGAATTTACAGTTCCATTTCAGTCAATCATTGGTAGGTTAGTAAATGAAAAACATGCTGTCTGGGATAAAAGAAAATGGCATTTCTGCCTTGACATTAACATAGATTCTTTTACTAGTGTATATTGGGAAAGAAAAGGAATTTTCAAATACTTTTGCAAACAATAGACAAGTAAGAGCAAGAAAGAGCTGTGCAGTGGTAATTGTTTTCTCATTTTCTGTTACGAAGATGAAAATTGCATTGAAGGATTTGCTTTAAACTGGAGAGAAAAGAAATTTGCCTCTGGTTCAAGAAAAGAAAATGATTTACATCTCAAGAGCAGCTGAGGATTTCCAAGCTACTTGCAGTGAGCTGGTTGTAGGTTTATCTGCTGGAACTTGTGGGTTCTGCAGGAAGGAGGCAAGGACAACACCCTGGCTCAATAGGTAAATCATAATAAGGGAGCAGACAACAAGAACTTGGCACGTTCATATGCAGCATCAACTACCATACCACAAAACCACTGAATCGTGCAATAGTTGAGTTTGGAAGGGACCTATGGCGATCATTGCATTTATATGCCCAGGCTTTGGTAGGGAGGGAACGCAGGGTGGTCTCTGGGGGAAGAGGCTGGGGCTGCCCCGTGCCGGACACAGCCAGTCCCAGCTGGTCCCAGACAGCTCCAAGGGCCCTACCACACCACAGGACACAGCTGAGCCCCTCAGCCAAGCTGGGGGCAGCTGGGGGAAAAGAGGTTTCAGAAACGGCAAAAGGCGGCACAGGCAGAGGAGGAGGAACCCAAGGAGGTGAAGGTGTTTTAGTTTTTGTCTATGTTTCTTACTACCCAAATCTATTTTAACTTGGAATAAATTGAATTAATTTTCTCCCAGTCGAGTCTGTTTTGCCTATGACACTAATTGGTAAGTGATCTCCCTGTCTTTATCTCTGCTCACAAGCTTTTCTTCTTATTTTTTCTCCCTGTCTTCTTGAGGAGGGGGAGTGAAAGAGCGACTGGGTGGGCATCTAGCAGCCAGCCAAGTTCAACCCACCAAAATCATTTAGTCCAATCCCCCTGCTTAAAGTAGAGTCAACTAGAACAGATTGCTCAGGACAGGTTCCAGTCAGGTTTTGAGTATCTCCAAGGACTGAAGCTCAACAGCCTCTCTGGGCAACCTGTTCCTGTGTTTGACCACCATCATAGTAAAAAAGTTTTTTGTTACATTTAAAAAGAATTTCCTGCATATCAGTTTGTGCCCTTTGCCTGTTGTCCTTCTGATGAGCACAACTGAGAAGAGTCTGGCTCTGTCTTCTTTAGTGCCCTGTTATTTGGTCTGTACTTCATCCGTTTATTTATGAGGATGTTGTGGGAGTCAGTATCATCTTATCATAGAAGGCTATCAGGTTGGTCAGGCATGATTTCCCCTTCATAAATCCATGTTGACTACTCCCAGCAACGTTCCTGTCATTAATATGTTTGGAAATGGTTTCCAGGGTTATTTGTTCCATCACCTTCCCTGGGATCAAGGTGAGGCTCAGCAGCCCATGGTTTCTCAGATCCTCCCTCTTGCCCTTCTTGAAGATAGGGAGTGACATTTATTTTTTTATCTACCTAAATTGGTCACCCTACCTCTCTGAGGAGTTAAGGGGAACAAAAAGGCACTTCTAGGGTATGATCCAGCTGAACTTTGTTTGATATTTGGTTTTAAATGAAGGAAAGTGCAGGAGAAATGCCTTCTCTCATTGACCATAAAGGAAGGACACAAGGTCACAAGGAAGGACTAGGTCACAAGTGGATGCCTATATGTGCACACCTACATTTGGCTGAATAAATCCATAGAATCTAGAGAACCATTGGCTGTCCCAACAAAGACAAGCAGGTGATGATAATACAAGTTCATTTTTTGCCATGAATGGAAGCCTCCTCCTGAAGCAGAGTGAGATACTAGTCAGGTCAATTAGATGGATGAATCAATATATTTGATGGCAAAGGGACTTTCTGTTTCTTTTGGTTTAAACAGTTCTTCCTCAGAGGGAAAGGACTGCAGTCCACAGTCAGGTCCTCTTCTTTTTGATCTATCCTGTTTGTTTTGCTGAAATCCATGAAGTACTGTGGCAGATTTGCTAGCCCTACAAGGTTATCTTCTGGCTATCCTTGAGCAATGAATGTCATGTGTTAAAGAAGCAAATGCACCAGAAGACAGTGTTAAAGAAGCAAATGCCTCAATCAAATTGGAATCTGTTTCTTTTCCATGCTTTTAAGTTATTATAAGTAGAAAGAAGCAAAAAATATTAGCAGTGGACTTTTATCTGGAAAGTAGCAACAGTGTGTTTGGCAACTTAGGGGTATCCTTTAAATGGCAGTGGTTTGCTATCATTCATGTTATACTCCCTTTGACTACAATAAAGAATGCTGCCTTTCACTTTTATTCCAGACTAGGCAGCCTGCACTTCAATCTGTACAAAAATTAGCCTTTCACTTCTCCAAGTAAGTTAAAAAAAACCCCAAAAACATAACAACCACAAAACACAGAGAAACATAAGATAAATGGCTGCAAGAGAAATTCCAGCCTGAAGGGTTGATCCCCCCTCTAGCACAGATTGCTTCCTAACCTGGATTCCCTTGTCCAGCAGCAACCTTTAAATTCTTTATCTATCTCTCCTGATGTCTGGAGGAATCTGGATCCAAGGACAGATGTGTGTGCTGCACCCACAGCTGCATTCATGGCTGCCTGCCTTGGGACAGGAGTGAATCTACCAGCTCCTGGAAGAGATCAGTTGTTCAGAGGTTCAGGAGCAATGATCCCAGGTGGGTTTGACATATGATCTCAGAGTGGTGAAAGAAAGGCATCCAGCCTCCATGTCATTCCTTTCCACAAGAGACTCTTTGAAAGAAAATGTAGAAGAAAATTAAAAAGCAAGCAAACAAAAAATTACCAAGGGAACAAGGCACAAGAGAGGGAGGACAAAGGGGAAAAATTCTTGGAAAAACATTTCCCTCTCCTGACAAGTCTCAGTTATGTACAGAAAGCCTGTGAGAAATACTGAACGTGTGACAGCAGAAACATCCCAAAGAGAGCAGTGGAAGGGGGGAGCACAATTAATAATAAAGCCCTGTGGAATTTGTGAAGGTTCAGCACAAAAGCTTGAAGCAGTCTTTTGAGAAGCCGAATCAGCTTTAATTACTGTACTCTGGGTTATTCTTTTAAAATGCTTTTGCAGTGAAAGTTTCTCAGTCTGAGGGAGGGCAATGCTGCTCTCTGCTATCATTTCCCTTCATTGTTACAGGCTTCAGCACAGAGTGAATGTGTGCGAGGACAAGCAGATCCTCCACATCTTTCATTTCAAGTGTTATTTTTTTTTCCCTTTTCATTAACAGCCTTCAAGAAGAAAAAGAACTACTTAGGGCAGGGTTTCCTTTTTTTCTCTTTTTTTTTCCTTTTTCTTTTTGG
This sequence comes from Ciconia boyciana, assembly GCF_034638445.1. Classification (NCBI taxonomy): domain Eukaryota; kingdom Metazoa; phylum Chordata; class Aves; order Ciconiiformes; family Ciconiidae; genus Ciconia; species Ciconia boyciana. The sequence continues at coordinate 11,930,161 of NC_132935.1, forward strand.
CAGCCTGGGTGAAGCCCTTTGCATTCACTATGCCTTGTTATCTAAAAAACAATGTAATAGAGATACACAGATGCTCATTACTAGTAGCTATGCCATCTTAATGCTGCCTATAATGGTATTTTCAGCTCATAATAGACAGTGGATAATCTGAATATTGAATGTGGTGCTTGATTTTTCTCTCACTGCAGCTAAATCAGTGAAGTATCTTCCCAGTTTGCAACAGTGGGAAAGAGGGAAGAATCCACTCCCTGCGGGGGCTTTCCAAAGCCTGATTGCTACAATGCCTCACTCACCGACAGTAACAGAAGGGTTATTTCAGCAAGAAGGTAGAATGTTTTGAGTTTCTAGACCTTAGACACTGATAGAAAGGAGTTATGTTTTTTAGGGTGAACAAGATTTGCAATTCTAGAGAGAGGAGAAAGGAGAGAAGATGAGAGGGGGAAGCAAAGTGGGAGGGGGAATCTAATAATTCTTTTTCAACTGCTGCTAGAAATATTAGTGATGTGCAACATGGAGGGGAAGAAAACTGAGCAGAAAAAAAGCTTAGCCAAAATAGGATTGGTGCCCCCTTCTGTCTTGTTTGGTAGTGCCTTGTAAGTGTTTTTCAGTGTAGTGAGTTTTAATAAAAATTAGAAGTGGCTACATGTCATTAAGTACTGTCACATAGTGGAGGCATAGTTGTGCCCACATCTGCCTACGTCTTTAAGAATATATTTAATGGGTAGAAATATAGATGGAAAATTTCATGAGACACAAAACCCAGTAAGTCATTTGCCCAAACCTGGAAAGAATACAAACAGGTGCCTCACTGGTTGGGAAAGGAGCTACCTGTACTGCTGTGGGCACAGAAATTACCAGTGTGATCAGTTCCAGCAAATGTCACTTTTGACTTGAAGTTACTTTCTTTTTGTGCAGAAGCAAAGATACATTCATCAGGTTTAACTGTGTCTCAAAACTTTGCTGAAATCAGCAACGTGAGTGCAGGGGAAACAGCAATTCTAGAATCACAAACAACCCAAATTTCTCTTGTGCCCATAGCTGATCACCTAGAAAGGTCATGTTTTGTCTATGATTCCTAAACATTGGTTCGTTGCTATGCAGTTTAGGATTATGCACTAAACCCCATGGAGGGCACTGCCTTTCCTTCTCTTAATCCCAGACAGAAAGATGGTGAGGACAGAAATTAAACATGAAGTAGGGCATGATAGTTACAAAGCAAGGAGTATTCAGCATGACTGGAGGGTCTTCAGGAGCAGCATTGAGGACCAATATTCAGGATGATTGGAGTGCGTTTCTCTTGTGTCAAAATCAGCCTCATTCATTGCTATGTCCATGCTCAGTTGCAATCCCAAGGTCCAAAAACCCTCAGTGCCACCCAGCAGACAGTTTCAGCTGTGGGAGCATAATTGGTTCTTCAGCTCCCATCACTATCAAAAGTTTGTTCTCAGGAGTGTCTGAACAGTGGCTGAGAGCGAGGCTAAATCCACTTCCAAACAAAGTCATTGCCTACTCTTTTAAATATATATTTTAAAAAAAGAAGGAAAATTCCCAGCAGCAAAAAGTGTATATGCCTAGTGCATACTAGCTCATTGCCTTAGGTAAATTCCCTCACCCTGAGTTCTTTGAAAGTTACATCTCAATCACTGGTACCTATGTTTCTCTCATTATCAGACATTCATTTCCAGGCATGGCCACTTGCACTCTCTCCTTTCTCCTGTATAGATAGGAACATCAAAGTTTGGAGTTTATTTGCTAACCTGACTGGAGCCAGACAAATAGGCATTCCTTAATTAATATCTTCCCCATTATTTCCTCAAGGACTTCTGGAATTTCCTCAAGTCATATTTCATCTTTGTTATTGTCTCATTTCCTGCTTATGTGGCCTAACCATCTCCTTTGCCTTAACTCTGCACAACTGGAGCAAACGTGGAGTAGAGTGCAGTGGAGAGCACTTTTAAAGCAGTCACATAATGTAGCTCCTGTTCAATGCAAGGATCTGTTAGTCTTTTGGGAAAGCAAAGGAGGAAGTCAGGGAATAACTCACAATAAACAGCAGTGTCTTGTCATCCAAAAAAATTACATTCCTTAGGATCCCAGAGAATGAGGGTTGAATTGTACCCAACTGATAGCCTGGAAGTCTTTAGTGAGCAGGATTCTATGACCAAGAAAGACCTGTGGAGCAAATGTACTGCTACAACTCAAGAAAAGCTGGCCATCGTCAGGGAAAATAAATTTCTCACTTTGTGGCAATTTGTTCTTGAAAGCACAAAAGTTATTAACAAAGTTCCAGGGGTTAGCATTGACTTCTTAACAAAGTCAGGAAATTCCAGTTTGACCCCACCTAAGAGGTCTCCACTGTGTGCATGCAGGGTTGCGTACTGTATGTTGAATATGGTACGCCCATTTTCATTGACCAGAAACAAACATGTTTCATGTTTGATTGTGGTCCAGTTCGCCCGAGTTTAGGACGCAGGAACTCCTTCCTGACTCATCTGCAAAGTTTGGATGTAAAGCCATGCTTTGAAAACAGACTTCCTGGAATTCAAGTCATATCAGGCAATGTGAAACCTGGCCACAGTTTATGTGCAAAAACTTAGATTCATAGTCTCCCAGATTAGAAGCTTTTTAGATTACAGATTTTCTTTTGAGATGTTTTAACACATTTAGTGCAGTTCCGGTTGGTACAGAAATCATAGCTTTACATTTGTGATTTTGAGGTGCCTTGCTTCTCCTAATTTAACAATAATGAAAGTTGTGTAACAGTTACATTAGAACATTATTATTCTGCCCAACTTCAAACTGAAAAAAAACCAGCAATTGCTTGCATGTTTTGATCACACTTTGCTTATTGGAATGGAGCTACTGAACCAGCTGCTCCTCCCAGGTTCCCCTTCAGTAGGGGCTGCCCTGCTCTGATGGTCCTGCATGCCCTTCGCTTGTGGCTTTTATACACACAGGGGACTGCTTGTCACAGCATATGATGCTAAGAACACAGCAAGACCCTAAGAAGAAACTCTGGTTTATGGTTGAAAGGTGTTTCTTGTTATTAGGGGTGAAGATGAGATCTTCCTTCGTGTGAGACTGTCCTATGTGGATCAAATTAGTTCAGTTTGGTTTTGCACCTTTCTCTAAGTGTCAGCTTCCACTGGGCAGACTCATCTCACAAGAGGAACCTCAGTCTGTTCTGCTGGAGCGAATCTTACCTAGTGTTGTAGCCAGGCAGCTATGTAAAAGCTCTGGCAGGAGGAGTTCCTGCTGCTTTGGTGAGGGAACGTGTTGGGTCTTCAGCTCAGCGTAAAGAGAGTGTCTAAAGAGACTCCGCCCTTGATTCAAGATGGGAAGGGCCATGAGCATAAGGACAAAATCACACAGCACTGCTTTGTCTTTACACAGCTAAAAACGTTCTGTGGTTGTAGAACAACTCAATCCTGTGTATTCAGGAGCTAGGTTGCTTTATCTTCGAATTCAGCAGGGAGGGAAAAAATCGTGGATCATTTTTGCTTGGTTTCAGAATGCAGTGATTTACCTTTGGTCCACCTCAGAGTTTCAAGCTGGCAATAAATTGCAGCAATTTGCTCTGAATTGCTTATAGGTGGCCTTTTCATGCACTTCTTTTTCTGTTTCAATTTGAAAACCATTCAGGTTAATTGAGATGCAGTCCTTAACAAGCAAATGTTTGCTGAGCATACCATTATATAGACTAGCAGCTGAAAAAGCAAAAAAAACCAAAAAACCCAAATATACCTCTCTGAGATGGGAACTCACCTTCTAGCTTTCTTAAATACAGAACATGGTTACATTATGAGTGTGGTTAGACTACTGTAGATGCTGTTTATGCCATCAGTGTATCCTGCAAAAATAAGTGAAGATTACAACCTCCTAGTCACAAATATAAATTTGCTGAAATTCAGTCTGATGAAAAGAAGAAGAATGGCAAGTTTTAGACCCCACACAACTGACGGCTGTCCAAGTTACAAACAGCACAGACACAGAGAATCTATGTTATAGGATGTGCTGGGAAGTTTTAACATACACTTAGTGCATCACAACAATATACCATGAACAGTGGCCACTGGCAGCAGCATGGGAGACTCGTAAATTAAAAATAGCTAGCTTACTCCTCTATTTAAATCAAGGAGAGTGTTCATGAAGTGAATTACTTTTCATCCTGAGCATGGCTGGCAAAGCATGTGATTTAGTCTGTGTGATTTAGTCTGGGGAGCTGTATACACATTTTGTCAGGGTGATTTCTCCCTCATCATTAAATCTGGCGTGCAGAGGCTGGCCAAGCAGTGCCTGGTTTAAGCTCCCATGCAGAGAGGGTAGGAGAGGGTGAATGAATGGAATGAAGACCCACGATATGTTGATCTGGGTTTAAATGAAGTATGTTCGGCACCGAGGCAGAGATGCCAAATAACTGACCGTCCCTTGTTCCAAACCCTCATCCCTCATGAGGTCTGTTACCTGAGGCTGTAGGACTAACCATGTGCTCCTCTAATGGCAGGGATGTGAGGATGAAGGCGCTCCAGGGCATCGGCATCCCAGGGGCCTGAGGGAGGATTTGCATGGGTCCCTTGGCCCCCTCCTCCCCACCCCTGCACCTCCTCATGGGACAGAGGCCCCTTTCTCACCTCATGCTCCTCCAGAGCCCTCCTGCTCCTCTCCCAACACTCTGGGGCACAGACACCCATGCTCCCCACCATGACCTCATTTGCCCACAGGACCATGAGAGACCAAATTGTCCATCCTACCCCCTGCCCAGGAACAGCTCTACATTTGTGTATTGGGTGTCTGTGCCCAGGTGCTGGCAGTGGGGCTTCAGGGGTGGCCTCTGTGAGGAGAGGCCGGGGCTGCCCCATGCCGGACACAGCCAGTTCCAGCCGGTCCCAGCCGGCTCCAAGGGCCCCACCGCAGGACACAGCTGAGCCCCTCAGCCAAGCTGGGGGTGCCTGGGGGAAAAGAGGTTTCCGAAAGGGCACAAGGCGGCAGAGGCAGAGGAGGAGGAAGCCAAGGAGGGAGCAGCAGCAGAGGGACCCCGCGGCCGGAGGAGGAGGAGGGCAGGAGGTGCTGCAGGCCCGCAGCAGGGCTCCCCTGCAGCCCTGGAGAGACCCCGCTGGAGCAGAGACCCACCCTGCAGCCCGGGGAGGGCCCCACGCCGCAGCAGGGGGATATTTCCTGCAGGAGCTGCGGCCGTGGAGAGCCCGGGTGGGAGCAGGTTGTCCCTGAAGGACTGCAGCCCGGGGCAGGGCCCACGCTGGAGCAGGTTCTCCTGAGACTCTCCTCCTTCCCTGTGGTGGCAGCCTGAGAGGCAGGAAGGGACACAGAGCCTGCTGTCTGTGCAGGGGGGCAGAGCAGCTGCTCTGGATAAATCTGTTCTTAAAGATTTCAAAGAAGAGAAGATGCACAGGGTGCCTCCCCCACTTCTTGTCCAGGCTGTGTGTCTCAGGCCTTTCTTGTCCTCCACACCAAAGCACCCATGAGGCTGGCTGCAGGTCAAGGCTTTCCACCATGGACATTGGGCCTTCTTCTTGCAGCATCCTTTCATATATTTGAAGAGGGATGTCATGTTCCCCCTACATCTTTCTCTTTCTTAGGCTAATCAACCCCATTTTTTTCTTTGTGGCTTGTTTTCTATATCTCTGATCATCCTTGCTGCTTCCCTTGGACGCTCACTTGATACAGAATGTAGTGCTCTGGCTGAGTCTTATCAGTGCTGCACCAGCTGGGACAATCATGTCCCAGGTCCTACAGGAAAAGAGGGGAGCGGACAATAAACAGAAAAGGGGAATGGGGATGGAGGGAACAGGGGGGAAAGGCTAGGTCCAAGATGGAGTGTGGGGTACATGGCCAGGACAGGTTTGCCATCCTGGGGTGGAGTGGAGGACCTTGCCCTGAGCAGTTGCAGTGGGAGACGTGTGGGAGCTCATCCTGAACCATGCCTTGGTGATGGCAGCAGAGGCAGCTGGTTCCCTCAGCCACCGGCACAGACACAGGCAATGCAGGCAGCACCACTGTGATGCATGGAACCTGCCAGGAGGGTCCCACAGAAAAATCAGCCCCACACCTCAGTTCCTACACATGTGGGCCACTGTGAGGGACAGCTGCAGCCTCCGTGAGAGCCCAGTGCAAGCGGCCGCAGCCAAACTGCGCTGTTACAAGAGGAGCTCAAGGAAGAATTACTTCTTTGAAGTATAATTGTCTTTGTGACTTTCCCTCACTTCAGAGAACAGTAATTTGCTGCTGGCTTATTCCTGCACCACTCAGGTGTAATGGAGCCAGATACTAGTTTTAGCTGTGGACCAGCTTTAAAAGTTTTCCTGTCCTTTTCCCCATACTACCCTCAGCCATGCATGCCTTCCCCTCGCTCCTCAGCTGGCTGCCCCCTCAGCTGTGCTGGGACAACTCCTTGAAGGTTGTGTTTAAAGCTTTCCAGAATTAAACATTTGAACGGATTTATTCTAAACTGAGCTGTTTTGGTTATCTGGCTTCCAGGACAGCCCCCAAAGCACTCGAGCTAGCTCAGCTGAGGCAGGAATCTGGGACACAAATAAGCAGGCAGAGGAGAGAGGTGAGGAGAGGACAGCAGGTCCTTCAGCTGGCTTTGCCTCCAAAGTGGGCATCCTATGAGAATGTGGCCTTGGTAAACCCTTTTGCACAGCCTCATGCAAAATGGGTGCTCTTTATGGGGGAATGATGTGAAAGACATTGATAGAGAGTACCTTTGCAAACAGCTGTGCTGGATGGAGGCATAGCTGCACTGAGCTTTTGAAACTGCCCTTCTGCTAAAGCCTATGAAGCAGTGGGTGCAGCTCTGCCCACAGAAGGACCCATGCAAAGGTTGACGCTCTGCTCCAAGGAAACCCAGCTGAGGATCACCAGCTCTCTGCTGCTGAGGGTTTTCTTGCTCCCAGCACAATGTGCTCATTGCTTCAAATAAATTAGAGCATATGATCTACCTACTTCTGCATGCATATAGTACATATTGGACAGAAGGAACTGAATTGATTGTTGGCAGAAGGAACTGAATTGATTATAAATACAATTTAGTGTTATGTTAAGAAAAGGAAAAGGAATTAAGCATTAGGAATCTGATATCAAGATGCCAAGACAGGAAAGCTTGTTGCAGTTTCCTTGACAAATCTGTCATAAAGCCCATGTATATTTTTTCTATTAACACTCAATTACAGCATATTTATCTAGTTCAGACATCTGTTCTTAAAGTGTCATGCCAAGGGCACCACAGAGACTAACCACAGAGCAGAAACAAAAAAATCAGGATCAAAAAAAAAAAAAAAGAGAAAAAGAAAATAAATAATGAAGCTGAACAATGGCATTTCCAAAGAATGTAAGCCAATATTTTCAGAGTTCAGAACAAAGAGCTATATAATACACATACTATATAATATATATATACACTATATGTAATATATGTAATGCCTCCAGCATCTCTCATAGGAAAAAAGACCCAGTATACATATTATTCCGTGGTACATAAAATCTCTTAATTTTTATTGCAGAAGGATGTATATTAGAGTGATTTGATACATTTGATGCTTTATTCTTTAATTGAATTTTAAATAAAGTCTGCTGAGACATATATCTGGCATTGTTCCTAGCCAGGTGCATCACACAATGCGTGAGCAGTAATCTCATCGGCTTTATGTGTTTTTCCAATAAATCAAGCTAAACCAGCTTAGAAGGATTGTGTATTATGTTTGGGGACTAGTTAGGACCTGCTACTATATTTATGAGGTAACCAAAAATCTTAAAGTAATGTAAGTGCTGAAGTGCCTTAAGACTGTACGTTAAACACCCCATGGATATACTGAGATACTTACCTAACTGAAGAGCATGGATGCAAGCAAGTAGATTATAAGAAGGGCCTATCACTGTCTCTAACCTAAGATCCAGCACCTTCACTCACTTTGGCAATAGCCAGGAGCAGACACTTAGCAGTAGCTTAAGATAAGTGCAAATACAGAGTGATCCTTCCTCTCATGTGTGCTTTGTTTATTCTGTAACACAGCCTTATAATTTTTCTTGGTGTCATTTAGTACTTGTGTTATGATTAGTTATGAATGGTCATTCTTGTCTCACTGTCTCTGCTACATTTCCAATGCTAAAAAGCCTAAATATATAACCCTTCAGGTTTCTCTTTTTCAGTCTGGGGGACTCTGGGGTATTTGGTCTCCCATCAGATCAGAATCATTCCCACTTCTCACAATAGCTGGCATTTTTCTTTTCCCTTTTTTCAGTTCTCCTCTGAGGTTTTACTCATGATTTTGAGGTAGGTGCAGACACAGTCCCAGATATGGGTGTACAACACAGTGACATTATGAAGTTTCCTGGTTTATTCTCTATTCTTTTCCCAAAAATTTGTAATTTTCTGCTTGCATGTTGACCATCAGAGAACTATACAAAGTGACTCCAGGATCTCCTTCTTGATGGCAACAGCTAATTTAGAGCCCATGATGGTATATGTGTGTATTCCTATGTGCTTTATCTTATATCTATCAGCACTGAATTGCATCTGCCTTTTATAGCATAGCCAGTATCTTGGGGACCTAGTGAATTCCTCACACTCAGCTTGAGTTTCAACTATTGCTGTTAACTCCATTCTGTTAATAAACATTTTAATTTTCTTAGCTTCCAGGTAAGGAGTACCCACATGATCCATTATAATCTCACAGCTGTGAGAGGTGGAAAAGTGATTTTAGGGGTAACATTCAGCTGAATCACTCCTGCAAGATACCTGAGAATATTTTTGACTTGAAGCTTCTATCTCAGTATCTTGCTCCAGCAACAGTGATTGTAAAGTAGGTTTCCCAAATTTTGTGGTATTCTCCAGCAGTTCACTTGCTGTGCATTCATATTTGTTTGCTGTATGCAAGATAGTAATGTTTGCTTTCTACTCGAATTACGTCTTGTCTTCCTCATCTAATGCTTCCTGCCATGGTCTTGATCCTCACTGATTTAACAGGAGCTGGATTAGAAAGACCCTGGAAATGGTCAATCAGGCTTGAAATCTTTCATTAGATTTACAGGTATAGTAACAGGCTCCGTGGCATGATTATAGTCCCCATAAGAACTTGTAAATCAAATGTTTGTATTTAAAGTGACCTAGGACAGAAACGAGCTGCTTCAGTCACGATCGCTTTTATACTCTTTTCCTAGATCTAAAAAAGTCTTCTTTAAAGAGTTGTATTTTTATTAAATCTTCTTTGCTAGCACCTGAATGCCAACAGTTAGCATGAGAGGCTGACTCAGAAGTGGAGTGGGTATTGCAGAAGTATCCACATACATTATTTCCCCATAGAAATCAAGGAGTTCATTGTCCCCCTCCTTATTCAATAAAAAGGAGGAGCTTTCAAATTTTTGGTTAAAGAAGCTGGAGCAATCTGCAAGGAAATATGAAAATCTAATGAGAGGCTGAAATCCATCCTGTCTGAAGCACAACACCACCCTGGAAGGTGTGGTACTTTGCTAACTCCTTATGTTCAAAATTGCAGTACTCCTTCATGAACAGTCTAGGACCAGAAAAAAGCTCTTCACTGAGCTTTTTTCTAAGCAGATTGTCAAGCCAAAAATTGAAATAGTGCTGCTCTGGACAGGGATCACATTTTTAAATGTGGTGCAAAGAACCTAGTATTTTGTTTACAGCAAAAATAATAATAATTATGAATACTATAGACATCTTTGGAAAACCAGCCCATTCTTTATTTGATTCTTTAGAGTCTTCTAGGCAGTCCTCAGCTACTTATTACCTAAGTGGTCTTCAGCAGTTACTAGGCCATGAGGCTAACCTCTGTTGTATGTGGTTGACACTCTCTCTCACTCCTCGCCAGCAGCAGTGTGGATGGTTTCAGCAGAGTTTTGTTTGCAGGTACTGCAAACCCAAAATATATCTGTTCCAATATCTGTACATATTACTGGGCATTGCTTGGAGGAAGCTGCTCAAAGGTGTCAGCTTTGATATTGCCAGGAGCAAAACACAGGGCGATTGCCCCAGGTTCCTGTGGAAGCACATTGGGTCTGGAAGACATCCCTGGGGCCGGATCCCACAGCCCCATGTGAGGCTCCTCCTCCTACCCCGCAAGGAAGTATGCTGAGATGCAGGTTTCTTGGCTTCTTCCTATTGCATCAACAGTAGAGTTGGGAACAGAGCTCCCTCAAGTCCCTGCCCTCCACCAGAAAACTACTATAGGAAATTTTCACCATCCTGGAGGAAAATGAAACATTTAACAATTTTGTATAAACTGATATGTCCAGTCTATTCTACTGAGAACAGCAGAGAAATTGCCAGGAGTGCCAGTTATGAAACAATTGCAAAAGCTACAACTGGCATATAAGGAAAATTATAGCAGTATTCATTGCAATCTAGCCAGCCTCTGTGAAGTTTTCCAAGTGAAGGGAAAAGAGGCCAGGGGGAGCATCAGCAGGGAAGAATAAAGAGCTGTTTTGGGGGATAATTAAATATGAACCAAAAAGGTCGTGAGATACTTTATCAGCTTTCACACTGAATCCTAGCACACCCAGAATGTTATCAATTCACTGTCATTGTCCTCAAATTAGGAGTAAACTGTCTGAAATCAAAACCCTGTGGTGCAGAGGAAGCTGAATTTGAATCTCCTCTTTCATTTTTGTTCATCTCCATAAATTTGCCACTTGTTAATAACAAGTGAAGAACAATCAATCTAAATAGAGTTCCAGCTACTAGCTCCCATAAAGCAAGAGGGAAGGAGATTAAATAATCATTATGAACCTACGGGGGGAATGTTATACATGGAGGGTAGGAGATGCAGGAAGGGGAATCTTATTAGAACTGTGGCAGGAAGCAATTTTTATTTTACAGCTTCTCCATTTGATGAAGCTTTGAATGATCCTAGATCCAATTTCCTCTTTGAAACTGGGCAAATGAACTTCAAGAAATATACCATCATCAACATTACCATCATCATCACCATCAAAATAACAAAGAACCATATTTAAGTCACCTGTAAGTACTTTAATCTTTACCTTTTTTTTTTTTTTAATGGGAAATCATTAGCAGAATTTATGCATTGAATACAAATAATCTGCCTACATGTAGCACTTAACTGTGTGTCTCCTACCCCTGAGCAGGCAAATGATTATCAAGCTGTAAGGAATGCATCTTACTGTGGCCAAATAAATGCAGGTCTTGTGAAGACAGTCCTAGTTTTATGTCTCACTGTTTCCAGGCCAGATGAGGCTCCTTGACTTTAGGGATAGGAGATTGATCTGTTGCTTTGGGCTACCCATATAATAAAGTGCCTCCTCAAATTGGAAACAACCTTTGCTCCACAATTTTAGTAGCCAGGGAGGCACTTTTCCACTACAAATAATCAATGTTTTGTCAGTTTATTGATCAGCTATTGTATTTCTTGAAACTCAGAAAGAATGAGATTTACAGCTCTATTCCTAAGAGTTGCCACAAGATCCATGCATTGCTGGTGCTTAACTTCGTAAAAAGACCATTTTGATTCTACATATATTTGGTAAAACTTGTCCTTGTCAACTTGCCATACTCTTTCTCCCATTACATACTCATTTCTGCTAGCTGACTTACAGCCCAGTTCTTTGGGTAAAAGCCCAAATCAACAGCTGAAATAAACCAGATTTATTCCACTGAAGTTAACAGGAATATGCAACTTTACTTCAGCTGGGGGATAGGGCTCAGTGATGGGCTGGATGACAGATGAATTTTCCAGCTACTGGAGTGTTTGCTTAAGTAATTACATCTCTCTTCTTTGCATTCCAATATGTATCTTATTATTTGGAGCACAGCAACATCTCACTACCCCATGGGATACTGTTAACATATATGAAATGCATTGCAGTCCTTATTGTTAAAAAGCACCTTTCTGGGATTTGGTAACAGCAGCAGGGAACAGGCAAGAAAAAACGTATTAATTTCTGAGTAAGCAGTTTTCAAATTGTATTAGCCATTCTCATCCCTTTCCATCAAGACTCCAATTTGCCTCCAGCTCTGTAAGCACAACTCAGTGCTTAGCATTCCGCTCCACAATGGAGTCCTAAATTAGGAAAACTCTGAAAAAAAATCTATGTTGCTTGTACTTTAAATTCCCTGCAGGCAGCCAGTAGAATTCCACGAGTTCTCAAGCCTCCTGACTTCACAACATTTTCTTTCTCATTAAAGAGGGGCAAAAATTGCTCAGTCAAATCTGCCCACTCCTTCTGGTGACAAAGAACTAGAAGGGGAACTGAGTGTAAGTTCAGTTGCCTTCCTCATTCCTCATGCCCTGATCCTGGATGCTCTGGGACAGCTACAGTCATCAGGGATGAAAAGAACTGTCTTACGTGAGAACAGCAAGTTGTTAAATAGGGCGTTAGCCAATTGCACTTCTTACCCAAGAGTTTTTTGTGTTTCTGGTGTTGTACATATAATACTTGTTCAGGCATCATCCACGTATTAAAAAAATGTGTCTTTAGTTCAAATATGTGAAGTAATGGAATATCCATTATTAGATCATTATTAGACCATTAGACTGTAGAACATTAGACCATTATTAGATCAAATCTCTGATAGGCTGGTTTACAGATATTGCAGTGAATACAGCCAGGATTGGTCAGAAGAACTAGAAGTGTCAGACACCTCCATTTGAGGGTGTTTCCTAAATCAAAAGACAAGAAAAAAAAATCTATCATCTAGTAGTCTGGACATTCACTGGTCAGTAGAGCAAATCTGCTTCACAATATGGGCTTGGCTTCCTTATGTAAAATGAAAAAGCATAAAAAGAAGAAAGTGATAAAAGGCCCATTGCATAAGAATCTCCAAGGAGCTGAAGTGTTTAGGTATTCACAAAGGAGTAGGATATGTACTGATACTCATTTAGATAAAGCAGGGACTTGGCTTTGGAATGTCACATGCTCAGAGAGAGTGCCCATACACTCCAATTTTTGAACAAAAGATCCCCTTGCCACCTCTGGTTTAGAAGGAAGGGGCTTAAATGCCTGAAAAGATCAGAAATAAAATTAATTTTCTCTTTGTGGTATATCCCACTGATATGTGTAGGCAGTACCCTGGCCAAACCACTCACTTCTGTGACGCCCATTCTTATAGACCTAAATTTCCTCTCCTGAAGGGAGTCTGCACACCAAAGCTAGTCTGTATGCCAAAGCTAGTCTGTGTGTTCAAATGTTATTAACAGCTTTAATAGAAGATGTTATTTCTCACTACAAATTTGTATTCCTTTGCATCTTTAAACCTCCACAACTCTGGCAACACTGTTCCTCTTGATTTTCCACATCTGAATGAACAACTGGAGATCAGGAGGCTGCAAGACGCAAAAAAGTTAGGTATTTGGGTGCCTTTGTATCTCCCAGGTTGAAGAGGAAACAGAAAATGAAAGTCCCAAGCCCTTCCCTGAACACTAACTCCCAAATCTTTTTATGGTCATTAGTGACAATGCAAATACATGGTAATCCTCTAACCTCACTCCCCCTAAAACAGTGGGGCTACATCACACCAAACGTTTGGGACTCTAAGTTGGCAGCTCAGTATCTTCCTGTCAAACATTCAATCACATTGCTAAAGAAAGTAAACTGTCAATCAGAGGCTCTTCTTGGTGACAAACAGTCCCCATAATGTGATACATTCAGTGTCTAGTTAATTCTGTTGTTGAATTAAAGAAGCTGTGTGGCAGCATGAGCATCACAAAGTCGACTAGTTCCTCACTTCTGCAAAAGACAGAGGGATAGATTGCAGCAGAGCATGTGAAATGTCAGTTTGCACCTCTGTCAAAGAAGCTGAATGACTGAAATGTCACATATGTCAGGCAGGAAGAGAGGAGAAGAGAGAACTATGAATCTGTGCTCTCAAAGAAAAACATAACAAACATTTTAATGGGACCTTTTCTAGATGGAAATATGAAATCAGATTATTTTTGTAAGGGAGCTACATCTCCATTGGCCAGGACAATTTTTCCAGAGTCCCTCAGCCTGTTTCTGCTGCGCTGGGCCAGCACAAGTGAACATCTCCAGGTGAGGGACTTTTAGAGACTGTTGTATTAAAAGTAGAAGAATCTTAACGGAGCCAAGAATATTTCCTTTGCAGCTAGGCCAAAAGTGACATCAGTAATCATTCTGCACCTCAGATATACAGGTAAAGTGAATGACACATATTTACAATTGGATGAGGAAATACCACTTAAACCCACAAACTGGGATCAGCGTCCTTAACTCCCAGTCCATTGACTGGTGGCAATTTATTGAATGTGGCCTGCACTGATTAGGAAGTAGTCTTGATTACACCTATCAGAATATTTGCTCATATCCATATTCCTAGTTACCAAGCATTAGAAGTAGAGAAGAATACCCAGGGCGGTTCTTGAACTCTTCAAGTACAGAAACACAAAGCACAGGTCTTCACTCTCTATACCATTTATTTCCTGGTCTGTAAATGAAAGCTAATACTTTGATAATGACAATTAGTACCAGACCTATGTCCTGATAGATCAGCCAGCAACACAGATTTGATCTGAATCAGTCATTGCCATGCAAACATACCAGCTGTGGAAGCAGACATAACACAGAATCCAGCCTCGTACAGACAGGTACAGATATGACTCGGAATGGTGCAGAGAAAAAAACGGATGTGGCCTAAAATATGCTGAAAATTAACCCAACTGCATCCATTCGCACAAATTTGAGCCAACAGCATGAATTCATACTGTATGAACACTTAGTTATATTTGGCCACAGCTCCTAATCCAGCAGAGAGGGTCTTATGGAGAGACACTTCATCACCACATCACAGCCTGAGTGATGCTGTGAGGATAACGGTGGAAAGTGAAAGAGGTTCAATTAAACCTTCACAATATCACAGAGGTAATATAGTGTCTCAGCTGATGGGATGGGAGGAAGCAAGAGAAGGGCATTCATAAATTGCGGAAAGATAACCATTCTTTAAATCTTGACAGTGCTTTTAGAAGCGAGCATGGGACTATGCATTTAGTCTTTTACCGTTTGGGTTTTTTTATCCCCTTTGCCTCTGTTTTCCTAATGTTTGCCAGGTTCTGAAGCTGACGCGTTAAAATGTGAAGGGTTGTCCTTATGGTAGTTTTTTGCCCTAAGCAGATGTAACTGCCAGAAGTGTGACAGTATGATGGCTTTCCCAGTCCTGGTTTGCTGACTCCAGAAGTTCAGATGGATCAGGTCATTCATCTTCATTCAATCGCTGGAATTTATTTCTGGCCACATAGGTGTGCAGAAAAATTCTAATGGCTGTTATCGAGGGTACTGACCCAAAGACAAACACAGACCTCAGTGGAATTGATGGGATTTGCCATGCACATCTTTCAGACTCAAGCAATTAAACCCTTTCCTCAAGTGAAACAGGCACAGACAAAGTATCTGCTCCCCAGCACACAACTGCAGGCACAGCCTGAGGGGACCTAACCACAGTAATTTCCCTGGCTGCAAGTGCATGGGTTAGGATAGTGATTTTTAGGATGTGTGCAGAGGAGGAAAGCCACAGTACCATAACTAGAATGAGAAACAGGACAGTGTTTCTTAAGCCAAGAACTCCCTGGAAAGACAGTCCTGAGGATTTGTGAGCAAGGAAATTTCATGCTGTTGTCTATTTCTGCAGAGTTTTTTTACAAACGATTACACCAAGAATTTACATTACTTCTCAAGCCAATTCAGCTTCCTAATTAAAACAAACCTGCAAGATTTGAATATTGACCAGTGACTCAGGCTACATTTCACAACTCAGGCTACATTTTGCTCAGGTATAGCAATTTCCATCTTTTGCTTTATGAGAAAATAGGACTTCCATTATTCCACTCCAGTATATCCTAGATCATCTACAAATTCAAAAAGTCATATGTTTCTGTATGAGGAAACCCATGCGCAGAGAAAGATTTGTGATTTAATAAAAAGTAGAAAATAAATCATAAATTGGATACTATGTGCTGCTGGTGCTTGAACAGATGATCAAATAAAATTTATGAAAAATTCTAAATATTTCAAGTGCATTTAAAGCTCAGGCAGAGTTACAGCAATAGAAGTCTGCTTCTGGCCATTCACTACACAACTACTACCACGACTGCTGCTGCCTAAGTCTTATTCCTACATAAACAGAAATTTGCCCTGAGGAAAAAAGGCTAAAGATGTACAGTAAAACTCTCACTGTGAATATTTTCCTGCATGCTTTTTAGAAAGTTATTTCCTCTGGAATTCAGCTAATTCTAGACAGACAGGATCCTAGAAATACACATGAAAAAAAATTCCTTAGGGTCTGGCAGTATTGTTATTGGGTTACGCTGGGTAAGTTATTCAAGGACAACTCACAAGTGTCCAGCAAGAATGGAAATGTTTGCAGGACTACACCCTGCATTTCCAGGCAGACAGATAAGCTGTCATCTTTAATTTCAAATCACTCAATTTTTACCACATAACATTTTTAAAAAATGCTGTCATGTGTGCAGAATTATAAAGACAAACATTTGCACAGTGCAAAACAAAGAGAAATAAAGGCATTTAACCCAAATATGCATAAGAAAAGCTTCTGTCCAAGACAGAATAAAATACCACTTGCAGACACATTAGAGAAATTCATTTGTCATTCCCATTTCCTTCCTATCACTGCAGCAGTAGTTCAGTACATTTTTATTCCCTCAACGATGACCATCCTTCTCAGGAGTCGTCTGTGCTGTCTTCTCAGGAAGGGTTAACTTCTATTTCCTCCACATAAACATCTTTATAAGCTTATCTCCAGCCTTGATGACAGAATTCCTATTCAGAATTTGCCTTACAAGATCTTCAACAAAAAATATGTTTTCCACTTTTTCTCATATCCTCTGAAAGCTCTTAACAGCTATACATGGAACCACCTCATTCCCCCTTTCTCCAGGACACTGTTACTATAAAGCAAGTATTAGTCTTTGCTACCTATTCTGCTCTGCACTCACTGCGCTATTTCTCTGTTCTTTCAGGACTTTAGGCTCTGATATTTCTTTCTTTTTAAACAAGTATGTACACAGTCATGTAATAACTAGCTCACACAATTAGCTAAGTGAAGTGACCAGTTAAACAAGGGACTGGTACCTGTAGTGAAAATGAACGTCGGCAAATACCAGACTCATGCAGGCTAGGCTTTTCTGCCTTCTACCTGGCTCTTTTTGCAATTCAGGAAGCAAAGACTGGTTGTATTTCCCTTCTTGAAGAGCAGGGCAGTATTTCCTTCAGCCTGTGGAAAGCACTAGTGCACACAGCATTGATATAAAGGGATTTATAGATTTAGCCACGTCTGATACATTTTGGTTTCATCTGTTCTAGTCTCTGACTCTGTTTCTTGGAGGAGAGGCCACTAATGGCATCCTCAGCAGTGACTGGGACAGGGATTGAGCCTGGAGCTGCTCTGTGTGATTCTGAAGCCCTGAGCATTATCTCACCCCTCCTCACCATGGCTGGAGTAGGCTGCAAAATCAGGGGCTTAGGCCACTGCCTGCAACTCCTTTTTACCAGGATAATTCCAGGCACCACCATGAGCTCGTGGCACAAGAAAACCAAATCAGAACCACAGAAGTGATAGGGTCTGCAATCAGGAGGTTTCTGAGGAGGACAGAGGGCTTGAAGTTGCAATTGCTTCTCAGTGAGGCAAATGCAGTGAGGGGGCTGAAAGAAGACAGTGGAAGTGAGTAAAGGTGGACAGACACTGGAATCAGATGAAATGTATATAGAACCAAGGGACGTCCAAGCAAAAGTAGGGAGTGAACCAGTATGTAAAGAGTCTGCAGACACTTTGACAAGGTTTTTGGAAAAGAGAAGACCTAGAATTTGCAAGAAAAATTTTAATATGGTTAGGTTGGCAGGGAGCAGAAGGGGAGAGACGCAAACCCAGACAATGTGGTCTTCAGAAAAGTCCAAGACAAACTGGGGACAGGGTATGGGAAATCAGAGAGATCCCCAAGTGGAGAAAGAAGTGCAGAAGGCAAAGAAAATGGACAGGGAAGAAGAGCCAGAGGAAGAGGGATATGTAAAAGAGAGGTGGGAGGTGTCAGCATCCATGAAGACACCCTAAATGGGTTATGAAAACCAGCCCCCTCGGGGGCCTTGCATGGAGCAAATGGTAGCATAGAACATTTCACACTATTTAATAAAAATCAGAGGAAGTTTTATTCAAAATTTTTTTGTATCTGTAAATCTGGGGTAATGATCTGTCTTCACATTGTAGGTATTTTGTAGAAATTAATGATCTGAGTAATTAATGTTTGTGCAGTGTTCAGATACTACACTGATGTAGAGATGAATTAATAATTCAGTCCTCAGATCGAGGTCTGACTCACATTCAGCAAGAGCTGGGGAGCAGGGAAATGTATCTTTAAGCAGCTGTCAAAGAGTCAGTGGGAACCTGTTGTCTTATGCAGAGGCTCACATTGTACTGATCAGCTGGAATTTGGTCCTCTGTCAGGCTTCTTGGCTCTGACTTATTTCTAAGCAGCAAAGAATAGTGCAAAAAAGGTCACCCACTGAGTGTGGGGGATCATACAAAATATTGACGAGCTGATCATTAACAGAGCACAGCCTGTCCTGTGGAGCTTAAATTCTGTGGAAAAAGTCTAAAATACATTAGTAAAGATTTGATTATTTGCACAAGAGGAGTGAATTAAGGTTTCCCAAATAAAATTAAAATCTGGCATTTCTTAATGCTTGGGTGCATGCCCTTGCAAGCTTCTGTTGTTTTTATTTTTATTTTTAATGTTGATTTTTTTGTGTGTGTAATATATTTGAAGTTTCCATGAAGCAGTCTTGTCTGACACCATCATCTCACGAAACACAAGTTTCCTGATTAACATCTTTGTAAGCTCATCTATCCCCAAATGTGACATCTGGAAGAGACATTATTTCTAGACTCAGAACCATCAGAGATGCTAGACAGCTGCCTAAGACACAGCGCATTAGCGTAGCAATACTGATCATGCCAAAAGAAAGGAGATTAGACACATGCATTTCTACCAGCATTGTTAAACAGATTTTCGGTCTCATATACTGACTCTCACAGCAGATGCAGTCAGAAGCTGCTTCTTAGAAGTATTATCCTCATTTCATCATTTTCAAAATGTACTATTTCATTTCTGAAAAGCTGATATGCTTTGCTTCAATGTTTTTCAAATTCAAACGTTGTGAGATTTTGTTTTGAAACAGTCTTTTTCATTTGGGTAATCTAAAGTCAAAAAAACAAAAAAGCATTGGAGATCAAAAGCGGGTTAAATAGCCTGAAAGTGAAAATTTCCTTTGGAATAAATAAAACATTTCAACTTGACCCTAAATATTGTCAAAACTTCTAGGTTTGTTTGACCTGTTTTTTCCTTTCATTTTCATTTTGGCTGTAGTATTGCCCCACTCTCTACAAACTTTTGTTTGGAGGCTACCCCACTTCTGTGAGAGCTAATGCAGGCTTATACATGGTTTTGCTCTTAGTTGCCATCTTTTTTGCATGAAACTGAATAGTCTGAGTGTAGCAATGCATTGAACTCTAGTTCAAGTGTTGTTCATGCGAATAACCTTTCCTTTTGCAGCCAGGATGTGCCTACAACAGAGATCCATGAAGAGTTCTCCAACATTACCCACATGCTTCACAGCTCTCCTTTTTCCTCTCTCTCACCTTCTGCCTCAATTTGCAGACAAGTTCCCCTAAAATTGACCAAGAGAGAACTGACTCATGGATCCACACCCAGAAGCACCTGGGAAATGTCCCTGCAGTCCTAACAGCCTGATACTCCTGCTTTGCTCTGCAGCTCCTCACTCCTGGGGGAGATTAATGTGGGGCCTCTGCTGCCAGAAGACGTACTCTAAAAGCAGGGGTTTGTCCCTATTTCTTAACTGGTAGCAACTGCCCAGTTGCTTTTGTGCACTTTTAGTGCTGTGTTGCCCATCTGTCTGCTGTGTGTTTGGTGTGTGAAATGCTTCATATGCTTCTGAAATAAAGGTGTTTCATACAGGGAAAACATTATTCACTGGCGATTTGCACTGACCTTCCTCACTCTGCTAACCTGTCCTGTGCATTACACTGTGTGACACAGAAAGGGATTTGAAGGAAAAGCAAACCACTCATTAGTCAAAACAACAGTACAATGTAAAAACACATCACACACATGCTCATAACATGCAAATTTAGCTGTGCTTTTCCTGAAACAAAGGGCTGTGCTGCATATAAATGAAGAGGATGACTGAGCCTCACACAGAGGATTCAGATTAGCCCCTTGCTTAAGGCAGTAGTGGAAGGCACTCAGATATGGCAGTGTTAAGGCCAAGATAAGAACCTACAGAAGATAAAACAGATCATGTATTTTACGCAGTACCTTTTGTGTCCAGCAAACAAAAGATGAAAGCCTGTTCCAGCAGACAGATGGGGAGCTGAGTTTTTCAGCACAAGTGCTAGCCATTTAAGTAAATTTTGTAGCAGCAGCAGCAGTGCTGAGTAAGCTAAACATAGAAGATACTGATTATGTGTCGGGAAAAGCAGTAGCAAAATACCAGCAAATAAACTCCACTGATGCACCAAATGATCGCATGCTTAAAGGATCTGAAGGAAATCTGCTATTCTTATGTGCCTATGCCTAGAAAATAGAGCTCCCAGGATCTGACACTGAATCCTATAAATCATGAAATCAAGAAAAAAACTCCACACAGACAGTAGACAAACCAACAGAAACAGTAGCCCATCCGCTCCACATGAAATCCAGAAGGATTTCTTGTCATCCCCCTAAACTCTATGAGGTTTGATTATGATGCTGTGGGTGACATTACACACCATTCATCCACTGACTTTTATTAATCTTTCTTTTCAATTGCTACACCACACTTTATCTGATACAGTCATTGGTGATGAATATGGCATCAGATACCTACCTGCTGAACAGGACATCTCTTTAAGTCCCTTCCATTTCAAACATCCAAGATGAAATGAGCAGCAGGGCAACCATTCATTCCGATTTCCTCCAAAGCAGGAGAAATACAGTTGGGCTGGGAAAAGTAAATTGGCCTGTGGAGTGATCCAAGGTGCTTTAGTTAGGCTCTGATGCCTAGAAAACTTATCTTAAAGAAGCTTGAATAGAAGAGGAATCTCTATCCTGCAATCTGCATAGCAGGCATTAAGCAGGGAAACAGCATTTTGCTTTAAAAAATGGTTTTGGTAGTGTGTAACTCCCTCTTTTCCTAATATCCCAGGTAGAGACTTGCCCCCGACACTGCCAAGATTGCAGTCACAGCCATATCACTTAGAACATTAATTTCAGATGAGGTGAGAAAAGAAAGATAAAACCTCTGTTTCATCATTAAACATTTATCGTCAGGTTCCCTTGAAATAAACAGGACTTTAGTGTTACATTTGTTTGTTTGGTAAATAATACACTTCAAAAATTAAGTATATTGTCAACATTTTCTACGTTACCTAATCCACATTCCATCTATTATACTTTCTAAAACAAATTCAGCCAGATCCATTTGATTACTCTTGCCCTAAATTAAACTATCAGCCTATTTTCCATAACAAGCACTGTCTTATACCATAAATTATGATTAGAATTAATTTGCATTGAAGTTTGCCTGTATAACTGAGAAAATTCCCTCTTAAGATGCGTCTTTCTTAGTAAATGCTAAATGACTGAAGACACATCAGAGAAGGACAATTTATATCACAGACATTTTGCATTGATGTGTAACCTTCTTAAATACATCTCAGTTTAATGACTTTGACTATTTCACAGTTTCTTGAAATGGGACTTTTCCCCCTCCCTCTGCTATACATGCAAACTCTTTCTGAGTGCTGCCAGAGGTGCCTGGTGACCTCCAGAGCTAGAGAATTCACCTTGTGGTGAATTCACAGTGCAGGTTTACAACAAATTCACTTGGGAACAAAGGACTAGTTCTGAGTGCTTAGCTGTCACTTTTCTCTACTGCAGCTTGAAGAAAGGAGCTACAGAAAATATAGAAGGGTTTTCCAGTGAGCAATTGAGATGAGAGGGTGTGTTGCCTTCACAGAAGCTGCTCTAAGAGGAGCCTTCAGAGGAAAATAAAGGAATGCTGAAGGTGAACTAGGGTTTAGATGGGGAGCACTCAACTCTGAAAGGAGGGGGATCGTCAGAAAGACTGGATCTTCAGTAATTTACCTTTCATGCAAGTGCAATGAGTGAGTAAGTTTTTAGCAGTGAAGGTATCTGGTAGATCAGCCAAGAAGGGGACCCTCCCAGTGGTAGAGGGACAAGTTCAGAGGATTATCAAGACTGCCCTTGCAGCAGAGATTGGGAGCTCTCTGCATACACACAAAATGGTAGCAGAATTTTATTGCACACACTGCTGCGATAACTCAGCCCACCACACTTTCATAGGAACTGATGGCCGAAGAAACAGTCCTTGAAAGTAGTATACTTTGTCAAAAAAAAACAAACAAAAAACCCAAAAAACCCCCACTAAAATCAAGAGATCAGTTGACGTGGTCCTTCTTCCCCCTGACTAAACAACACAGAGAGCTCCCCTCTGCCCAAAGCTGTCTGATTGGGGTGTAATTACCGTAACCACACAGAGCTTATTCCCAATTCTCCCCTTAGCAAGAACTATGGTAACTCTTTGTCAAAAAACTTTATGAAAAACAATGACATCAAGAGTTGATAAAGAAATGCAGAACCCTTCTCTTTTACATGATTCTATAATAGCATTGTTCTTGCTTTCCTTCTTATTTTAGGCTATTCTTTATTGTTTACCCAATAGGTTAGACTGGCATTCAGGAAAAGTTTTCCTGAGTATTTAAATTACAAAGAAACCCCTGCATAGTGAGCTTTGTTACACATGGAGCTTCTGTAGCTGTCATGGATGGTGGGTGCACATGAGAAATGAAACAGCACTTCCCTCCTCAGGAAAACAATCAGCAGCTTTTTTCTTAATTAATGCTGCAGAATAGCTTATAAGAGATGCTACTAGTATCTGCTTTACTTTGCTAATCACGCTCACTCTGCTTCCCAATTGATTCATTTGGCCATCAGAAAATCAGATCTTCCATTAAAAATAGATGCTAACTAACTATCTGAAAATGCAGGCCATATTTTAAAGAGCCATTGTAAAATGGCAAGCAAAGAAGTAACTAAGTTTCCTGATATATTTTGAGAATAGTGCATATTTCTCTCATTTAAAGTACATTTACTACCAAAGTTTCCTCACAATTTGTTCAGTGAAGGTAGAGAGCCTGAATCCTCCCTTTAGAAAAGAAACCTGTGGAAGTTAGATACCCACCTCTAGTTGAATTAATTGAGTATCATGGATATGAATTCCTCAGGTGTCACAGCCTGGTTTTCTGATCTGAGCAAATTCAGTTCACATTTGTGAATACTCTGACCTGCAGCATGGTGTGTATCAGAGGGCCTCTTCTGTGTCCTCAGTTGACAACAACTGTGATTTTTTTAACAGCTCTCAAACAAGTAGTTTAATCTGAAATTACAGCAGGCTTTGCTTTTAGCTGCAGAGGTCCATCCAGTTTGTATCTCAAGATGATCAAGGCAATTACAGGCTTCGTTGGTTTGCTTTTTTAAAGCTAAGGGCCTTTGCTAACCAGGGCTGGAGAAGGTGAAGGAACTGAAAGAAAAGAGTAATCTTCTTCCAGCACATAGGAGGAGTTCACACAGATTATTTTTTACGTATATTGTGATGAATGAGCCATCTGGACATTCCCATTCACTCTTCACATGCACAGGAGCAGATTCCCAGCTAAGTTGGTTCAGGTTTAAATAGAAGCAAGTCTGCTGACTTCAGTAGAGCTTGTTTGACTTGAACAGCCTCCAAATCTGATCCCTTGGGAGTTTTGACTGAAAAGGAACTGGATTATATTCTCAGAATTTGGTCCCTAGAATGATGAACTAATCTTCTCTCTCGGCCATAACCCACAAGCAATTGTTTTATATTTAAAAATTCTTTTTTTGGTAAAGATAATGTTGGTGAGGCTGCTTTATTTGTCTGGATCTATTTATTTTGTTGCTGAAACTTACACTTGATTCCAGTACTGCATAAGACATATCTCTCATATAAGCCATAGGAAAAAAACCCAAATATTCTGTAATGTAGCACTATTACTGTCATAGAGTGGAAAACAAGACGTGTCAGATTTATATGTAATGAACTCTTTATAGTTTAAGGAGGATTAAATACTTGTACTGTATTGCAACACTCTCAGCAAATTGAATTACTACACCATCTGCTAAAGAGTGACATAATATCCCCTGTAAGACATTGTCCATACTCTTACTGAACTGCGCAGTACAAGCCTTGTTAACTTAATGGGAATTACATGAGGATCTGTAGTAGCAGGCTGTTTCTCCCATCCCACACTAGCAAATATCAATTCTTCTTCACCAAAGAAAACATAAGACACACATTTGTGATATTCAGAGCACTCTAGCTCATCAACTCTGGCATGTTAGCCAGATTCAACAGTTTAAAAACACTTAATATACTCCACCTTTGACTCAAACAACTCTGTGCTTTTATTTTTCAATGGAAAAAGACATAACAAGAAAAATCCTTCAGACGATGTCAAGGAAGCTAAATCTCAGGTAGAGCTACTACTGCAATGTGCCTTAATCCCCTTGTTCTCTAGGATGAACGAGGAGGGCAAAAATCAGCACTGCAGAATTTCATGTGCCAGCTCTGTGCTTATACCAGCTTTCCACAAAACCTTCTGATCCTTCTATGGAATTAAACCATTGCCACAGTAATGGGCAGCTTCTGAAAGGTGTTGACACTTTGCCCGCAGTTTCTCACTAGCATTCCTCCAGCTTTTCTGTACTGTTGAGATAGCTCTGTGGAATGCAGAGAAAAAAAAAATGCAGGTGACAAATACTGCCAGTTTTGCAGGCCTGAGAAATTCTATGGTGCCAATGACTATGGTCCAGAAATTATTTATTCCAGTGCACCCAGACATGAGTCCAAACACACTGGCAGTCTTGGTATTAGCCAAGCTCTTGGGCAGCTCCCAGGAAGCACCCCTGGCAGAACCAGTGATGATGAGTAGGGAGCAGGTTTGTAGAGCTCATCATGGCTGAAAGGAGGGTCTACAGCACCTTCTCCACTTGCAGACTTTCTCCTGAAAGACTTAATTGGGAGCTCAAGAAGAAATTTTATCTTTCTTCCACACTCATTGAAGATCTTTGCTTTTAGGGGAAGGAAAACAGAGGAAGCAACCATGAGAAAAGCAAATGCACATAATCACATTTTTTTCTGTGCTTTCACTTCAAAATTTGTGGACTGGTTTTAACTGGATAGTTAATAAATGAACAAGTAACTGGATAAATGTGAGCATAATTTAGGGCCACAGCCTGCTGATAAAACAGGAAACATTCTGAAATCATATAAATTGTAGATGTAGATATGTGATCAATTTGAATTGTAGTCACTTTAAGATAAACACCAACATAGTAATTTGGGTCTGACTTTCCAAAACTCAGTACCAACATTGAGTATTGAGCCAACATTTTCAAAAGAGTAATTATATTAAGGATGCTTCATTTTCTGTTTTCCCTCTAACTCGAAACTGTATTGGGTTTATGTGGCAAGGTTTTGGTAGCAGGGAAGCTGCAGGGGTGGCCTCTGTGAGATGCCAGAAGATGCCCCCCCACGTCAGACACAGCCAGCTCCAGCCGGCTCCAAGACAGACCCACCAAAGCTGAGCCCATCAGCGACGTTGGTAACACCTGTGTGATAACAAATTTAAGAAATGGTAAAAACGTTGTGCAGCAGCTGTGAGTGAGAGGAGTGAGAATATGTGAGAGAAACAGCCCTGCAGACACCATGGTCAGTGAAGCAGGAGGGGCAGGAGGTGCTCCAGGTGCCAAAGCAGAGATTCCCCTGCAGCCCATGGAGAAGACTGTGGTGAGGCACGTTGTTCCCCTGCAGACTGTAGAGGTCCATGGTGGAGCAGATATCCACCTGCAGCCTGTGGAGGACCCCTCACCAGAGCAGGTGGATGTGCCTGGAAGGAAGCTGCTGCCCATGGATAGCCCACACTGGAGCAGGCTCCTGGCAGGAATGGCAGCCCATGGAGAGAAGCCCACACAGGAGCAGTTATTCTGACAGAAACTGTAACCTGTGGGGGACCCATGCTGGAGCAGTCCGTTCCTGAAGGACTGTACCCCGTGGAAAGGGCCCATGCTGTAGCAGTTTGTGAAGAACTGCAGCCTGTGGGAAGGACCCATGCTGGAGCAGTTCACGAAGGACTGTATCCTGTGGGAGGGACTCCATGCTGGAGCAGGGGACGAGAGTGAAGAGGAAGGATCAGCAGAGACACAGCATTACGGACTGACTGCAACCCCCATTCCCCATCCCCCTGCACTGCATGGAGGGAGGAGGAAGAAGAGTCATGAGTGAAGTTGAGCCTGGGAGGCAGAGGGATGTGGGGGAAAGGTGGTTTTAGTTTTGTTTTTATTTCTCACTATCCTACTTGCCAATTATGTCATCAATTGGCAATAAATTACATTAATCTTCCTCAAGTCAAGTCTGGTTTGCCTGTGACAGTAACTGGTAAGTGATCTCCCTGTCCTTATCTTGATCCGTGAGTTTTTCATAGTATTTCTCCCCACATCCTGTTGAGGTAGGGGAGTGATAGAGCAGCTTGGTGGGCACCTGGCAGCCAGCCAAGGTCAACCCACCACAAAAATAAAGTGTGTGTGTATATGTGAGTGTAATTTTAAGGAGAAAAATCAAAACACTTCGAGTTTAACTATCATGGAGCCTGTGTTCAGATGCCAGTGTTATCCTCAGGCTTCACTTCTGTAATGAGCCCGGTTTCCCCCCAGTTTCCCTGTTGGCAGCCTTTCTTGCGGTGTTGCCTCTGACTCTAATTTCATAGCTATTATAGGGCACAACTACATTATGTGGTGAAGTATGGTGCAGGTTTT